>NC_092779.1:42139037-42470384 GCF_047496795.1 Chiloscyllium punctatum
TATGGCTAGTCCAATTCAGTTCTTGTCAATGGTAACATCCAGGATGTTCACAGTTGGTTTCAACTATGACAATGCCATGAAATATCAAGAGACAATGGTTAGGTTCCCTGTTTTTGGAGATGGTCATTTCCTGGCATTTACGTGATATAAATGTTATTTATCGTGTGTCAGCCTAAGTTTGGATATTGTGTTTTAGTAGAAAGGATAAATAACGCTATAGACTTCCTCTTTATTCAGGTTCAAAGAACTTCAAACAGAATGGAATTGTTGCTGGATTTTGTAATGGGAAGTATGTCAGACAATTATGAGAAGTGAGTAGATGATTAAACAAAAATAATTATAATATGGTAAAATATAAAATATAAAATATTAACTGAGAAACATGTAAGTAAGTCAAAGACCAAAGTAATAGATTATTTTCAAATGTTGTTTTACAGATGTTGAGGGTGGAATTAGGGAAAGTAAGTTGAAAACAAACGCAGTATGCTGGAAAAACTCAGCAGGTCTGGCAGTATCTTGGAGAGAGAAATATAATGCTTTGTGACAAGTATGATTTCTTCAGAACTGAAGACTGTATTAAAGAAGAGTAATACTAGACTCGAAATGTTAACTCTGTTTCTCTTTCCAAGTGCGAGCAGCAGCAGAGGTAGGACGAATTCGGAAGACTGCAGATAAGGTAAGGCAGTTTCTATTAAAATTACTTACCAGTAGTGGGCAGCGGTGTTTTTCTCTTTCACAGAAGAAGTGGGAGCAGCAGAGGAAGTGACGGGGACCAGAGGGGCAGCCGGGAAGGTAAGCAGTGAGTATAAATACTCAACCTTCGACGCCAACGGCCATTTTAAGAGCGAGCAGCAGCAGAGAAGGAGTGGGAGCAGTGGAGGAAGTGACGTGGACCAGAGGGGCAGCTGGGAAGGAAAGCAGTGACCATATATATCAGCAAGGCGGCTCTGGACAGGATGAGCCAGCTGACCACGGCACCGTGGTGCAGAAGGCCATTCAAGAGGGGGGAGCAAAAAGACAAGTAGTTGTTATAGGGGATTCTATAATTAGGGGGACAGATAGTATCCTTTGCAAGCCGGATCGGGAGTCTCGCATGGTGTGTTGCCTGCCCAGTGCCAGGGTGCGGGACATCTCTGACTGGCTTGACAGGAAATTAGAGCGGGAGGGGGAGGATCCAGTTGTTGTAGTCCACGTTGGGACTAACAACATAGGCAAATCTAGGGTGGAGGACCTGTTTGGGGATTATCAAGCACTAGGAAGGAAATTGAAGTACAGGTCCTCAAGGGTCATAATCCCCGGATTACTGGATTAGTGGTGCTAGAAGAGCACAGCAGTTCAGACAGCACCCAAGTAGCTTCGAAATCGACATTTCGGGCAAAAGCCCTTCATCAGGAGGGCTTTTGCCCGAAACGTCGATTTCGAAGCTACTTGGATGCTGCCTGAACTGCTGTGCTCTTCCAGCACCACTAATCCAGAATCTGGTTTCCAGCATCTGCAGTCATTGTTTTTACCTTATCTCCGGATTACTGCCCGAGCCACATGCCAATTGGCATAGGGATAGGGAAATTAGGGAAGTAAACACGTGGCTAAGGGATTGGTGTGGGAAAGAGAGATTCCATTTCATGGGGCAGTGGCATCAGTTTTGGAACCGGGGGGATCTGTACCGTTGGGACGGTCTCCACCTGAACCGATTTGTTACCAATGTTCTAGCGAAGAGGATAAATAGGGTGGTCAGTAGGACTTTAAACTTCTGAGTTGGGGGGAAGGGAAAGTGAAAGCAACAGGGAGTATGGAGTTAAATGGAAAGATAAGCAGGAGGATAACATGTGTGCAGGCGGATTTAACGTGGAGGCAGACTGGGAATGCAGCAAAAAGGAAGGATAACGTAGGACATCTTATGACTTCCAATATCTCTAATGATAAGGAAGTTAGCATTAAGGCACTTTAAGGGAATGCTCGTAGCATTCGTAACAAAGTAGATGAACTAACGGCACAGATCATCGTGAATGATTATGATGTGGTAGGCATCACAGAGATGTGGTTGCAGGGGGTTCAGGACTGGCAGTTAAAACATCCAAGGATTTACAACTTATCGAAAAGACAGGGAGGTGGGCAGAGGGGGCGGGGTGGCCTTGTTAGTTAAGAACAAAATTGAATCTATGGCACTGAATGACATAGGGTCTGATGATGTGGAGTCTGTGTGGGTGGAATTGAGGAACGACAAAGGCAAAAAAACCATAATGGGAGTTATGTACAGACCTCCTAACAGTGGTCAGGACCAGAGGCGCAACATGTACCAGGAAATAGAAAAGGCATGTCAGAAAGGCAAGGTCACAGTGATCATGGGAGACTTCAATATGCAGGTGGACTGGGTAAATAATGTTGCCAGTGGATCCAAAGAAAGGGAATTCTTGGAATGCTTACAGGATGGATTTTTGGAGCCCACAAGGGAGCAGGCTATTTTGGACCTAGTGCTATGTAATGAACCAGACTTTATAAAAGATCTTAAAGTAAGGGAACACTTAGGAAGCAGCGATCATAATAGAGTTCAGAGTTCAGTCTGCAGTTTGAAAGAGAGAAGGCAAAATCGGATGTAATGGTGTTACAGTTAAATAAAGGTAATTATGAGAGCATGAGAGAGGAACTGACGAAAATCGGCTGGAAGCAGAGCCTAGCAAGGAAGACAGTAGAGCAAAAATGGCAGGAGTTTGTGGGTATAATTGAGGACACTGTACAGAGGTTCATCCCCAAGAAAAGAAAGATTATCCAGGGAGGGATTAGACAGCCATGGCAGACAAAGGAAGTCAGGAAATGTATCAAAGAAAAAGAGAGATCCTATAAAGTGGCCAAGAGCAGTGGGAAATCAGAAGATTGGGAAGGCTACAAAAACAAACAGAGGATACCAAAGCGAGAAATAAGGAAGAAGAGGATCAAACATGAAGGTAGGCTAGCCAGTAATATTAGAAATGATCGTAAAAGTTTCTTTCAATACATAAGAAATAAACGACAGGCAAAAGTAGACATTGGGCCACTTCAAACTGATGCTGGAAGCCTAGTGATGGGAGATAAGGAAATAGCTGGAGAACTTAATAAGTACTTTGCATCAGTCTTCACATTGGAAGACATGAGTAATATCCCAACAATTAAAGGGAGTCAGGGGGCTGAGTTGAGTATGGTTGCCATTACAAAAGAGATAGTGCTAGAAAAGCTAAAAGGTCTTAAAATTGACAAATCTCCTGGCCCCGATGGGCTACATCTTACAGTTCTGAGGGAGGTGGCTGAGGATATAGCAGAGGCGTTGGTTGGAATCTTTCAAAAGTCACTGGAGTCAGGGAAAGTCCTGGATGATTGGAAGACTGCTGTTGTAACCTCATTGTTCAAGAAAGGATCAAGCCAAAAGATGGAAAATTATAGGCCAATTAGCCTAACCTCGGTTGTTGGTAAAATTCTAGAATCCATCGTCTAAATTCTTGGAAGACCAGGGTCGGATTAGAACAAGTCAACATGGATTTAGTAAGGGGAGGTCGTGCCTGACAAACCTGTTAGAATTCTTTGAAGAGGTGACAAGTAGGTTAGACCTGGGAAGCCCAGTGGATGTCGTCTCTCTAGACGTCCAAAAGGCCTTTGATAAGGTGCCACACGGGAGGCTGCTGAGTAAGGTGAGGGCCCATGGTGTTCAAGGTGAGCTACTGGCATGGATTGAGGATTGGCTGTCTGACAGAAGGCAGAGAGTTGGGATAAGAGGTTCTTTTTCGGAATGGCAGCCAGTGACAAGCGGTGTTCCACAGGTTTCAGTGTAGGGGCCGCAGCTGTTCGCGTTATATATTAATGATCTGGATGAAGGGACTGGGGGCATTCTAGCGAAGTTTGCCGATGATACGAAGATAGGTGGACAGGCAGGTAGTACTGAGGAGGTGGGGAGGCTGCAGAAGGATCTGGACAGTTTGGGAGAGTGGTCCAGGAAATGGCTGATGAAGTTCAATGTGAGCAAATGTGAGGTCTTGCACTTTGGAAAAATGAATACAAGCATGGATACTTTCTAAACGGTGAGAAAATTCATAAAGCCAAAGTACTAAGGGATCTGGGAGTGCTAGTTGAGGATTCTCTAAAGGTCAACATGCAGGTGGAATCTGTGATTAAGAAAGCGAATGCAATGTTGTCATTTATCTCAAGAGGGTTGGAATATAAAAGCAGCGATGTGCTACTGAGACTTTATAAAGCTCTGGTTAGGCCCCATTTGGAGTACCGTGTCCAGTTTTGGTCCCCACACCTCAGGAGGGATTCACACAGAGATTCGCACAGACGATCCCTGGAATGGTAGATCTAATATACGAGAAACGGCTGAGGACCCTGGGATTGTACTCATTGGAGTTTAGAAGGTTAAGGGGAGATCTAATAGAAACTTACAAGATAATAATGGCTTGGAAAGGGTGGACGCTAAGAAATTGTTTCCGTTAGGCAGGGAGACTAGGACCCGTGGGCACAGCCTTAAAATTAGAGGGGGTCAGTTCAGAACAGAAATGCGGAGACATTTCTTCAGCCAGAGAGTGGTGGGACTGTGGAATTCATTGCCGCGGAGTGCAGTGGAGGCCGGGACGCTAAATGTCTTCAAGGCAGAGATTGATAAATTCTTGATGTCACAAGGAATTAAGGGCTATGGGGAGAATGCGGGTAAGTGGAGTTGAAATGCCCATCAGCCATGATTAAATGGCGGAGTGGACTCGATGGGCCGAATGGCCTTACTTCCACTCCTATGTCTTATGGACTTTTGTTCTTTTGGATACTGCCAGACCTGTTCAGGTTTGCCAGCATTCTGTGTTTCAGATTTCCAACATCCATAGTATTTTGCTTTTATTAAAGTATCTCTGAACTAATTCTAATAAAGAAAAAAAACAGCAGTGAAGAATATTCAAAATGGTAATTGTTAGAAAAATGGAACATATTCTGCCAAAAAACATGAACAAACCAAATAATAATTTAAAAAATAGAGAGGAATAAATAAGTAATCGGTAAAGGTAAAGTTGCTATGCCAAGAACCATAGGTCTGCTCTCTCACTAGAGAGAGACCACTGGTGATGGTATAGACTGAGGGTCACTAGACCTCAGGTGAGGGTTGAAGTTAGGAAGGCAGGTCTTTCCTGACAACCCCAGCTGGTGCAGCATTTGATGCATTGGCAAATAAAGATGTAGGGGAAAATCAAAACTGATGACAAAGACATATACTAAATACTTGCGTGTCAAAGGAGAAAATGACAAAAAAGAACATAAAACAATTGGGAATTAAGTTAAAGAAGCCATTAAGTGGAGAAGAACAACAGAATTTAATTATGAAGAGTCATAAAATCACTATTAAAATATTCCAGGCAGACATTTATAACAAAAAAAAATTGCCGGCACGGTGGCACAGTGGTTAGCACTGCTGCCTCATAGCACCAGAGACCCAGGTTCAATTCCCACCTCGGGCAACTGTCTGTGTGGAGTTTGCACATTCTCCCCGTGTCTGCGTGGGTTTCCTCTGGGTGTTCTGGTTTCCTCCCACAGTCCAAAGATGTGCAGCTTAGGTGAATTGGCCATGCTAAATTGCCTGTAGTGTTAGGTGAAGGGGTAAATGTAGGGGGTGAGTTGCTCTTTGGAGGGTCAGTATGGACTTGTTGGGCCGAAGGACCTGGATCCACAGTGTAAGTAATCCTTAAAAAAAAGAATTAGGACTGGACCACTAAGGAATGTACATATAAACTCACAAGCAATGACAATAAATTAGCAAAAATATTGAATAGCTTATCTAGTTACTGGGTGTTCAAGATACTGAAAGAGAAGAAAAATGATATAAAAATATTCCATGGAGAAAATGCAACATTTGAATAAGGATTATATAATAGTATGGATAGATTGTTTCTGTGTGTATTAAAATGACACTGTGGAGTGAAAGCAAAGGCATATAAATTTAAATATTGATTAGAACTGAATAGTCTCAGAACTTGAACAGATATTTAATGTGTTTTTTTTTCATATAAAGAGAATAGAACAAGTCCAGCGTTTCTGGGCTAGTGACATTAATACTTACGCTTAATATAATCTTAACTCAACTATATAATTGAAAATAATTTAGAAACAGAAATTAGAAAGTATTGTTTCACTAGAATTTACACTGGGATCATCGATGTTCACAGTTTTACATGCATAGTATGCACTCTGAAATTAAAAACACAATTTAAAGATACTGCCAAATTGAGGAGATATAGTTAATACAAGGGGGACATAAATACATTTTCAGACTAGGCATGCAATTATATCATACAAATAAGTGTGAAGTGATGCATTTTGTTAGCTTAACACTTGGATAACAAGGCCTGAATCATTTTTATTACAAGGGAGGATGTTGAGTCTGCCGTAGTTTAGCCATCCATCGGCCCCTTCGCTTAACATCTGTAGTGAAGAAAATGCTTGAATCTGTAATCAAGGAAGAATTAGCAAGATATCTGGATTGAAATTGTCCCATTGGGCAGACGCAGCATGGGTTCATGAAAGGCAGGTCAAGTTCAACTAATTTACTGGAATTCTTTGAGGACATTATGAGTGCGGTGGATGATGGAGAACCAATGATGTGGTGTGTTTGGATTTCCAGAAGGCATGTGACAAGGTACCACACAAAAGGCGCAAGGCATTACTGGTAATGTATCAGTATGGATAGAAGATTGGTTAATGAACAGAAAACAACAAGTGGGGATAAATAAGTGTTTTTCTGGCTGGTGATCAGTGGCTAGTGGTGTGCCTTAAGGTTCAGTGTTGGGACCACAATTGTTTACAATTTATATAGATGATTTAGAGTTGGGGACCAAGTGAAGTGTGTCAAAGTTCACGAATGGCACGAAGATGAGTGGTAGAGTGAAGTGTGCAGAGGATACTGAAAGTCTGCAGAGGGATATAGATAGGTTAAGCAAGTGAGCAAGGGTCTGGCAGACACAGTATAATGTTGGTAAATGTGAACTCATCCATTTTGGTAGGAATAACAGTAAAATGAATTATTATTAAAATGGTGAAAAGTTGCAGCACGCTGCTGTGCAGAGGGACCTGGGTGTCCTTGTGCATGAATCACAAAACGTTGATTTGCAGGTGCAGAGGGTAATTACTAAGAGAAATGGAATATTGTCCTTCATTGCTGGAAGGATGAAGTTTAAAACAGGAAAGTTATGTTGCAGCTCTATAAGGTGCTGATGAGGCCACACCTGGAGTATTGCTCCTTTGATATGATTTAATTTATTGTAGTCACAAGTACCTCAGTACAGTGAAAAGCTTTGTTTGCAAGCAGTACAGGTAGATCATAGCAAACGAGACCATTTAAATCAAAGGGTGCTTTGGCATTTTAAGGTATACAGGTTACAATTGCACAGGAGGTGCACAAAGCAAGATCAACATTAGCAAGATCACGTTATTTGGAGTTAGAGAGTCCATCTTTCAATGTAATAACAGAAGGGAAGAAGCAATTCTCAAACCTGTTGGTGCATGTGTTCAGGTTTTTGCAATTTCTGCCTGAATGGAAGAGGTTGGAAGAGAGCAGTACTGGGGTGGGAGGGGGTCTTTGATGATGTTGACAGCCTTTCCGTGGCAACGAGAAGTGTAAATGGAGTCCATGGTGTGACGATGCTGCTCCCTTAACAAGTTTATGGTGCCCTTAGCTTTTCTTTTGAGAGAGTTTGTAAAAGACACAGACTCCAAAAAGTCTAAGCTGAAGAGTTTTAGGGCCAATTTGATTATAGCTAACAGATACTGCCTGAGAAAAAAGGCTTTCACATTTAAAAAGCACATACAGTGAAAGGAGAGTGGTCAGATCTCCCAGATCAGCTTGATTTGGTTTCAGCAGAGGGGAGTTGAAGAAGCTGCTGGACCCAAAGAAGCAGGCCCAGGCTGGTACTCTCTCTCTGACCTCTCTCCTGGAAGAGCCTTTGTGCCAAGGGGTGTTTATGGGGATTGTTAGAAATACTGGGAACAGCATCATTAATTTGGTCTAATCTGTGGGGTTTGCAGATGGGTCAAGTTATTCAGTATTCTGTTCTCTTTTGTTTGTGTTTCATTCGGTAATCTTGTAAATAAATTCTGTTTTGTTTAAAACTGAGTGGTTTGACCAACTGCATCCCTCCTGGAATATCCACGTTACACCCACTTAAACCAAATAGCAAAGTTAGAATCTGCGCTACTTTCTTGAAATGTTTTGAGGGGGTCTGGCCTGGTCCATAACAATGGATGTACAGGTTGGGTCTCCACTTGAGAAAGGATGTATTAGCACGAGAGGGGGTTCAGAGGACGTTTAACAGGTTGATACTGGAGTTGAGAAGGTTGTCTTATGAGGAGAGACTGAGTAGATTGGGATTATACTCATTGGAATTTAGAAGAATTGGGGGGAGGGGGGATCTTATAGAAACACAAAACATTATGACGGGAATAGATAGGATAGAAGCAGGGAGGCTGTTTCCAATGGCAGGTGAAACTAGAGCTAAGGAGCATTGTGTCAAAATAAGGGGGAGCAGATTTAGGACTGAGTTGAGGAGGAACTTTTTTACCTCAAGGTTGTGAATCTGTGGGATTTCCTGTCCAGTGAGGTTGAGATTTCCTCATTCAATGTTTTAAGGCAAAGATAGATTTTTGAACAGTAAACAAATTGAGGAATATGAAGAATGGGCGGGTTAGTGGAGCTGAGTCCATGAAAACATCAGTTGTGATCTTATTGAATGGTGGAGCACGCCTGAAGGGGCCAGATTGCCTCCTCCTCCTCCTCCAAGTTCTTCTGTTCTTATGTTCATAGTTAACTGAGGTAGCTACATGTATTAAAGACTAGTTACTTTAAAGTGGATCTAATTTTCATTACTGATTGGTTCAAAACATGGTTTGTCGGTCCTGCACATCTGAACAGGGATCTAAATTAACTGGAGTTCTTTGGAGAGGTAGGGTACCCTTTAGATAGCTCCAGACACCTTTGGAAGAGATAAAGGTGCCCCTTGAAGGGGGTCATTGTGACATTAAAAGTGAACAGGAATGTGTGTAAAAATGGATAAGCTTACTGAAACTTACAAGCTGTTCAGACGTTTAAATCCCCTTGGAATTGTCAAAGCATTTATAAGTCCAAGCCTTTAAAGTCACGACAAAACACTCTACAGTTTTAAAGAAGATCAGTGCTATTTTACTCTATGTTACAATAAACCAAAAGGTTCTCATTATAAGAATTGTCTTGCACGTATCTCTGTCACAGCCAATCATTTTCATAGTTGAATGCATGTTACTTTAAAGATTGATTGACAGATCAAAGTGGTGCAAAGTATTTGTTCGAGGATTATGAATATTAATATTTGTTTTGATTAAAGGTTAAATGGTTCAAAAATTCAAATGTGGTGAATGGGTTTTATCAATTAGAGTTTTTTTTAAATAATGAAGTCATCAACAGACACTTAGAACTTTGTGCGAAATTTCCAACCCCACCCCAAGTCAAATTTGCAGAGTCAGGAATGTTCTGCACTCCCAACTTGGAAGTGAACATTCAAGCTTAACAATAAAAATAAGATGCAAAGGCTTCTGTTGCTACAAATAAACAAGATTATAAATATTTTTAAAGTTGTGACCTCGATTAAAAAGACTTTTTAAAAAGTATCAAGGTTCATTTCTAGAATGACAAGATTTCAAAACAGAGAAATCATGTGAAGTTTGTATCAAATTTTGGTTAGACACATTTCAAGTACTGTGCACAGTATCTTATTTCCACATTAATATAAAAGGATAAAGAAGAGCATGGTGATTATACAAAAAATATCACAAGGTTAACACCAGAATTGGAAATTGTATAGTCAATTAGTCAAATACAAATGCAATATTTGAATGGAATCTTAATTTTGCATCTTTGTAAAATTGCTTTCAATCTAAATATAGGTCAACATCATAACATACCTGCGAAAATGGCCTTAAACTTTCTACTAACAAAATGGAATAAATTGGTTGCAAACCAAAAATAAAATCAGCCCAGTTAGTGTCTATTCAGAGCCATATACACAGCAATTCAATTTTTAGCAGAGCCTGAGGTCGGCTGCCACAACATGACACGGCTTAGTAATTTCCTTAACATCTTTTCATGATATTCAGGCCCACAGGCACTCTGCCATGTATACTTAATCTAGCACTGGGTAAACTGTCCCTGTGCGTCCTCAATTTTTGTTTCTGTGTCTCAACAGAAACAAAAGCCATGTTGTCTTACTGTTCCAAATGATAAGAGACTGTGTTAATTGGGCACTTCTTCCACTTAATGAGCTTAGTTTTCATGGTGGGTTCACAAACTGGTTCCTGAACAGTAAACATTTATGGGAAACTGGAGATCTTCGGCTATAATGGATGAGAACCTGTCAATAGTGTTCTCGTGTACACAAAGACTTCTTGAAGTGCTTTATGGAGCAGAGGGAAATTATGTACAAATGAAGCACACAGAAGAAAATGTAAACAATTGGGGAATTGGAAGCATTATTAGAAGGTTTTTCCACTTGCATTTCAACCAAGAAATTAGTCCTTTAATGGCCTGTTCTCAGCCTTTATCCAGTTTCTCCCCATAGATTCCAATTGTGAACACCCACAAGAGAGAAATAGAGAGCGAGAGACAGAGGGATTAACAATCTGATTTTTTTCTTTTAAAGTTACTGAATTTACTTGAAGGTTCAAAGCAAAAGAAGCCCTTGAGGAAAATGTTCAAGAGTGACAAAGAAGCTATAATGGAAACAGAATGAAGACAAGAGGGTTTCTGGCATCTTGCTACCTGCTATGGGGAGACTGAGTGGAAAGTGTAGAGAGTGGATAAATGGATAAGTGATAATAGAAAGAGGGGTAGTAGGAGCTTAAGCAGGTAGTTCAAATCAGAAGAGGTCAAGATGTGAGGACAGTGATGGATCCAAGAGGAAGGAGGGAAGGAGGTGAGGGAGGGTCAAGGTGCAGAGTTATGGGATGAGGTGGAAAAAGGAGGACAAAAATCACAAGTGATTGCAAAAGAGAATCAGCAATGACTACATCTTTTTCCCACAGAAACATGCCAAATAGAACCTCCAGGTTTGTGACTTTTGTTTCCTCGCTATAAAGTCTCAACCATCCACAAGTCCCATCGGAAAGCATAGAAAACAGAATTAGAGAATAAAAGAGAGTAGGGTATAGTTGGTATAGACAAGTAGGATATAGAAGAGAAAGGAACATTAATCAAACAACAAAAGGATAGAGGCAGGTTCATAGAATAGGGAAATGATATTCTCCAATTTATCAAGCGCTTTGGGAGATTTAAGCTAATAAACACTTTTTTGAGTTTTGAAAGAATAATAACAGACAATACAGTCATGCATCTCAACACATGCACCATGCTGATCAAGGTAATGGTTAACCACACATGACGGAGCACTACAATTAGTAACTGTGTTATTGACCAGACCAAATCCCCTCAAAATATATTAGGAAGGTAGCCTAGTCCCAAACCTTCTTCTAATTTTAAAGGCAAGCACCAGGTGTTACATTCCAGATGCAATTCGATCGGTCAAACTACCAGTATTGAAGCAAAACACACTTTATTCAGTGACTGACTACAAGACTCCTACATTCTCTGGGAATAAGGACAGCACACAAGCCAACAGCCACACTTCGGAATTTCCTGGACGCCTGGTATTCATCCACTGGAACATGTTGAAATTGACCCCATCTATAGACCACTACTGCAAAAAACTGGAAACAGAACCACCTGCCATTACAGACAGAACTGTATAAATTCTGGGCAGATTACAACAACAGCACTCCATCTGGAGGTTACGGAGCACTGAAGATGTCATCCAGTAGGAGACGAAACATTTGCAAAAACATCAACCGGCTCTGTGAACCAACAATTTTAACCACAACCCGAGCTACAGATCTTCTCAAAAACCCTTGACCATTTCCTTTTAGAATTTTTACAGAATTTACCTCCTAATGCTTCAAAATATTGCCCACTTTCATATGTTATATACCTATTAGTGACTAAATCTTGATGAACCAAGACATAGTCTGAATTACGTTTTGGTCATTTCCTGTCGCATTGGCAATGGATACTCCAAGGCTTGGGAAATCTTTGGAATATTTTACAGCTAATCTCATCTGTCCTTTCAAGACTAGAGCTAAATTATATAAATTAATTAAATAAATAGATAGTCATGACATTATTTAGCATTGCTATGGCTTTAAGAAGGTTCTTGAGATTGGAAGCTACCACTCACAGACCAATCAAAATGTCTGATGGTCAGAAAACACAACTTTTCTTCTGCTTACAGTTAGACCATGAAATTCCATAGGGATCCCAGTCATTATAATTAGCAATTTCTGCAAATTGCCTGCAGGTTCTGCTGGATTTCCATGACAAATTAGTAGAAAATGTTTTTCTCCATCCCACATTTCACTTTCAAGGTTTTTCTCACATTTACTTGGTATCATGTTGTGCAAAACTCAAACGTAAACAAGAATCGGTATATTTCTCACGCGAAGTTCCAAGTTGCATTTGTATACGGATAAGTAAATGATATTTGCACATTGTTAAGTGTAGGTGTGCATCTGCAAATCTGACCTAATTTATTATTCTACTGCTAATGTATCATTTAGTTCGCTTAAAACCTAAAAAAAACTTAAGCAACAACAATTGTACTCAGATCAATTAGCAGACTCACAAAAATGTGTCTCTGGTGACTTCTGCATGCTCCAAATGAAGCCCTGTAAATGTTAATGTTGCTCTTTGACTGTGATGCAGAGTTTGCATTTCGATAACAGGATAGTGTGTGTGTGTGTGTGTGTGTGTGTAGGTAGATTTGAATGCTTGTTCCTCTGCACACAATTATCTCAAACAACAAGTCTGAGAATGATAATATAATCTACTTAATGATATTGGTCAAGAGAAAAATGGTGGCTAGGACGTAGGAGAATTCCCTGGAACTTCAAATAGTGTTGCAGCAACTTCCACATATCTGAAAGGTCAAATGGACAAAAGTTTATAATTTCATCTGAAAGACAGCACGTCCAACGATGTAGCAATCCTTTAGTATTGTATGAGAGAATCAACCTACATTGTCTGCACATGAGCCTAGAAGGGCACTGTTGTCATGGCCAGATGAGAAAGATAGGATCCAGCCATGAGTTTCAAATGATACCTGTAGAGGACTCCAAGCAATGTTATTCAAATAATTACTGAAATTGCTGGGGAATTTCTGGGTCTGGCAGAATCTGTGGGAAGACAGTGGGGTTGTGATTTGAGTCCAGTAAATTGTCAGGAGAATCACGCTAATTAGCAAGAGTTGGGCTAATGTAGAACTAACTATTCTCTTGACTTGGCAAACAGCCACTATCACTCCATTATTTAAGAAGTGCAGGTCTAATAAACTAGAACTTTATAGGGCTAATTATAGTTTAACGTCATTTGTGGGGAAGTTACTAGGATCTGAATTCAGTGCAGATTTGTAAAAGGTAGGATAAGACTGAATACTTTGAATTTTTTAAAGATATGATCAAAGTAGTGGACAAGGGACTATGTATGGATGCCTAAACCCTTTATTTGTAATATAAACATTTTTTTGGAGACTGCTACTTTGTTGCTAAAGACAGTTTCTCTTAGAATTTAATCTGGTTCTGAGCCTCCTCTATCTGGGATATAAAACTCAGATCAGCAAACGCCTTAGCAATTATCTTCTGAGGTGGTTTGCTACTCAGTAGCTGAAATCATAGAAATGCTGTTCTTAACTCACTGTGCAAAAAGACTTTAAGACTCTTAAAATGAACAAGTCAAACTTTCACAGAACTGAAAACTAAAATTGATTATTCCTCCACATTTGAACCTAAAATTTCCCAATGATTATAATGTATTATGAGCCTGGTATGACATTTCTAGTTGTTGAGGGGGCCAGGGTAGGTGGAATTCTGAGATATTGTAAGAAATTGGATTAATGTATGGGAATATTATGGGACTGGCTGCTCAAAGTGTTAACAGGGTCTAAAAGATTGAAATATTCATAACATCACCACAGTGCAGGTAGAGGCCATTCAGCCTGCCAAGTCTACATCAACCCTCTGAACAGCATCCTACTCAGATCCACCCTTCCATTTCCTGTAGCCCTGCATTTCCCATAGTTAATCCACTTTTCCTGCAAATCCCTGGACACTATGGGGAAATTTAGCACAGCTAATCCACTTAATGGTAATGTTCAAACACATCTTTGGACTGTGGGAGAAGATCAGAGCACCTGGCAGAAACTCACACAGACATGGGGAGAACATGCAAGCTCCACACAGATAGTCACCCAAGGCTGGAATTGAACCTGAGTCCCTGGTGCTGCAGGGATCAATGCTGACCACTGCACCACCCTTTTGGTGAGCATGGGAAACTCTGGGTTCAATTCCCGCCTCAGGCGACTAACTGTGTGGAGTTTGCACGTTCTCCCCGTGTCTGCGTGGGTTTCCTCCGGGTGCTCCGGTTTCCTCCCACAGTCCAAAGATGTGCAGGTCAGGTGAATTGGCCATGCTAAATTGCCCATAGTGTTAGGTAAGGGGTACATGTAGGGGTATGGGTGGGTTGCGCTTCGGCGGGGCGGTGTGGACTTGTTGGGCCGAAGGGCCTGTTTCCACACTGTAAGTAATCTAATCTAATCTAATCTAATCTTTATCTTGGTGGCATAGGCTCAGTTGGATAAATGGTTCCTTACTCAGTTCATCTTCATTCACTTTGGTTAAAACAATTATTGGACAATCATGAATTGGCAGCACATTTTGTACCCAGCCCAATTTATTTTTTATTGCATCAACATGCTAAAATTTATGGGGCTTTGGGTCCAGGACATCTTAATATTTCTCCAAGTTTCTTGTCTGACTGCCAGCCCAATTGATTAAATCACCCTCAATTTGTAGCTATTTCACAATTGTTTGTTTTAAGGGGTTGGTTAGCTTAGTTGGCTGGATGGCTGGTTTGAGATGTAGGGTGGTACCAATAGTGGGGGATCACCTCCTGTACTGACTGACATCACCTAGTAGGTTCTGCCTTCTTGTCCTTGCCCTTGCATGCGGCATGGTGACCCTTATCTATCTCTAATGGAACTATGGTGACTTTACCTTTTTTGCCCCAGTAAGATGAATTTCGCTTTTAATGTTTTTATGTTGGGTAGATAGTTAACCTTGTAATCTTCTGGATCCCCTTGTGTCTAGCAAATAGTGTCCTGTTTGAGCTAAGGAAGAAGATATAGCTACAATCTGTACAGGTCTGCAGTGTTAAAAATTGTGATCCTATCAGTCTGCATTCAAATTTTTGAAGCATATCTTTATGTTTTATTTTAAAATTTCCATTAGAATCATAAGATTATCGCTTCTGTTGTGGTCAGCAAAATTAATATTACTGGTAGTCTTTAAAATACATCAGGAAGTTTTTTTTTCAAAAGAGGCTTCAGGTAATATCACAAATGTCTTGTTGATCACATTGAGCAAGTATTGTTAAATTGCGTGGACATGTTATATTGTTAAAACACATCTTAATTCAGCAATGATTTGACCTGTTATAAATGAGGTGGAGACCTATAAATCCTAAGGGTTATTACAAATCATTTCTTCTAAGAAGCTTTCTTTGGTCCCAGTTCTGATTATTTTCTGATCTCTTAAAAAAATTGAGTCTGAGAGAGTCAGTCTGTTATGATATCTCAGGCTTAATAGGCAGAATTTTAACGGTTAGATCCATTCACAGTAGAAGAGGCCAATATATTTTCATTGGTTTTGCTTCTGACTTCTAATACAATTAGAGTGGAGGAAGGCTCACACAAGCAGTGTAATTCAGCTCCAGTACTTAAAGGAATCCTGTGAGGTTCATGGAAGCATCGACATTCCATACAGAACCTGCAATAAGAGAGATAGAGTTTCAACATAGAAAGGTTGCACAGAGGTTCCCAGGTGTCTGACAAGGGATCATACAAAAAACTGCAACGTCCTGCAAGATGACCTATTCTCCTAAAGGTTGGAAAGAAGACACCTAAAAGAATGAATAAATGCATTACTGGAGGTTGCTAAGGAGGTCAGCAGTACATGTGTAGTACCTCAATCCGAGACACTGAACCACAAGAAGTCGAAAAACCTGTTCAGAGCAGCAAAGATGAATGCAGTCAAGTACAAAGTCTCTCACCCTGCCTTCCTCAACTTATCACTTCTCAGACCAAACCTTGAACTCAGCCTCTGCCTTCAGGTATCTGCTCACATCCCCCTGCTGATCAGTCACTACTGACATTCACTGATCATTTTGTTATAATATAACTATCAGTTACCATGGCCTTCCGCAAACGCTGTGCTTCCATCCTTTCACAATGTTCCACTGTGCTCACTCGTCACACTCTTCATAACATCCTTGCAGGAGGAGACAGCACAACACAGCAGGGAAAGTAGAGAGGGGAGGAACGCATCGGCAAAGGACAAAGCAATAGAAGTAAGCCAGGTCTTGGAATATCTGGTCATTGAAGATGAAGAGCTGGGAATGGCAGCCACTTAGGAAATAACAATCACAGTCAAGTTGATATGATGTCAGAGTCACTGGAATATGATGACCTGGAAACTTCTTATTTTGCTCATGCTGGGGAAGGTGGAGGTCTTGCATTCCTCACGTGTCTGATACACACCTTCCAAAAGCTCAGCTGCATACATCTTGGCAGATCTACCAAAATAGACCTTTAGATTATCACATAGTGAAGTACATATCACAAATGAACAGAAATAGATGATGACAGCTGTCGAGAGACCTTCATTGGATGCAGGAACCATCGAGCTCAGTTAGTAGGATACAGATGCTAGGCCACAGGAGTGATTGACAAGAAAGATTGTACTCCAGCTGAAGTAGAAATTGCCTGAGTATTTCCACAGCCATTGTGTGCAACTGGAGAAGGATTGGAGACGACTATCCTGATGATGTTAAAAATTACACAACACCAGGTTATAGTCCAACAGGTTTAATTGGAAGCACTAGCTTTCGGAGCATCCCTCCTTCATCAGGACAATTATCTCATGAAGGAGCAGTGCTCTGAAAGCTGGTGCTTCTAATTAAACCTGATGGACTATAACCGGATATTGTGTAATTTTTAACTTTGTACACCCCAGACCAACACCAGCATCTCCAAATCATGACTATCCTGATGATGTGTCATGATATCTCATGTCTTTATTTGGATTCCTACCTCTTCATTCTAACAGTACGTAGAATGTACAGCAAAGTATAATAGTTAGAGTCTTACCTGTGTTTTTGAATATCCTGGAAAACCAAACACTTATACATGGTTTGTGCTTCACTGGTTCATACATACAATTCAATACATGTTCTCCTACAATGTCAGTAGCATCCTGTCTGTAAACACCAATATTTTTGAGACTAACATCAGCTGTTCTTTGCAAACAGGTGGTCCCCTCACTGAAGTTTAAATTAGATTTATTGGCTTATTTAGGGACTGGCATTTGGTAGTCTCCCGATAACCGTGATATTAACAATTTTGATTCTCATATCTCTTGTTTACAAGTAGCAGTCCAGGCTGTAAATGAATTTGATTTTTAGTTTAAATGCATCATTATCACTCTGGAATTTTTGAATGACAGATTTTGTTAATGAGATCAGACAGTTTGTTCGATGCAATGGCTATGCCACAGCATAAAGAAACACAATGGTCTTTGCAATGCGTTCCTGTCTTCTACGGACAGATTTGGTGAATGGAGCTGTGTTTCAGCAGTACAGAGGCTGGTTGTGGAGCCAGTATGAATCACTGGCATAGTTACCCTTTTCTTTGAGGCCACTTTGGCAGGCAAATCCCCTAGTTATACTCATAGTGTTGTTGATTTCCACCATTGGCTAATATAGAAATCTCCCCTTGATGTCCAATGATCAACTGGGTCAATGGCAGATGTTCCTAGTGAGTACATCTTGGCAGCTATGCCGAGAAAAGTCCCAGCACCAATAGAAGAGTTGCCTTAGGACTTATTTTCAATGAACATTAACTCAGTTACTCTCAATTTCTTGTTGCTTGTCTTCCCAGTTAAAAGAAACAATTACTCTAAAAATACTTTGACTCTAGCATTCATGCACATTGCCAGTTCCATCTGTTTCCATCTGTTGTCCATGACAACAATAAAAAGGAATGCTGATTTTGTGCCCAGACTAGTAGCCATGCTAAATTCCAATAAAACATTGAGCTGTTTATATCCTTCCTAAAATCCAGCCATGTCGTCCATATCAGTCTCTTCAATAAATAGCCTGCAAAGTATTTGGTGTCTAGCCAGGTAAGGTCACTCGTGGAGAAGATTTATGTAATTTATGATATGTATTGGTGCAAGTTGATAGAAAAGGCCATTAGGGTGGCACAGTGGCTCAGTGGTTATCACTGCTGCTTCACAGTGCCAGGGACCTGGGGTCTATTCCAACCTTGGGTGTCTGTGTGGAGTTTGCACGTTCTCCCCATGTCTGAGTGAGTTTCCTCTCAGTGCTCCAGTTTCCTCCCACAGTCCAAAGATGTGCGGTTTAGGTGAATTAGCCATGCTAAATTGTCCATAATGTCCAGGGATGTGCAGGTTACTGGGTTAGCCATGGGAAATATGGGGTATATAGGATGAGGGCTGTGGGCTGGGTCTGGAAGGAATGCTCTTTGGAGAATGATGCAGACTTAATGGACCAAATGGCCTCTTTACGCACTGTAGGGAAGTATTTCCTCAAATTTCCAACTAAATAGCCAGTGAATGCAAGATTTTCACCTTGTCTTGAATGTGCCAGTATATCCTGCAAGAATAGACAGCAGGTAATTCATGCGCCGAGCTCTTTGCTGACGATAGCTGCAAAAAGTGCCAGACTGACAACAGACTGGAATTTCCACCAGTTCCAACTCCGATGCCCTCTGTGTAATGTGTACCTTCACAAAATTGGTGTGTTCTGTTTCAGGACAAAGAGAAGGATTATCAACTGTGGACAGATTGGTCTTCCTTGTGGTGGCTAATCATGAAGGAGAGTGATCTCTTAAAAAAGGACAGTTCTTACCATGACCCGGATCTGCCTTAATCAAGGTCAACAACTTGTCTCCATTGTTATTGCTTCTTTTCCCTCAAGCACTGATTTGGATGAGTTATGACAGCGATTTATGCCATTGTATGATGAGTGTGATCATAAATAGGTTGGCAAAACAAATCAGCGGCAGGTGTTTGAGTTGAGTTCAGTACTGTGAAAATAACATTGTGGAAAATAATGTAATCAAAAGAAGCAAATATCCTACATGTTATTCTTTATCTGTCTGTTAAATAATGTTGTGGAAAGTGTGTGTGAAACTGCAAAACTCATTATGTGGAAAAATGAGCCGAATTTTTAAATGGCATGGCAATTCAAGTGGAAACAGTGAGTGCACATTGTTCTCAAATATTATTGAGGGAGACATTTTCCAATTGGAATGGAGCCTAGTGTTGTTGCGAGACTATGATAGATTTTTTTTTCCCCAAGTTTTTTCACCTCCTCTCCTGGGATTGTCTCCTCTGAAGTTACTCTTCCACAGCCAACAGCTGATGTCCTGCTGTGGCCTCTCCAATAGTTCATGGTATGAGATGCCAGATAATAAGTGTTGCAGGATATTTACTCAGGTAAGGAAGTGGAAGGAATAATCAAAGCTGCTCCCTTGCTCTTTCTTCATTTGATATTCACCCATGCTCAGGGCATGTCTCCTGATCATTAGAGTTGAATGTAATCCTGCAGCCTTGACACAAGAGACACCCTGAGAAGTGTAGTAAAGGAAATGTATTAATGATATTGTTACAACCAACATGCTGTTATCAATAGCAGAATGAATAGAATGGCAGATTTACCAACTTGAATTTGTCTTGCTGAATCACATTATACAATTCTCACTTTATCATTTAAATCTCAGATTTGCGGAATGCTCTTAATCAATTACAGCAAATACTTTATTATCTGCATTGCTTCGTTGTTCACTGCATTCATTTGTTGAAATCGATCAATTCCAAACTGACCACTGAATAGAAAGTGTCATGAAATGTAATATGTCCTATTTAATCCATTTACGTACAAAATCTTTTAGTTGCCACTTTTCAGTAAATTAACTGTTGGTAACAAGTGAAAATAACACTGCACCCAAAATAGTGCTGTCAAAGAATGTGTTATGTTGAAGGACAGCTGCCTGATTGAAAATAACCACCAAGGAACAAACTGGGTACAGAGTCTGGACTCACACTGGTCTATGCTGTCAAATATCACAGCACACCAATTTAATCACGAGGGGGAGCTGTTCCTGATCACTAAATCCATTTTTACATGAAACTACTGGTACATGGAACTGAAAAAAAGTACTGAGGATGCTGGAAATCTGAAACAAAAACAGAAATTACTGGAGACACTCAGCAGATCTAGTACCATCAGTGCAGAGAAAGTAGAGTTAACTTTTCAAATCCAGAGATCTTTCTTCAGAACTAATGGTAGCTAGGAAAAGGTAGTATTTATGCTGAAGACAGGAGATGGAGCCCAAAGAGAAAGAACAACAGTTAGGCAGGTAAAAGAATGGATGATAGTAGACTCAGGGGAAAGAAAAACTGATAATGGGGACTACAGTTAGGTGAAAATGGCTTGGCTGTCCTGAAAGTTAGGGTCTGAGGTATGGGGGTGGATAATGTACAAACATAGAATCCCTACTTTGTGGAAGCAGGCCACATGGCCCATTAAGTCCACACTGACTCTCCAAAGAACATCCCATCCAGACCTAACCCCTACCCCATCCCTGCAACCTTGCATTTCCCATAGCTAATCCATAAGGAAATCAAGGTTTACAGGGACAAGGCAGAAGAATGGGGTTGAGAAACATATGGTTAAATGGCAAAGCTTGGGCCAAATGGCCTAATTCTGTTCCTATGTCTTATGGTATTATGGAGACAGAAATGTTGACCAGGGAACATGGCGTTATATTGACGTGGCATGCAATCGGAAGCTCGGGGTCATTTTGCTGATAAAATATAAGTGTTCTGCAAAGCAGTTACCCAATCTGTGCTTTGTCCCCCCCATGGTAGAGGAGACCACATTGTGAGCAGTAGACTAGCTTGGATGAAATGCAGATAAATCACTGCTTCACCTGGAAGGTGTGTGTGGGTCCTTGGATAGTGAGGAGGGAGAAAGGAAACAGGCAGGTGTTGCACCTTCAGTGAACATGTGGGAAGGTGCCATGGGGTTATGTGTAAGTGTTGGAGGAGGGGTGGACCAGGGTGTCCCAAAGGGAATGGTCCCTGAGGAATGATTTGGAGATGCCAGTGTTGGACTGGGGTGTACAAAATTAGAAATCACACAACACCAGGTTATAGTCCAACTGGTTTATGTGGAAGCACTAGCTTTCGGAGCGCCGCTCCATCAGGTACTCCACAACTACCTGATGAAGGAGCGGCGCTCCGAAAGCTAGTGCTTCTGACAATGGCATCCTGTTAGAGGTGATGAACATGGTGGCTCATAAGCTCCTGCATGACACCCTGCTCTACTCATCCTCCACTCCCAAAACAGTGCTTCAGCAAGGCCAGTGCCAGCTGGATGAACAGCATCTCATTTTCTACATGGAGACCCTGCAGCCTTCAAGACCCAGTTTCAAATTGAATAATTTTAGAACCTGAAGGTGTTCTTCCATGTCCTTTAACCACCCACACACCCCAGGCGTGATGATGACATGGGCTACTTTCAGCACAGGCACCTACGTAGATTCCCCCATTGCTAGTTTTTCTTTCTCATAAATAGGCAATTATCCATTTGGTTGTCTCCTTAACTGTTGTTCTCTCTTGCTGGGCTCCATCTCTACTTCTTTTCTTCCACTCCTTTCCCCCATTTACCCCCAGTCTTCAGCATAAATACCACCTTTTTCCAGCTATGGTCAACTCGACTCGAAATGTTAACTCTGCGTTCTCTGCACAGATGGTGCCCGCCATCTGAACTTTTCCAGCAATTTCTGTATTGCACATAAAGTTGATATGTCAGCGACCATAGGCTTTAGACTTTCATCGAATGTGCTGGCGTTCAGAAGGAGAATGAGACCACAAACAGTCCAATTTCTGATGGCACTAACCCAATAGAATATTTAAACAATGACAGCTTTTGTTTATATAACCCTGGTGTGCCAACTTTGCTGGAGCATTATAAAACAGTGGAAAGCATCCAGCAACATAAGGAGATATTAATTCGGATCATCAAAAACTTGGTCAAAACATTATGTGCTAAAAAGTGTCTGATAGAAGGAATACGTGAGATAGAGATGTGGCAAGTTTTATGGAGGGAATTCCAGAGCCTGGGGCCTAAGTAACTGAATGCACACCCACCAATGAAGGAGTGATTATAATTTGGAATACACAAGAGGCTAGAATTAGAGAACACAGATATCTTAGAGGGATTTCTGAAGACAGGTCACTGGACCCGAAATGTTAACTTTGATTTCTTTTCCCAGATGCTGCCAGGCTGCTGAGACTTCCTGGTGATTTCTGTTTTTGAGTCTATGAGGTTTGTTGGGTTGAAGGGTCACAGATAGGGTGGGGCAAAGCTATAGACGGATTTGGAAACAAGGACATGCATTTTAAAATCAAGTCATTGCTTGGCTAGGAAACAATGTAGGCAAAGAAGCATAGGGTGATCATTAAGTGGGACATACTGCAATTTCAGACATGGGCAATAAATACTTCAATGCTTCAAGTTTACTTAGGGTAAAGTGTGGGTGACCAGCCCGAAGGAAGATGGTACAATAAAGCTTAGAAGTAACAAAGGCATGGATAAGGGTTTTAGCAGCAGCTGAACTGAAAGGGGGTGAAGTAGAATGATGGAGCAGGGGATGAACCAAGAGAGGGTGAAGTGGAATGATGGAACAGAGGATGTGCTGAGAGAGGGTGAAGTGGAATGATGGAACAGAGAATGAACCAAGAGAGGGTGAAGTCGAATGATGGAACAGAGGATGAACTGAGAGGGGGTGAAGTGGAATGATGGAACAGAGGATGTGCTGAGAGAGGGTGAAGTGGAATGATGGAGCAGAGGATGAACTGAGAGAGGGTGAAGTGGAATGATGGAACAGAGGATGAGCTGAGAGGGGGTGAAGTGGAATGATGGAACAGACGATGTGCTGAGAGAGGGTGAAGTGGAATGATGGAACAGAGGATGAACTGAGAGAGGGTGATGTGGAATGATGGAACAGAGGATGAACCGAGAGGGGGTGAAGTGGAATGATGGAACAGAGGATGAGAAAAGGCAGTTCCAGTGACTGCATGAGCATGGACCCAGAAGCACATCTCAAGATTGAATGTCACACCAAAACTGCAAATGAAGAAAAGCTACAGCTGCTGGAAACTTTTAGAACATCTAAGCTTAAACCTGTTAGTTCTCTCCGTCAGTATTAATTGGCCTACCTAACATTTCCAGTGTTTTCCACATTTTGTTTTAGGCATGAAAGGTTTTGATCTAGTAGAGTGGATGTCTTTCTACAGTCAGTAATCAGTAATCAGAGCACACAAGTTTAAGATAATTGGTAACAATGAGCTGGAAGTAATGGGAGGATTTTATGTACTCTGATAATTACTATGGTTTGGAATGTATTTTCTATATAAAGATTATAAAGAAAGAAAATTACAGCGCAGGAGCAGGCCCTTCGTCCCTCCACAGCTGTGCAAATCCAGATCCTCTATCGAAAGCTGTCACCTATTTTCTAAGGTTCTGTATCCCACTGCTCCTTGTCCATTCATGTATCTGTCTGGATACATTTTAAATGACACTATCGTGCCTGCCTCTACCACCGCTGGCAACTCATTCCAGGTACCCACCACCCTCTGCATGGAGAACTTTCCACGTATATTTCCTTTAAACTTATCCCCACTCACCTTGAACATGTGACACCTAGGAATTGAATCCTCCACTCTGGAAAAAGGTTTCTTGCTATCTACCCTGTCTACACACCCATGATTTTGTAAATCTCAATCAAGTCCCCCTCAACCTCTGTCTTTCTAATGAAAATAATCCTAATCTACTCAACCTCTCTTCATAGCTAGCCCTCCATACCAGATAACATCCTAGTGAACCTCCTCTGCACCCTCTCCAAAACATCCACATCCCTTTGGTAATGTAGTGACCAGAACTGTACACAGTATTCCAAATGTGGCCGAACCAAAGTCCTTTATAACTGTAATATAACCTGCCAACTCTTGTACTCAATAACCCGCCCGATGAAGGAAATCATGCCGAATGCCTTCTTGGCCACTCTATCAACCTGCATTGCCACCTTCAAGGTACAATGGACCTGAACACCCAAATCTCACTGTACATCAATTTTTCCCAGGGCTTTTCCATTTACTGTATATTTCGCTCTAAAATTAGAACTACAAAATGCATCACCTCGCATTTACCCGGATTGAACTCCATCTACCATTTCTCTGCCCAACTCTCCAATCTGTCTATATTCTGCTGCATTCTCTGACAGTCCCCTTCACTATCTGCTACTCCACCAATCTTAATGTTATCCACAAACTTGCTAATCAGACCACCTATACCTTCCTCCAAATCATTTACGGAAATCACAAACAATAGTGGTCCCAACATGGATCCCTATGGAACAACACTGGTCACAGGTCTCCATTTTGAGAAACTCCCTTCCACTACTATTCTCTGTCTCCTGTTGCCCAGCCAGTTCTCTATCCACCTAGCTAGTACACCCTGGAGCCCATGCGACTTCATTTTTCCATCAGTCTACCATGGGGAACCTTATCGAATACCCTCCTGAAGTCTATATATATATTACAGCCCTTCCCTCATCAATCAACTTTGTCACTTCCTCAAAGAATTCGATTAAGTTGGTAAAACATGACCTTCCCTGCACAAAAACATGTTGTCTATCACTGATTAGCCTATTTTCTTCCAAATGTAAGTAGATCCTATCCCTCAGTATCTTCTCCAGCAGCTTCCTACCACTGACGTCAGGCTCACAGGTTTGTAATTACCTGGATTTCCTTGCTATCCTTCTTAAACAAGGTGACATTAGCAATTCTCCAGTCCTCTGGGATCTCAGCCGTGTTCAAGGATGCTGCAAAGATATCTGTTAAGGCCCCAGCTATTTCCTCTCTCACTTCCCTCAGTTACCTGGGATAGATCCCATCCAGTCCTGGGGACGTGTCACCTTAATGCCTTTCACCTAGAGTAATCAAACATCTATTCCTAACCTCAACATCCATCATGTCCCACTCAGTGAATACCGACACAAAGTACTATTTAAGAACCTCACACATTTCCTCTGACTCCATGCATAACATTCCTTCTTCGTCCTTGAGTGGGCCAACTCTTTCTCTAGTTACCCTCTAGCTCCTTATATATGAATAAAAGACTTTGGGATTTTCCTTAACTGTTTGCTAAAAGCTATTTCATGACCACTTTTAGCCCTCTCACTTCCTCATTTCAGATTGGTCCTACTTTCCCCATATTCTTCCAAAGCTTCATCTATTTCCAATCACTTCAACCTTATATATGCATTGTTTTTCCTCTTAGCTAGTCTCACAATTTCACGTGTCATCCATTATGCCATTTCTATCCCTCATTTTCACAGGGATATGTCTGTCCTGCACTCTAATTAACTTCTCTTTAAAGGCCTCCCATATATCAAATGTGGATTTACCTTCAAACAGCTGCTCACAATCCACATTCCCCAGCTCCTGCCAAATTTTGCTATAATTGGCCTTCCCCAATTTAACACTCTTCCTTTAGGACTACTCTCACCCTTGAGTATTCTAAAATGTATGGAATTGTGATCACTATTCCCAAAGTAACCCCTACTGAAACTTTAACCACCTGGCTGGGCTCATTCCCCAACACCAGGTCCAGTATGACCCCTTCCTGAGTTGGACAATTTACATACTGTTCTATAAAACCCCCTGGATGCTCCTTACAAATTCTGTTCCATCTAGACCTCTAACACTAAGTGAATCCCAGTTAATGTTGGGAAAATTAAAATCTCCCATTACCCTTGTTGCTTCTACATCTTTCCATAATCTGTTTATATCTTTGTACTGCTGTTGGGAGGCCCATAGTAAAGCCCCAATATTGTTACTGCACCCTTCCTATTTCTGAGCTCTGCCCATATTGCCTCACTGTTCGAGTCCTCCATTGTGTCCTCCTTCAGTACAGCTGTGATATCCTCTCTGACCAGTAACACAATACAGGTGGTTCAAAGTCTTTCAAATGAGAATTATACTGAAATCACTTACGCACTTATAAAGAGAAGAAAAACATAAAACTACAAGGAAAGAGTAGAAGATGAGAATTAATTGAGAATTTTATCAGAAAGCTGGCCCACATATGACAGGTTAAATGGCCTTCTTCTATGTTGTATGGTTCCATAATTTTGCGTATTACTAGGCAGTTTTCTTTAGCAGATTTAATTGACATTTAAAAATAAAACCAGAACACCATTAAAACTGGAAGCAAAAGTAAGCCATTCAGCCCACACTGACTCTATAAAGAGCATCCCACCTAATCCCTGTAACCTAGCATTACTATGGTGAATTCACCTCATCTGCACATCCCTGGAGACTGTGTAATTTAGCATGGCCAATCTACCTAACCTGCACCTCTTTGGACTGAGGGATGAAACCCATACAAACACGGGGTAAATGTGCAAACTCCATACAGACATTTGCCCAAGACTGGAATTGAACCTAGGTCCCTGGTGTTGTAAGGCAACAGTGCTAACCACTGAGCCACCATGTTGCTCCAGCCTTGTAAGAAATTCAGCTCTTGATAGTTAGCATAGTTCTGGAAACCGTGGGACATGGAAGATACAGACAGGAGGACCATTGAACATCTGTACATGGACCTTTGATATAGTAGACCTTACTGAAATGTGTGGAGCACAAGCTATTCTGCACTGACCAGTGGGCACTCTTCCCAATACTGTCGTGGACAGAAGCATCTGCAGCCAGCAGAATGGAAAGGATGAGGTCAAGGATGTTTTTCCTGGAGACTTTACTTTGAGCCTGTGTTTCCTTGATTGGTCTTCATGAATATATTACTATATTCAAGTCTTCATGAGAATCACAGACCAAGAACCAATGGTTGCCAAAAGTTGCCATTCCATTCCACTAGTGCGTTAGCCCTCCAAGGAAATATGAAGAGAGCACTTCCATCCTGGATGTCCTTGAAGAGAGCAGGTAATGCTTTTCAAAGTGAGCCCCTCAAATAAAACTGATTTGGGGGAAAGTGATGGGATGTGGAGTAAAAGCGTTAAATGTTTAATGTTGATGGCAAGAAAGGATACCATAAAGAACATATTGGGACGATGTTGATTAAAGGGAATTATACCTTTTCTCTAAGTATCACACAAAAGAAGTTGTAGTTATGGACACCTGAAGTTCACCAGTCTCCAGAAATTATGCCTTCTATTACCATCTAAATAGTCATATTCAATACGCCCACTTATAATAATGTAGATTTCACATTGTTGTAATGTATTATCTGTATTTCCTGCTGCATTGCAAAAATTTAAGTAATGTTGCTAACTCTAATTGATCAAACAAAAAAAACTAGTGGAAATTAAGCAACTTTAAATTTTTTAAACACAACATTTATTTTAAAAGTGGGTAGATAACTGGACTTTTTAAATTGAAGTAAATATAGTAAGGGCTCAATCTGGGGAAACGTTTTAGCTCTCCAAAAATTGAATACTGTTTATAAAAACTGTCATTGAACATGACAAATGATCAACAGAATGCTTTTCTTTTTGAAATTATTTTCTGTAGCTTTCTGTAACTAGCTACAAGTGTTTACCATTTCCTGCTCCATTTTCTGTTGAAGCTAGTTTAAAATGCTGTTAGTTAACAAAGCAAAACATTCTTTAAAAATTTGATAATATCATGGTTTCACATCCTCAGGAGGTTTCATGGCAAGGAGGAACTTCAGAGCACAGTCACTTTATTTGTTGATCTATGAATACAAAACAAGTGCTCACGTACAGGGGGTTTTGCAGGATAGATGTAGAGAAGTTGTTTCCACTATGGAACAGTCCAGGACCAACAGGCATTATCTCAGAATAAGCATTTACCCATTTAAGACAGAGAAGAAAAGGTTTCTTTTTTCTCAGAGGATCTCAATCTGTGGATTTTTTTAACACAGAGGGGTATTGCAGTTGGGTCACTAAGTTTTACTTTTGGTAAAAACAATGACTGCAGATGCTGGAAACCAGATTTTGGATTAGTTGTGCTGGAAGAGCACAGCAGTTCAGGCAGCATCCAAGTAGCTTCGAAATCGACGTTTCGGGCAAAAGCCCTTCATCAGGAATAAACTTTTGGGCGGTACGGTGTGCAGTGATTAGGACTGCTGTCTCCCAGATGCCAGGGACCCGGGTTCAATTTCGGCAGGGTTACAGAGATGGAGGAGGGGATGGTGAGTCTGGATGGGATGCTCTTCAGAGGATTGTTGTGGACTCAATGGGCCAAATGGCCTACTTCCACACTGTAGGGATTCGATGTGTCTATGGTGACTGGGGGACGAGGTCTACTTCTGCAATCATGCTGATGCACAATCCATTGATTGAGGCTGAGTGTAGATATGATGTATTCTTCCACCAAGACCATGATGGACCAGATGATCGGCCACCTAAAGATGACCTTCTGATGCTTGGATCAGTCTGTGCAGAAAGCTTGCTCTACACGCCATACAGAAGGTGCCTTATAATTTCTGTGTGCTGTGCTCTGCATAGCTGGATGTGATGGACACTGAGGAGATGGGAAAGGAGCAAGCAGTCTTCAGAAGAGCAAATTGAGGACATTGAGCAGGAGAACATCCCTTTCAATATGATAAAGTTGTGCAGCATCAGATGCAAGAAAGCCAACAGGACTTTGTTGACACCTACTTCCAACTGATGTCTTGGGTGAAGTTATCATTTATTAACTGTAAATTTGTTGCTGGTCCCCATTTAATCCCAGAAGCAAATTCATTGTTTTATTCATTGTTTCTTTCTTTTCCGGTTGTTTAATAAAGTTCAGTGATAATATCTGTCTGAAGGCATGTGTCACCCCACATTCAACAATGACAAGAGGTTAGCTGGGCATTTTGGAAAGAGTAGCACTCCATTAGACAAGGTATGGCACTAAGGTTGGATAATTTCTGTAGCTTCATTCTTGTAGCTGCTGTTACAATCATTGTCAGTCAGTACACTGACAATAAATTTACAAATATGATAATCTATTTCTCCAAAATGTCACCCATGCCTTAAATCTCAAGATTCCTGATGAAGGGCTTATACCCAAAACGTTGATTCTCTTGGTCCTTGGATGCTGCCTGGCCTGCTGTGCTTTTCCAGCACCACACTCTCGACTCTAATATCTCAGGCGATTTTCTTTTTCATTTCCCTCGCACTACATCGACTCTGAAGGAATTTTTCTGGCTAGCAATGTTGAAACTGCTTCACAACTGTGAATTAAATATGACATCAGTGCTGTAGATGCCAGCATGTTGCAGTGCTGGAAAGGACTTCCATCACAGGTAAATATATGATATGGCAGGAGTGGCACATGATAACGAGAAGACTCATTGGAGCTCATGGAGAGAAACCATTCATGAAACGCTCCAAAACTTGTACTTAGCCAATGTTAGGCTGAGAACACAAACTACTGGCAATCACCTTTCTGGGCACCTTATTTTCCTGCTGTTTCAATTTTTTTTTGAAGAGAAATCAAGTTTCTATTCCATCTTATTGCAATACAAAGGTTGGGATGTCCTTAGTGTCTGCAACCAAAATTATTTAAAGCCGTACAAGCAGTTCTACTTAATAAAGAATCATAATGATTGAACTCACAAATCAGGCCTCTTTGATCTTATTTCCTTTTTAAAGAGGCATTTATCTCGAACTCTGATTCTAGAGTGGCTCAAGCCACAAAGTTCAATGGAGGATGGGCTGACGATTCCTGGCCTTTATTACGATTAAGCATCTAATAAGATCAAAACATCTACTCTGATATTCATAACAAGTCTTCTTGCCTTATTCTCTGCCAGAATTCATCATGTGGGTCTGTTCATTCAAGCATCTCAAATTCTTGCTGTGGACCTACCACATCTCCTAGGAAGGGTTTGTCCTACCTCTCTGCACCCTACTGCTGGAACTGTTGCAGATTGCTGTGGTCTGAGTTTAATTCCCTGAACTACCAGCTATTCCTTGGCCTGTCCTTTAGCAGTTATGACTCTCTATAAAACCAATCAGATACAGTTCCTGTCAGTGAAATTCCTTTGTGACTTGGACCATGCTTTATTTCTACACACATACACATCATCAGTATATTTTGTAAGTGCTCATTTCTTCACCATCTCTGTAAATACTTACAATTTCTGCCTCCTCTTCATCTCCACTTTCCTCAGCACTCTAAGTCCAAACACGCCTTGATAAAACAGCAATTTACTTTCTTTCAGCTTAATACTGTCTGCTCATAATGTGGTCTCCTCTACATTGGGGGGAGGGTTAATTGAGTGATCACTTTGTAGAGCACCTCTGATCAGTCTGCAAGTATGACCTGAGCTCTAAGTCACATGTCACTTTAATTCTCCACTTTACCTTCAGATTGACCTCTCTGTCTTCGGCGTCCTGCAATGTTGTAATGAAGCCGGATGTAAGGTTGAGGAACAGCAGCTCAGCTTTTGATTGGATACTTTACAAACTTTATCTTCTGGACTCAGCACTGAGTTACAATTCAAGACGATACCTCTGGTTCCCATATCTTCCTTCTTCTTCACAGTTTGCACATATATTCTCCTTTTTTTTCTTTTTAGTTGCTTCCAGATTCCAGCTGTACATCATTCTTCTATTCACACCTTCTCTGGCATATCCTCTGTTCGTGCATTTGTCCCATTTCCACCAACCTTTTACCCTTTAATTGTTCCTGTCTTACACCCCATGACATAACAGTCTTTTTCTTCTGTTCCCCCCTCCTGCTTTTCATTTGCTCAAGAACTTGTGACATTTCTCTCCTGAGTTCTGATGAAAGGTCAGCAACCTAAAAGCATTAACACTGTATCTCTCTTGACAGATGCTCCTGGATCTGCTGAATATTTCCAGATGGCTTATGTTTTTATTTCTGACTTCCTCCTTTTATGGGAGTTAACTTGGATTTAATTGAGTAAGTTACACAGCCCTCCTTCCCTGCCTCGTCTCCTGTTTGCTTCTGTTGAGAGTTTTGCACTCCAGTTTTTACATGACAGCTAATTAAGTGGAATTTACGCCAATGATGACCCCAAGTGGGCACAAAATAAACCCTCACTGAAAATTCTTGTAAACAACCTGTCAAATCCACCTATGAATAGTTTTATTCATTGATGCGTAACTCACCAGGAGGAATTTGGCATAGTTTTTCTTCAAAGAATTCCATTAAACTCATCGAACTGTCATGAATTCGTGCCAGCATTGATGTATTCTCAATAATCTATTTTGTTTAAGATTATGGCCTCCAGATGTTTGTCGACTAGCTATGTTAGATTTGCGGTTTTGGAGAAGATTTGTAACTCAGGTTGTGGATCAGGTTATAGGTTTGCTCACTAAGCTGGTGGGTTTGTTCTCAGACGTTTCATCACCATGCTGGGTAACATCATCAAGTGAGCCTCCGGTGAAGTGTTGGGGTTCTGCCCCACTTGCTATTTATCTGTCTTGGTTTGTTATAGGGGGGTGATATCATTTCCGGTTCTGTATCTGAGAGGTTAGTAAATGGGGTCCATTGTTAAGGGAGTTCTGTTTTGAGTGCCAGGCCTCAAGGAATTCCCATGCATGTCTTTGTCTAGCCTGTCCCGGGATGGATATATTGTCCCAGTCGAACTGGTGTCTCTCTTCTTCCATGTGTATGATACCAGTGATAGTTGGTCATATCTTTTGGTGGCTAGTTGGTGCTCATGTATTCTGGTGACTGCAGATAGAATTTATATGTGAAGTTCATTCTGATGGTTGTTGGAACAGGTTCCTTTAAATTCATCAGGAGCTGTTTCAGTGTGGTGGTAGGTTTGTGGATTACCATGATGCCTAAGGGTCGAAGTAGTCTGGTTATTATCTCCGAGATATCTTTGATGCATGGCAGGGTGGCTAGAGTCTCTGGGCATGTTGTGTCTTCCTGTTTAGGTCTGTTGTGCAGGAATTGGCGGACTGCGCTTATCGGCTATCCTTTCCTGAATACTTTGTATAATATTGTGATACCACTGGAGAGGATACAGAGGAAACTTACCAAGATGTTGCCTGAGCTGGAAAGTTCCAGTAATATGTTTTTTGATATCAAGGGAGATTGATAAGACTGGAGTTATTTTCCTTTGAACAGAGGAGATTGAGAGGGGACATGATAGAGGTGTACAAGTTTGTAAGGGGCATAGATAGGATTGGCAGAAAGAAACATTTCCCCTTTGTAGATGGGGGTCATTGATTTAAGGGAAGGAACAGGAGGTGTAGAAGAGATGTAAATAAAAGCCTTATCCCCCAGAGGATGGTGGAAATCTAGAACTAGCTAGCTGTAATGATGGGAGAGGCAGAAACCTTCATCATATTTAATAAGTATTTAGATGTGCACTCGTAATGGCAAGGTATACAAGGCTATAGACCAAGTGCTGGAAAATAGAAGTTGAATAGTTGAATGGTTGTTTTCAACCAGTGCACACATGATAGTTCAAAGGGCGTTTTTTTCTGTGACATAACTCCTTTTCTTCCCCATTCTATCTCACAATGGTACCATTCTGTGAAAACCAAGGCAAGATGTTCTATTGCTATCCCCATCTTAACTCCATCGTCCATGGGATTCCCTTTTACACTTTAAATGTGCTTAATTTATTTCTTTAATTGTTCCTTTCATAAATTTCTTTACTATTTCCCTCACATATTAAAGAAACAAAATGTGTTTGCAAGAACTTTAGAATGTCCAAATGCACTTCACAGGCAATTGACTTTTAAAAGAATAATGATTATTGTGACACAGCTGCCAATCTTTGCAGACAGCAAAGTTGCATGAATAACAATGCGATAATTTGTTTCATTTAGTGACGTTGTTTCAGGGATAAATAATCACCAAGATACCAGGAAGAACTCCTTCGATCTTCATTGAAATGATGCCATAGGACCCATACATCCACCCAAAATACAGCACTTCCAACACCATATCTAAAGTATTTCATTAATGTACCAACAAATATCTTGTGTTCAAACATGAGAGGGTTATCATTGAACCAGAGCTGTCATCTCAGAATCCATCATCCTATCATTTCTGTTTATAGGTGCCAGGAGACCTGTTGTGCAATTCCTAATTTTTTTGAATTTTAGTGCAAATTTACGGCATTTGTACTTTCTTTTTATAAAAAGCTAAGAGTTGTATAGCTCTATTTCATCTTTTCCCATGCATACACTGATCATGTTTGCTCCTTTAATTTGTCATCTGTTATTATTTTTTTTCTTCAGGACTATTATTTAAGTTTCTCCCCTGATTCGCCTTCCTGAAGATCAGGATCTATGCTGCTGAACAATTCCATTGGTGCTAGGATCGACATGAACTCCTTACTGAATCAATCCCAGATTTCAATGGGGAAACAAGGCTTGGAAGGAAAACGCTGAACGACCTGGCAGCAATATCATGGCATCTACTGTCTCAACATATGCTCCCTGTGAATGCAAAACTATGTTTCTTTTAAATTCATTTATAGGATGTGGGTGTCATTGATTGGGCTTGCATTTATTGCGCATCTTTAATTACCTTTGATAAAGTGGTAGGTGAGCTGGCTTCTTGAACTTCTGCAGTCCATTTGCTGTGGGTAAATCTACAATGCTATTGGACAGATTATTCTATGGTTTTGGTCCAGCAATACGAAAGGAATGGTGATGTATTTCCCAAGTCTGGATGATGAGAGGCTTGGAGGAAAACAAGTAGTGGTGGTGTTCCTATGTATCTGCTGCCCTTGTCCTTCTACATGGCAATGGTCATGGATTTGGAAGGTGATGACTAAGGACTCTTGATGAATCTCTGCAGTGTATCTTATAGATGGTACACACTGCTGCTACTGAGCTACAGTGATGGAGGAACTGTGTTTTTGGATATGGTACCAATCAACTGGGCTACTTAGTCCTAAATGGTGTCAGTCTTCTCAAATGTTTTTGAAGTTACACTCTTTCAGGCAAGTAGAGAATTCCATCACACTGCTGATGTTCCTTATGGATGGTTTACAGGGTTTGGGATCGAGGAGGTATGTTACTCACTGCAGGTTTCCTAGTCTCTAATTGCTTTTTTTTAAAACCACAGTATTTATATGCTTAATTCAGTTCAGTTTTAGGTCAATGTTAACTTCAAGGATGTTGATAATGAGGGATTCAGTGATGGTAATGTCATTGAATGTGAAGAGGTGATATTTAAATTCTCTCTTGTTAGATTTGGTCAATGCTTAGAACTTGTGTGGCCCAACGGTTGCCAGCCATTTGTCAGGCAGGCAAACGTGAGGACTGCAGATGCTGGAGTTCAGAGTCAAGATTAGTGTAGTTCTGGAAAAGCACAGCAGGTCAGGCAGCATCCCAAAGAGCAGGAAAATCAACATTTCGGGCAAAAGCCCTTCATCAGGAATGAAGGTCTACCTGATGAAGGACTTTTGCAGTGAGGAGGAAGGTGCTAGCTTAAAGGAGGATATAAACAGATTGGTCAGATGGACAGATGGAATTAAATCCTGATCAGTATCAGATGACGATCTTTGGAAAACTAAACAAGACAAGGGAGTACTGAATGAATGGAAAGATACCAGGAAGCTCAAAGGAACAGAGGGATCTTGGGGTACTTGCCACAGATGCCTGAAGGTGGCAGGACAAATTAACACGGTAGTTAAGAAGGCATACAGGATAATTGTCTTTATCAATCAGGCATAGATTATAAGAGCAGTTAGATCATGTTGGGGATATATAGAACTTTTGTTAGACCTTAGCTGGAGTACTGTATGCAGTTCTAGTCACCACACAGGAAGGCTGTGACCATACTGGGTGGGATGCAAAATATATTGCCTGGGATGTTGCCTGGTATACAGCATTTTAGCTATGAAGAGAGCCTGGATAAGCTGGAGTTGTTTTCTTTGGAGTAGAGAAGGTTGAAAGGGGACCTAATTATAGAGTTATAAAGATATACAGCATGGAAACAGACCCTTCAGTCCAACTCGTCTAGGCCGACCACATATCCCAAGTAAATTTAGTCCTATTTGCCAGAACTTGGCCCATATCCCTCTATACCCTTCCTATTCATGTACCCATCCAGATGTCTTTTAAATGTTCCAGTTGTACCAGTGTTACAACATGGGGTAAACCCCTCTGCTAATTCAAAACCTGCTACACAGAAAAGATTTATCCCATGTAGTAATCTGTGAAAATTCGAGCAGCCAAACACTATTTAAAGTATAACTTAGCAACTTTATTTCTTAAAGTATGACAGTGAATAATAGCTAACAACTATTTACAAGTCCTTCCACTAGCCTATCTTTACCTTCCCCTTCTACAATACTAATCTGATAAAACTCCCAATTAAGATTTAGAAAACAAAACTTCTTATGTCAAAACCAGGCAGCTTTCAGAATAGATTAGATTAGATTACTTACAGTGTGGAAACAGGCCCTTCGGCCCAACAAGTCCACACCGCCCCGCCGAAGCGCAACCCACCCATACCCCTACATCTACCCCTTACCTAACACTACGGGCAATTTAGCATGGCCAATCCACCTGACCCGCACATCTTTGGACTGTGGGAGGAAACCGGAGCACCCGGAGGAAGCCCACGCAGACACGGGGAGAACATGCAAACTCCACACAGTCATCGCCTGAGACGGGAATTGAACCCGGGTCTCTGGCGCTGTGAGGCAGCAGTGCTAACCACTGCGCCACCGTGCATTCCTGTCTACTTTTCTTTTTGGGGGTGTGGCTTCATAGTTTACTGATCGATAAAGGTACCTTTAAGAGAGCTATTTTTCAGACAGACTTTACATGCTGGTAACTTGGCAGTTCTCCTCCCAAGTGTTCAATTGTCCACAGACTTATACCCCTCCCCCAAGCATTGGATTATGTCAAATTGAGGTGTATAAGATTATGAGGAGTATGGATAAGATTAATAGAATGTAGCTGTTCTTCATGGTCAAAGGGTCAATGACAAGGCAATAATTTTTAAAGTGGAAGGCAGGAGGTTTAGAGTGGATTTAAGGAAAAACATTTTTTTTCACCCAGAGGGTGATGGAGTAGAAACCTCACAACCTTAAAAAAGTACTTGGATGAGCACTTGAAGTGTCATAACAGGAATGCAGGAAAGTGGGACTAGTGTAGGTAGCAATAGATTTTTGGCAATACAGACTCAATGGGCTGAAGGGCATGAAAGGTAAGCACAAGGGGAAGCCCATCATGATTCAGGAAGTGAGGGGGAGGGGTGAGAGCAAAAACAAATGTAGTGGAATAGACATAGTGGCCTTTAAATGTGGGAATGATAGATTATAAAAGCCCAAGGAAGTCATTTAGTCATTTAAACAGTAATTTAATGATAGTACTAGAGAGCATTAGTCAGAAATAAACACATATCACTCTCCTCTCCTTTCTCCAAGCAATGTCCTGGACACTTGTTTCAGATTCCCACCAGAAATAGCCAGCACCATTTTGTTCAGGTATTTAAAACATATGTTTTCTTGGATAAATATCTGACTAACAACATGACCAAAAGAAATGGTGGCAGGTGTAGGTGTCAATGATCAAATAAATCCCTGAAGTATGATAATGTCAGGCTGTATGTGATGGAAAAGATGAACAATATAACCTGTGATGTAACGTTGACATTAGATTTAAAAAATAAAATGACTATGCATTGCTTCACATATATGTGTACTTCCCCTCCACTTTAGTAGTACAAATAATGTTACTGAGCCATTAAAAATCTCCTGAACAGTCATTGCTGGTCACAGGTGACTTAGCAGGCATGTGGATTTTAAGCCTGACTGAGCACGTACAAGGGGCCTGCAGGTCAGTTTACCCTAAAAATACAGTCAGAACATTTGCAGAGTAACCATGTGGCATTCTGTTTGTTTATTCAAGGCTTTGATTGAAGAATGTGTTGACTACAATCTACGAGCAACTATTTAAAGTATTTGGGGTTTAAAAATTGAGGCACTGTGGTAATTAAGATTGAGATTCATTTAAACTGCGAACACCTGAAACTACTCCTTCTGCAAAGTTCATTTATGAATGAAGGAAAATTAAAAGTCAGCATTGCACCTCATGTGCTAATGTAAAATTGAACCGATGTTTCTGTTCCCCAGAAGTTGAACAGATATTCCTGAAGCGTGCTGTCTGATCTCAGGCTGATCCCAAAATGGGAGTGCTGAAGTAAAGAGCAATGGCAACAGTTTACACACTCCACACCCATCCGAAAGCATTTTTATGGCTTAGCTTCTATTTAAAAACAAAGCCTCTTTGAAAGTTGCCCAGCTAAAATTTAGGTGCATTATTTTTGCTCTTGCAGGCTGCTGAAATATAATCTTGCAAAAGAAATACTATCCTCTCCTATGTCATGTGGAAGGAGTAAGGGAATCCCAAGATACCTTTTCTAAGCCATATTTATTGTTTAAGAGCAGCATTCCCCCACTGTTTGTTTAAGCACTGGACAAGTGGCTCAGAGTGGGCAACCAGGCGTTTAGCTCCTCAAATAATTGCTGGTGTTAACTCTTTCAGTACTGAAATTATTTCACATTTATAAAGTTTACGAACTTGGATTGGAAAACATATCAGCTTTGAGAATATGGGTAAATCTTATATGGGTCTGTGCAATGTAGGCTATGGTGAGATTTATGGCAGCATCAGACTACTGGCCTATTTTGACAGCAGGTGCATCTTGTTACATATTTTAATTTTTTTCACAAGTGGCACAGTAGGAATCTCACTAGACAGTGACAAGTTGTCAATTAATTGCTTGTGATTATTGCTTGTTAATTGTTGACATCCCAACTTACCACATGGATACTCAGCTTCCTATTTTACCAACACGCCAAACAAGCTAGGCATCACAAACTCATTAAATGGAAGTCAGAGCAGGTATCCACCAAATTCATCTCCCTGCTTCCTCAGAGGATCTCAATGTTGAAGATTTGGCAGTTTTCAGAAATCGCTACATGGGCACCAGCCACGCATCCATGAACATTGGCATCTGTCATGTGCCAACCTTTATGAACCTTCGTAGAGCATCTCCAATCCACATGGAGAATACTTCTGCACTTCAAAACTGCACCTCAGGCTATCACAGTAACTATCACTGTAATGCTGGAGCAAGGATACTACTCACTCAAGGACATGCACCCAGCCCAGGGACTCGCCCAGGCTGCATCTCAAGCTTCATTGCTCACTGTGATGTGCACACTCACTCTGAGCCTTCCTGGATGTTCATAGCAGCCTCACCTCACCTTAACTTATGGCCTTGCCTTTTTACCTTGCCACCAGATGACTGAGACTGCTTTTTCTGGGTGGTACCCACCAGTTAGCCTACTACAGCCTGATGTTGTGGTCATCACTCCAAGTCCTGCAGAAAAGAGGTAGTCTCATTTCTGCACTACACTGATCAGCTGGACTACTGTGCGGGATGCCAATTTCTCACTAAGTCAGGGCAGATAGTTGAGTTTTTTGAAGAAGTAGCAAAGAGGATTGATGAGGGCAGAGAGGTGAGCATGGCTAAAGTGGTGTCACTATTTAAGAAATGTGGTAAGGGAAAGCCAAGGAACTATAGACTGGTGAACCTGATATTGGTGAGGGGTAAGTTGTTGGAGGGAATCCTGAGGGACAGGATGTACATGAATTTGGAAAGGCAAGGACTGATTAGGAATAGTCAGCATTGCTTTGTGCATGGGAAATCATGTCTCATGAACTTGATTGAGGTTTTGAAGAAGTAACAAAGAGGTTTGATGAGGGCAGAGCAGTAGACATGATCTATATGGACTTCAGTAAGGTATTCGACAGGGTTCCTCATGGGAGACTGGTTAGCAAAGTTAGATCTCATGGAATACAGGGAGAACTAGCCATTTGGATACAGAACTGGCTCAAATGTAGAAGGCAGAGGGTTGTGGTAGAGTTTTGCTTTTCAGACTGGAGGCCCATGACCAGCGGTGTGTGCACTGATCACAGGCCTCCAGGGTCCACTGCTTTTCGCCATTTATATAAATGATTTGGATGTGAATATAGGAAGTAGAGTTAGTAAGTCTGCAGATGACACCAAAATTGGAGGTGTAGTGGACAGCAAAGAAGGTTACCTCAGAACACTACAGGATCTTGACCAGATCCTTGAAAGTGGAGTTGCCAGTAAATAGGATAGTAAAGAAGGTGTTTGATATGCTTGGTCAGTGCATTGAGTACAGGAGTTGGGAGGTCATATTGCAGCTGTACAGGACCTTGCTGAAAGCACGATTGAAATACTATATTCAGTTCTGTTCTCTCTGCTGTAGGAAGGGTGTTGTGAAACTTGAAAGGGTTCAGAAAATATTTACAAGGATGTTGCCAGGGTTGGAGGATTTGAGCTTTGGGAGAGGTTGAATAGGTTGGGATGTTTTCCCTGGAGTGTTGGAGGCTGAGAGGTGACCTTATAGAGGTTTATAAAATCATGAGGGACATGGACAGGATGAATCGACAAGGTCTTTTCCCTGGAGGGCATAGGTTTATGCTGAGAGGGGAAAGATTTAAAAGCGGCCTAAGGGGCAACTTTTTCATGCAGAGGGTGGTGTATGTATGGAATGAGCTGCCAGAGGAAGTGGTAGAGGCTGGTACAATTACAACATTTAAAAGGCACCTGGATGGGTGTATGAATTGGAAGGGTTTAGAGTGATATAGGCCAAATGTTGGCAAATGGGACTATATTAATTTAGGATAGTTGGTTGGCATGAACAAGTTGGACCGAATAATCTATTCCTGTGCTGTACATCTGTATGATTCTATGCCAGAAACTATGCAGGGCAACTGTGGACTGAACATTTCTATCAGTGTGCACACTGGGCTTTGAAAGATGGTGTGGGCGCAGAGGGTGCTTATGAATTCTTCGATCTGTTGAGTGGCAATTTTGTTCTGGGAATGGTATGAGGTAAGATTTCCTGAAGAAGGGCTCATACCCGAAATGTCGATTCTCCTGCTTCTTGGGTGCTGCCTGACCTGCTGCGCTTTTCCAGCAACACATTTTCAGCTGAGATAAGATGGGACCAGAATCAAGAATGAGGGATGTCATAGGGGGTGAGATAGATAATTAATGAGGTGAGTTTAGGAAGAAATGGTGAGAGAACCTGTTAGGCCTCATAGCAGTAATCCCTTCAAAAAACTGAACGCAACTCAGACTTAGCCAAAACAATTAAAATTCAGCCCCATATTTTAGATTATGCTGGAAATAAAACCATGAGAAAATTGGCCAAAATGTAAAGAACTTGCATTGCAGAGCACTTTTTACAGCCTCATTACCTCCCTCAGGGCTTGACAACTAATGCAGTGTTTCTGAATTTGGAGATGCGGGTGTTGGACTGGGGTGAACAAAGTTAAAAATCACACAACACCAGGTTATAGTCCAACAGGTTTCATTGGAAGCACACTAGCTTTCGGAGTGTCGCTCCTTCATCAGGTGTTTCTGAAGTGTAGATTCTGTTATGTGTGGGAAATCAATGTGTCGTCAATATGACCAGTCCCCACAAACAGCAATGAAACAAGTGACCACATAACCTGTTTTAAGCTGCGGGTTAAAAGATAAATATTAGCCAGGAAACTGGGAGAAATTCCCTTTTCTTCTTTGAAATGGTACTGTGGGATCTTTTACTTCTACCTTGGGAGGCAGAGAAGTCCCCAGTTTAATGTCTCATTCATAAAACCATCATTTCCATTGGACCAAACTTTCAGTAATGCATTGAAATGTTCACCTAGATTAAATGCTTAAACATCTAGATTGACTGACTGATTTATTGTCACGTGTACTGAAGTCCAGTGAAAAGTTTTGTTTCCGAGCAGTACAGGCAGATCATAGTAGGCAGGGGTGTACAGATCAAAGGTTATATAAAAAAACTTAGAGCTGAAAATGTGTTGCTGGAAAAGCGCAGCAGGTCAGGCAGCATCCAAGAAACAGGAGAATCGAGGTTTCGGGCATAAGCCCTTCTTCAGGAAAGTCCTGAAGAAGGGCTTATGCCCGAAACGTCGATTCTCCTGTTCCTTGGATGCTGCCTGACCTGCTGCGCTTTTCCAGCAACACATTTTAAGCTCTGATCTCCAGCATCTGCAGTCCTCACTTTCTCCTCAAAAAAAACTTAGAGGCATACAAGTTACATTGCACAGGGCATGCACTAGGCTAGATCACCATTAGCAAGATTAGTATTATTTGAGGTTAGAGAGTTCGTTCATCAGTCTAATAATGGCCAGGAAGAAGCTGTTCCTGAACCTGCTGGTGCACACGTTCAAGCTTCCGTGTCTCCTGCCTGTAGGAGACCATTAAGAGGGTGTGATGGGTCTTTGATGATGTTGGCAGCCTTTTGCGGCAATGTGCCATGTAATGGAATGGAGTCCATTGATGGAACATTGGCTTCCATGATGGTCTGGGCTGTGCATACAACCTTCTGTAGTTTTTTTACGGTCTGGGCAGAGCCATACCAGGCCATTATGGATACAGACAGCATGCTTTCAATGGTGCATCTGTAGAATTTGGTGAAGGTCCTTGTGGACATTTCAAGTTTCCGGAGCCTCCTGAGGAAGAAGAGGCATTGTTGTGCTGCCTTGACTGTCGCATCTATGTGGGAAGTCCAATCTTGATTGTCAGTTATTATCACTCCGAGGAACTTGACGCTCTCCACCCTCTCAACCTCAGTTTCATTGATTGGGGAGGGGTGGTGGGGGGGGGGAAATTCTTCCCCTTTCTTTCTGAAGTCAATGATCAGCTCTGAGCCTGCCAAATCCCAGAATGCTAGTGTGGTGATGCCTGCCCTGATAGACCTGCACCTGTACCCACTGTCACTACTGCAGATGTCAGATCGGTCTTCTAGTGATTCAACCCGAGGAAGGTCCTCTATCTCCCTTCTATAGTTTGACTCATCGTTGTTAGGTATATGTCCAACTAGGGTGGTGTCATCAGTGAATTTATAGATTGCATTTATTCAGAATTTGAAAAGTGTGGCACATGTGAAGTCTCGACTTCACACAACATTTGAAAAGCACAGCAGGCCAGGCAGCATCTGAGAAGCAGGAGAATCAAGGTTTCGGGCATAAGCCATTCTTCAGGAAAGAGGCTGGTGTGCCAAGTGGGCTGAGATAAAAGATGGGGGGGGGGTGGAGTTTGGGGGAGGGGCACTGGGAATACGATAGGTGGAAGGAGGTGAGGGTGAGGGTGAGGGTGAGGGTGATAGGCCGGAGAGGAGGTGGGGGCGGAGAGGTCGGGAAGAAGATTGCAGGTCAAGAAGGTGGTGCTGAATCCGGGGGTTGGGACTGAGATAAGGTGGGGGGAGGAGAAATGAGGAAGCTGGAGAGATCCACATTGATCCCATGTGGTTGGAGGGTTTCTAGGCAGAAGATGAGGCGCTCTTCCTCCAGTCGTAGTGTGTCCAGGGTCTGGCGATGAAGGAGGCCAAGGACCTGCATGTCCTTGGCAGAGTGGGAGGGGGACTCCGCCAAGGACATGCAGGTCCTTGGGCTCCTCCATCTCCAGACCCTGGCCACATGATGCCTGGAGGAAGAGCGCCTCATCTTCTGCCTAGGAACCCTCCAACCACATGAGATCAATGTGGATCTCTCCAGCTTCCTCATTTCCCCTCCCCCCACCTTATCTCAGTCCCAACCCCCGGATTCAGCACCGCCCTCTTGACCAGCAATCTTCTTCCCGACCTCTCCGCCCCCACCTCCTCTCTGGCCTATCACCCTCACCCTCACCTCCTTCCACCTATCGTATTCCCAGCACTCCTCCCCCAAACTCCCTCCCCCCCCACCTTTTATCTCAGCCCGCTTGGCACACCAGCCTCATTCCTGAAGAAGGGCTTATGCCTGAAACATCGATTCTCCTGCTCCTCGGATGCTGCCTGGCCTGCTGCGCTTTTCCAGCACCACACTTTTCAACTTTGGTCTCCAGCATCTGCAGTCCTCACCTTCTCCTCCTTTATTCAGAATTTGCCAACACTGTTAAGGGGGCACAGAGAATACAGTGAAGGGCTAAGTATGCATCACTGGGGGGGCTCCAGTGTTGAGTGTTATTGTGGAGAAGGTGCAGTTACCTATTTTCAGTTGTGGTCTGTGGATCAGAAAGCTGAGGATCCAGTTGCACAGGGCAAAGGCAAAGCCAAGGTCTCGGAGTTTGGATATCAGTCTGGAGGGGACAATGGTGTTGAAGGTGGAGCTGTAGTCAATGAGCAGGTGCCTGATATAGGTGTCCTTCTTGTCCAGATATTCCACGCATGAGTGCAGGGCTAGGGATATGGCATCTGTTGTGGACCCGTTTCATTGGTAGGCAAATTGTAGGGGATCGAGGCAGACTGGGAGACTGGAGTTGATGTGGGCCATGACCAAACTCTCACAGTACTTCATGATTATTGAGGTGATAAGGCGGTAGTCATTAAAGTACGTTGTATGTGCTTTCTTCGGTACTGAGATGATGGTGGTCTTCTTGAAGCAGATGGAGACTTCAACTTGTAATAGGAATAAGGGTGAATACTTCCACCAGTTGGTCCTCATTGCGTCTGAGGGGACACTGGCTGAGCCAGTCGCTTTCCTTGGGTTAACTGCCAGGAAGACCAATCTGACATCTGCATCAGTGACAGTGGGTACAGATACATCCCGGGTTGCCGGGGCAGGCATCACCACACTGACATTCTGGGATTTGGCAGACTAGGATTTGAATTTACAACCATTTGACATAGCGGTAAAGTGTGAGCTAAGACTGACACTAAAAGTGTACACGTGAACTCATTCTTAACTTAGGTGTAGAATCTACTAAAAGCACAAGATAAATATCCTTTGCATCTTTAAATAAGCAACCTCTGGTAAATAGAAGAATTCAAAGTTTGCCTGTAGAGCAATAGTTTGTCTTTTACGACTTCTCAGTAATTAAAGAACCTCAGCTGAGAGTTTTGTTTTTCTAGTTTTAATCTGGTTAAAATGTACTGGAGCCCCTCCTTCTGTTAATGTTTACCCATCAGCAGACTTAGTGCAGAGCACAAGTGAAAACTTTTCTAATGCTAATGAAATGTTTACTCAGTCTAAATCTTTTTAACAATAATGATGAAATAGCAAATGAAGTAAACATTTACTTGTAATACAAAGCAAAAGATTTATTGTCCTAACTTTTGAAAGTGTGCCCATGCCTTCGGAGAAATGTGTGATTAAGTCATCAGCACAGTGCAACTGTTCACACATACATTACAGCTCAAAAAGATGGTTTACTGATCTATGCCTTAACGAAATACTTTGGATCAGAATTATACTTCTCTTATTAAATAAAATGGCATGCACAATCGGTCATGTTCTTTCATGTCATGTTTTTTTAAAAGTTGATTTACCTTAATTAAGAAATTTCAATCTCTGGTATGGAATGTTTATGCATCAGAAACAATGTTCAGCATGGAAACAGACCCTTCAGGCCAACTCGTCCATGCTAACCAAATATCCTAACCTAATGTAGTCCCATTTGCCAGCACTTGATGATATCCCTTTAAACGCTTCCTATTCATATATCCATCCAAATGCCTTTTAAGTGTTGTAATTGTACCAGCCTCCACCACTTCCTCTGGCAGCTCATTCCATACACATACCACCCACTGTGTGAAAAGGTTGCCCCTTAGGTCCCTTTTATATATTTCCCCTCTCACCCTATGCCCTCTAGTTCTGGGCTCCCCCACCCCAGGCTTTGTCATTTTATCCTATCCATGCCCCTCATGATTTTATAAACCTCTATAAGGTCATCCCTCAGCCTCCGACGCTCCAAGAAAAACAGCCCCAGCCTGTTCAGTCTCTCCCTGTAGCTCAAAGCCTCAACCCTCATAACATCCTTGTAAATCTTTTCTGAACCCTTTCAATTTTCACAACATCTTTCTGATAGCAGGAGACCATGATAGCACAGAGTATTCCAAAAGTAGCCTAATCAATGTCCTGTACAGCTGCAACATGACCTCCAACTCTCATACACAAAGCACTCCTTTTGAAATCTTTCTCCTCTCATCTTCAAAAATATGCTTCTTTGAACTCCCCCACCTTCGGGAAAAAACCTTTGCAAATTAACTTATCGATGCCACTCATAATTTTATAAACCTTTATAAAATCACCTCTCAACCTTCTAAGCTCCAGGGAAAAAAGTTGCAGCCTATCCAGCATATTTTTGTAATTCAAACTCTCAGTTTCTGGCAACATCCTGGTGAATCTTTCCTAAACCCTCTTCAGTGTAATAATATCCATACTATAATGGGGCAACCAGAACTGCACACAGTACTCCAGAAGATGTCTGTACAACCTCAACATGACTTCCCAAGTGCTATATTCAAAGGTCTGAACAATCAAGGCAATCATGCTGAATGCCTTCTTAAACACCCTATCTACCTATGATGCAAACTTTGAAGAATTATGAACTTGAACCTCCAGGTCTCTCTGTTCTACGACATTCCCCCCGGCCCTACCATTAACTTGTATAAATCCTGCCCTTGTTTGTTTAACCAAAATTCAATAACTAGCATTTATCTAAATTAAGCTCCATCTGCTATTCCTCAGCCCATTTACCCAATAGCCAAGATCTCTTTGTAATCTTAGGTAACCTTCCTCATCTGGTGAAGAGTGTAGATAGATCCTGCTCACTAATTAGAGAAACCTTTGACAAGGTCCTATATGGAAGGTTGGTCCAAATGGTAACAGCCCGTGGGATCCAAAGCAAGTTAGCAGACTGGACTAAAATTGGCTTACAAACAGGAAGCAAGTGGTGATGGTGGAGAAGTGTGTCTGATTGGAAACCTGTACCATAGGGATCAATGCTGGGACTCCTGCTATTAGTGATGTACATTAACAACGTGGATGTGAATGTAGAAGGTATAATTCATAACCTTGCAAATAACATTAAGAGTGGTGGCATTGTTGATAGTGAGGAGGATGCTCTCAGGCTATAGATTGATATTGATCAGTTAGTAAATTGGGCACAGCAGTGGCAGATGGAATTTAATCCTGATAAGTGTGATTTGATGCATTTTGGGATGTCCATTAATAGAAGTACATACACAATGAATAGTACTGAGGAACAAAGGGACCTTGGTATACTAGTAAATAGATCACTAAAAGTGTCAACACAGATAGACAGGGTGGTGAAGAAAGCATACTGGATGCTTGCCTTCAATAGCTGGGACATAGAATATAGGAACAAGGAAGTCTTGTTACAACTTTATAAACCATTAGTTAGGCCAGAGATAGAATGTGTGCAGTTCTTGTCGCCACTCTTTCAGAAAGACGTGATTTTACTGGAGAGTGCGTAGGGGAGATTCATCAGGATGTTGGCTGGGATAGAGTCCCAGTTATGAGAAGAGACTGCGTAGGCTGGGTTTGGTTTCCTTGGAGCAGGGGACGCTTAGGTGGGAATCTGATTATGATCTACACAATTATGAGAGACATAGACTGTCATGAGAAGTGGATCATGAGCATCGTTTCCCCATAGCAAACATGTCAAAGACCAGAAGGTATAAGTTTAAGGTGAGAAGTGAATGGTTTAGAGGAGATCTGAGAAAAACGTTTTTTCACCCAGAGGATGGTAGAAATATGAAACATGCTGCTGGGGAGGGCAATGGAGGGAGGTAGTCTCACAACATTTAAGATGCATCTCGATGAACACCTAAAATGCCGAGGAATAGTAGGCAATGGACAAGTGCAGGTAAATGGGATTAGTCTAGTTTGCTGTTTGTTGGTTGGCAAAGACAAAGTGTCAAAGGGCCTATGTGTGTGCTGGATAACTGTATCACTCTATGCTGAATGACAAAGGCTGCACAGCGATTGGTCAGATGCATCTACAGGCCATCATTACAGAGAGATACTTGAGGCTGGGAAGATATATGTTTTGCCTTACAGACTTGCACTCTGACAGAGTGGTAGTGAAATGGATTTCACTAGAGGGGTTAGGAAAACAGTGCTGGCCAACGTAGATCAAGTGAAGTATTTTAAGGGGATGTTTAGAAGTGTGAGACTGGCTATAACTGGTCTGCTAGACTGGCTCTTCACCAGAGTTTCTAGTCTCTTCATGGAGGAGACCATTTAGAAGACAAGAGAGAAATAGCCACATTCATGGCCTGGGTGGAATTCACCATTTTCCAAGCCAGAATACAAATTGTGTCTAGAGGCTCTGCCAGATTTATCTGTACATCATTCTGAACATCCAACATCTCTTGTCATACTGATGACTCTCAAAGTACACCTTCAGTCTGGGTAAAGCATGAGCTGGGACTCCCTCAGTCGTCCAAGAGCATCTGACCAGAAAACATAGGACTTGTCTGAGAACCTAAATCATTAGAGTGGTGAAGCACCTGAATCCAGGGAAACATTCTTTCTTTGCTAGCTCTGGCTTTCTGACCCATATTGTCAATCAAACAATTTCACAAATGCAGGTTCATTTCCTGTACCAGCTGACGTTATCATGAAAGTCCCAACTTCTCAGCCTTTCACCTCAGGTCAACCCATCACCAGTCATCTCTCTCTAATGAGACAATGTCCCTATGATCTTCTGAGACTTTGGAGACATTGCATTTCTAATTAGACAAGGATAAGAGGTTTCAAGTGTTTGTAATTTTGCTATTGATACTTAAATTGGTCTGGATGATTGATACTTCTATTGGCTTATTGTAAATGGAAACTGCTGAAATCACTGTCTTTTTTTAAGCTTTTGTAACACATCCTATTGTCATAATATTGCTTACATACAATATATAGGGTGTGACTTAGTTTAGAATTGCATTGAAGTGCCATAACTTATGGCACTATGGGAAGTATTTAATTAGGAGAGGGGGGAAATTGCAATGCTATTAGGCAAGAACTGTGGAGCATAAATTGGGAACAGATAGTCTCAGGGAAATGTCTGACAGAAATGTGGAGATTTTTTAGGGAACACTTGCTGGATAGGTTTGTCCCACTGAGGCAAGGATGGGATGGTAGGATGAAGGAACATTGGATGACAAGCGATGTGGAACACCTAATCAAGAGGAAGAAGGAAGCTTACTTAAAGTTTATGGAGCAAGGATCAAATAGGGCTCTAGAGGGTTACAAGGTAGCCAGGAAGGAACTGAAGAATGGACTTAGAAGAACGAGAAGGCAGCATGAAAAAGCCTTGATAGGTAGAATTAAGGAAAACCCTAAGGCATTCTACACTTACATGAGGAACAAGAGGCTGGCCAGCGTAAGTATAGGGATGATCAGGGATAGTGGAGGGAAGTTGTGCCTTGAGTCGGAGGAGGGGAGAGGAGGTCCTTAATGAAATCTTTGATTCAGTATTCACTAGTGAGGGGGACTTTGTCATTTGTGAGGACAGCCTGAAACAGGCTGATATGCTCAAACAGGTTGATGTTAAGAAGGAGGATGTGCTGGAAATTTTGAAAACATGAGGATAGATAAGTCCCCTGGGCCAGACGGGATATGCCCAAGGTTTCTACAGGAAGCGAGGGAAGAGATTGCTGCATTTTGGCGATGACCTTTGTGTCCTCACTGTCCACTGGAGTAGTGTCAAATGATTGGAGGGTGGCAAATGTTATTACTTTGTTCAAGAAAGGGAATAGGGATAACCTTGGGAACTACAGACCAGTCAGTCTTACATCAATGGTGGGCAATATATTGGAGAGGATTCTGAGAGACAGAATTTATGATTATTTGGAAAAGCATTGTTTGATTAGAGATAGCTTTGAGAGCATGGCTTTGATAGGGGCAGGTCATGCATCACAAACCTTATTGAATTCTTTGAGGATGTGACAAAACACGTTGATGAAGATAGAGCAGTGGATCTGATGTATATGGATTTTAGCAAGGCATTTGATAATGTTCCCCATGGTAATCTCATTCAGAAAGTAAGGAGGCATGGAATACAGGGAAATCTGGTTGACTGGAGACAGAATTGGCTGGTCCATAGAAAACAGTGAATGGTAGTAATGGAAAAGTATTCAGCCTGAAGCTTGGTGACCAATGGAGTTCTGCAGGGATCTTTGTGATCTGTAGAAATGATTTGGATGAGGAAGTGGAAGGGTGGGTTAGTAAGTTTGCCGATGATGCAAAGCTTGATGGAGTTATAGATAGTAGGAGGGCTGTTGTAGATTGCAACAGGAAATTGACAGGATGCAGAGGTGGGCTGAGAATTGACAGATGGAGTTAAAGCTGGAAAAGTGTGATGTGATTCATTTTGGAAGGTCAAATTTGAATGCAGATTACAGGATCAAAGGCAGGATTCTTAGCAGTGTGGCATCCCCATGCATAGATCCCTCAAAGTTACCACCCTAGTTGATAGGGTTGTGAAGAGGGCACATGGTTTGTTGGCTTTCATTAGCAGGGCAATTGAGTTTAAGAGCCACGAGGTTAATGCTGCAGCTCTATAAAGCCCTGGTTAGACCACACTTGTAATATTGTGTAGTTCTGGTCACCTCATTATGGGAAGGATGTGGAAACTTTAGAGAGAGTGCAGAGGAGATTTACAAGGATGCTGCCTAGATCAGAAGGCATGTCTAATGAAGAAACCTTGAGGGAACTAGGGTTTTTCTCATTAGATGATGAGAGGCATAGATGGAATGGATAGCCAGAGGCTTTTTCCCAGGATGGAAATGGCTATCACAAAGGGCCATAATTTTAAGATAATTGGAGGAAGGTTTAGTGGAGATTCAGAGGTCGGTTCTTTACACAGAGAGTGGTGGGTGCATGGAATGCACTGCCAGCAGTGATAGTAGAATCAGACATATTAGGGATATTTAAGCGACTCTTGGATAGGCCCATGGATGATAAAATTAAGGGTAAGTAGGTTAGTTTGATCTTAGAGTAGGATAAAAGGTTGGCACAATATCGAGGGCCAAAGGTCCTGTACTGTTCTCTACTATTTTATGTTCTAACTTAGTGTAGGAAGCATGATGAGACCTAACAGTTTGGTAGAAGGCATGAGGTGGCAAGAATGGTGTGTTATAGTGAAGGAGTCTGAGGGCTAGATATCCTTACTTTTCTTCATTATTACTACCAAATGGTATGAAGTCCCTTGGCACTAAAGAGACCTATCAAATAACCCCCACCTCGCCATTCAGCTTACTCTGTGACAGCTTCTTATCTCATTTGCAGATCAGCTGGTCTGAAAGCAGTACCAACCCAGCCTGGCAAAGAAAACCCTGCCTTTGTGGGCATTTTCTCCTGAGGCAAGGTAATGAAGCCAAAACGTTTTCCCAACTCCTGCTGTTCAAATCAAGACAGAAAATCATCTAATTGTCCAATTGACTTGTATGCTAGTTGCTACCTCTGTGACCACTTGCCTAGGCCACTCTGGAGTCATCCTATGAGATTTAGCAATGCCAGCCTAATTTCCTCTTTCAGAGCTGCAGTCATTCCTTTCCAGGGAAATTCTGCAACTGGAATCCATTCCCAACTACACATTCCCAAACATCCATATTCTCATACTTATCCACACCTGGGGCAACACGGTGACTCAGTGGTTAGCATTGTTGCCTCACAGCACCAGAGACCCAGGTTCAATTCCAGCCTCGGGTGACTGCGTGGAACTTGCATGTTGTCCCCTTGTCTGTATGAGTTTCCTCCCACAGTCCAAGATGTGCAAGTTGGGCAGATTGGCCTTGTCAAATTGTCCATAGTGTCCAGAAGTGTGCAGGCTAGGTGGATTAGCCATGAGAAATGCAGGGTTACAGGGGATAGGGGTGGATATCACATTCTCCCAATACCTGTGTGGGTTTCCTCACACAGTCCAAAGATGTGCAGATTGGGTGGTTCCCCGACCAGAAGACTATCAAAGTTATTTGACAGAATGCTTTATCATCAGAACTTATAAACAAGGCCTGAGATGTAACTTGGCTGATGCAGAAAAAAGGCAAAAATGAGGACTGCAGATGCTGGAAACCAGAATTTAGATCAGAGTGGTGCTGGAAAAGCACAGCAGGTCAGGCAGCATCCAAGGAGCAGGACAATCGACATTTCAGGCAAAAGCACTTCATCAGCCCTTCCTGATGAAGGGCTTTTGCCCAAAATGTTGATTTTCCTGCTCCTCAGATACTGCCTGACCTGCTGTGCTTTTCCAGCACCACTCTGATCCAAAAACTGATACAGAGTAAAGACCATCTCGTCAAATCCTTTTTATACACTAGAGTCCCACATCCCCTGCATTTTAGCTTGAACTAGGCTATGGTCGGAAAGATAGCCAACCTGGCTCCTGGTCTCCTGGCTCCAGGAAGGAATCATTCCCATGCAGCACTGGGGCAGGTGACAATGGGGCAAGCGTGGTGAAGTCTTGGTGAAGGAAAGGTGGCTGTGGAGTCCACTGGGGAGGAGAAGTTCTACTTCTCAGCCCCAACATCCTTCTCTACCTCCCCACGTCATGGATTACAGTTCCATCTGAAATTGGTCTTCCAGTGCGCAAGGTTGCAAGGACTGTTGCAGATCAGCACATTCCAAGGACCAGGATTATGTCCTGAGGGAACATGAGGCAGCTGACACAAAGTCTCCATGCAGAGAAGATGTTGTCTAAAAATCTTCAGTATATTCGAGAGCTGGAAACTATGTCGAACACTTCAAGCAGTATGGATGTGTTATGTAAATATCAAATGTAATTGGTTTTGATTTTATTGTCACGAGTATGCTACAATAAGAATACAATGAATACAGTGAAAAGCTTTCAACTGTCTCCACAAAATAGTGCTATTTTGAATAATTAAGAATAAGGAAAAAGAAATAAAAGTATAGCTTGAAGAGAGTCCATCAGTCCTGAGCCAGCTCATCACCGTCAATGAAGCATGCACCGCCATCCTTACACCGCCATCTACACCGGATCCAACCAACATCGAAGTCGCAAATCCTGTTTGCCATCCAAATTCCTCCACCACCGCCTCACCATCACCTGCACCAGACCAACCAACATGAGAGTCACATCTCTCACTGCTGGGTCCATTTCATCGATGTCCTTCACGCATCTGTTCACCACCACCAACACCAGACCCAACTAACAACAAAGTTGCCAATTTTCAGGCGTCACCTTTGCTGCTGGACCTACCTCTCTGCTATCGCCTCTGCCGAAGTAGCAGCCACCATTTGTAGGTTCTGTTGTTGCTCTGGAAAAGTAAGTAGGGGCTCACATTGCCCCGCCCGGGGTCCACTCAAGGTCCGTGCACTGGGGGCTCTCGCCTTCGAAGCTCAGGGCAAAGCTAAGTAAAAATAAAAGAGAAAAGAGAGGGATAATAAAGAAAATGGAAGAAAAACATGTAGCAGGCAAACACAGGAGCCATCTTAGACCGGAAGACTGAATCGCAATCAGATTGAGATATCTCAAAATGCCACATAATGCACGAAGGAATTTAAATCATATCGCACCTTCAATTCAGTTTGAACTATCTTGGGATGTAATATTAAAATATTTTATGAATAAATTATATTCTTCAAAGTAAAAGCAGATTGAGCCAGTGGATCTCAGTATTTACCAGTAACAATTATGAATTTCAACAGACTTTACTCTGTTGATATCCGTGAAGAACAATTAAAAAAAAGTGGAAAATAAAGAGGGACAGTAAAGGGAAAAACAGAGTTTGAATAAAAAAGGCTGTTGTGGAATTTTCTGAAGTAGAAATAGCTTGTGAGCAAAGCAACCCCAATGTTCAGGCCAATATGTAAATGAGCAGGTGCTGACATAAAGAGTGGATCAAAGTCAACTCAATTTGACATCTGAAACTTCCCAAGTTTATTTAAATACGTTATTTTAACAACTGGTTAAATAAATTCCTAGTTTAATAGATAAAATAATTCAGCAAAGTAATAACAAATAAAAAGAAAATTTTAAAATGAGTCTTTGCAAAAAAATGTAGCTTGCTGGAACTAGCTGACTTAATGGCAGTCTCCTGCCTCTGTGTCTGCACATGTGTATTACTTACCAATCATCCATCTCTGAATTGTTACTATCAGAGTTTCCATGCAATGAACTTTTGTTTCTCAGAACTTTGTCATTTGTCTGCTATAAACTACAATTTTATAGGGATCTCTGGAATCTGGGTGTTTATGAAATAAAATATTTCCAGTCAAGCTGAGGACACTGCAACCACAAGACTAGTATTTATAAGTTTCCAGTTTATCTGATTGATATTTGAAGTAATAGGATCATACAGCATGGAAACAGACCCTTTGGTCCAACTCATCCGCACTGACCAGATATCCCAATCTGACCTAATACCATTTGTCAGCATTTGGGCATATCTCCCTAATCCCTTCCTATTCATAAACTGTATACAATCCAGTTGCCTTTTAAATGTTGTAATTGAACCCCCTTTACCGCTTCTTTTGGCAGCTCGCTCCATAGAGCCACCACCCTCTTCATGAAAAAGGTACCCTTCAGGTCCTTTTTAAACCTTTCCTCCCTCATCTTAAACCTATGTCCTCTCGTTTTAGGCTCCCCCATCTTTTGCCATTCACCCTATCTATGCCGTTCATAATTTTATAAACCTCTATAGGTCACCCCTCAGCCTCCAACATTCCAAGGAAAAAGGTCCCAGCCTATTCAGCTTCTCTCTATAACTGAAACTCTCCAACCCTGGCAAGATCCTTGTAAATCTTTTCTGCACTCTCTCAAGTTTAACTGCATCTTTCCTATAGAAAAATGACATGTTTGAACATGGTTTTGTAAAAGTGGAATCACCAATGTCCTATACAAAAATAATAAGATGTCCCGACTCCTATACTCAATATTCTGACCAATGAAGACATGCATGCCAAATGCCTTCTTCACCACCCTGTCTACCTGCTACTCCACTCTCAAGGAACTATGCACCTGCACCTCTAGATCTCTTTATTTGGCAACTCTCCCCAGGGCCTTACCATTAACTGTATAAATCCTGCCCTGGTTTGCTTTGCCTCACATTTATCTAAATTAAACTCCATCTGCCACTCCTTGGCCCATTGGCCCATCTGATCATGGTCCCATTGTCCTCTGAGATAATCTTCCTCACTGTCCACTACACCACCTATTTTGGTGTCACCTGCAAACTTACTAACCATACCTCCTGTATTGACATATTTATAAGCTTGCTAATGGATATTTGATTTTAAACGTTTTACAGTTGATTTATTATTGGCTTCATTTTCCCATTTGTTTTAGTTAACTTTTAGTGTATTATTTTTTTAATGAATGCTTATTTAGTACAAGTGAGGATGAGGTTTTGCCTATGTTGAAATTACTTAATCACATCTATAAATACATGTGTACTTCCAAAATTAGCAACGTGTCCAAAATCTATAAGAAAAGGCTGTCTTTGATAAGTTAAAGTACTCACATGTTTCTGTATATTATCAGGGCTGACCTTTGTCTTTGGGTTAAACTGTTAAAAGCAATCAACAAGATTGAGGAGTATAACATAAAACAGCACACTTCCAATTCGTATTTTTAAAATTATTCTCAATAGTTTGGTTTGAAGAAAGAAAGCACACTTCTGTCACGTGCTTACTTTAAACCACTCTTCATTTTTTAAAATACATTGTATCCTCAGTGCTAGTTTTTTACAGTTGCAGGTGTGGACATGTAAACGACAGGAACTTTGCAAACCTCGTACACATATTGTTTGCTGAGCTGATGGATGTGCTTACCTCAGAAGATAATAATGGGAGAGAAATTGGATAAGGCCCACATAGTGAATTGCAATGTGTGCTTAACAATCACCTGTTCTTTCAAAGGCATGAAGGACATTTACCGCTAATATGCTCATGGAAGACTTTTGGATTCCTTTATATATTAGCTGTCAGTCTCTTTTGATACTCTGTTTTGCCTCTCTAAATTCCTTTCTCACGTCCCTGTTGATTTTTCTATGTTCAACCAGATTCTCAATAATATAATCAATTTGAAATCATTCTTGTGGCCACATTTTCACAAAAAATGTATCCTAATTGTACCTAAACAATATCTTTTTAAAGGCGGCCATTTATTCTATTACAGGTTTTTGTCTGTCAGTCTTCCATTCCAATCTATTTGGGACACTGTAGTTGGTTTTCTCTAATCTAGTCCTTTTACATTGGATTAAGCCTTGTGATTTTTTTTGATACACCTACACCTTATGATCACTGTTCAATAAACATTCCCCAAGGCTTAATCCCCTTGATCCACCTCATTTCCAGCAATTCCCCCTTCATCATTTGGACAGAAATGAACACTCAAAAAAAATTCTCTGTAACACACTTCATGTATTTCCCCATTCTCTGCCCTTTACTCTATTACTATCCAAGTCTATAGTGGATGGCACGGTAGTGGTTAGCACTGCTGCCTCACAGTACCAAGGACATGGTAAAATTCCAGCCTTGGCTGACTGTATGTCAGGAGTTTGCATATTTTGCCAGGTGCTCTGGTCTCCTCCCTGTCCAAACACGTGCCTGTCAGTTGGATTGGCCATGCTAAATTGTCATTAGTGTCTGTGGATGTGCAGGCTAGGTAAACTAGGCATAGCAAATGCAGTGTTATGGGCTACAGTAAGGTAGGATGCTCTTCAGAGGGTCAGTGCAGACTCGATGGGCTGACCAGCCTTTTTCCACACTTACTATCATTTTGAACTGCTCAAATTCAGTTATCACTCTGTCATAATAATTCTTCACTGAAATATGTTCAAATGTTCAGCTCCTTGAGGGACACCTATAATGTTATTTTTGTGATTAACCATTTAACTTCCAGTGAGGTGCCTTTGCATTAATTTTGTAATAATGGCCACCACTAGCCCTCTGAGTGGACTGCACCTCTTCATGGGTTATGGTGGATGAGAGATGGAGTTGAAGTTAAATTGTTCAATTTGAACGCAGCCTCAGAGGCAACCTGTTAATTAGTCATGTCTGGTAAAATGTCACACTAGGGTCCCCCCATGCCCACCACACGAGGTCAGTTCCCACTTCTAGTCCAGGTGATGTGACTATTGCCTCCACCAAAGCAGCTGCCCAAAAGTTAACATTTCAGATCAAGTAGCTTTCAATAGCTATACATACAATACACCCAGTACTGTAATGATTCAAATTTTGTTTTAAGTTCTAACCAAAATTGCTATGGATTTCATGATCACAGTCTGGCCTTCTACTGTACCATTTAGATTTTAGTGAATTCTGCCTTTTCTGCAAAAGGAGTCAAGACATCAGCCAAATGGTGTATTAAGTGTTAGTCCATAAGTGCTTTTGAGGAGTTGGGCAGCATTTCCACATGCCTCGCCAAATTCTACATCTGAGTCCTCTGCAAAATGCATCTGCGAACTCACCCCCTTGTGAGCTGGGTTGCAACCTTATCCTCCTGCAGTCCACTCATGTCTGGTGATCTACCACCTCCTAACACCACTTACTAAAGTTTGCACAGTGCCAATATCTAAGCTAGCGGATGTGATCATCAGGGCAATTAATGTTGCTTCATCATTACAGGAAGGTGTCGGCAGCTGGCCAGACAGCAGTTCTTAGTTAACTGAAAGCCGACATGCAGAAGGTGAGGGAAGATAGGTGGAATAGAAAGAGAGAGGCCTGTGGTCACACTGTCTGTAGCTTGCAGTTCACGCCAAGTAACAGGCTGAGGATTAAGTGGGAAGAAGAGCATTAATAAAGAGCATATGCTCATCCAGAATGTTCTTGAGAAAACAAAATGCACCAAATAGCTGGCCCCATGATGCAAAGCACTTCTCTTCCTCAGGACTCAAGTATTATGTGTAGTGGTAATGTCATCCAAAACCCCAGGCTACTGTTCTAGGACAAATTCCACCTTGGTGGATGGTGAAATCAATGTCAATTGTTGAAAATAACTATCTGGTTCTCAAATCCTTACCATCTGGTGAAGCTATCCTTACCTGATATGACTTTGATGTGACTGTGGGAGGAAACTGGAGCACCCAGAAGAAACCCATACAGACAGGGAGAACATGTAAACTCCACACAAACAGTCGCCTGAGGCTGGAATTGAACCCGGGTCCCTGGCACTGTGAGGCAGCAGTACTGACCACTAAACCACTATACGACCCCAATAGATAGACTAAAACTGGTACTGTCCAAAGAAATATCAGAATAGTTGCCCAAACCCTTGTATAATAAAGGTATATTTTAAGGTGCATCCTAAAGGTGGAATGATGTCAAAGTTTTTGGAGGGAATTGAGGGAGAAAATGCTGTAGACACAGCTGTCAATGGCAGCACAAAGGAAACTGAGAATGTTTATGTAGCCAGGTATGGAGAGTGCAGAGTTCTTAGAATGTGTAGGGCTGAATGAAGTCATAGAGTTAGGAAGAGAGCCCATTTATTGAGAGATAAAAACAGAAATTGCTGGAGAAGCTCAGCAGATCTGGCAGCATCTGTGGAGACGAAGCAGAGTTAATGTTTCATATCCACTGACCCTTCTTTAGCTGCTGCCAAATCATCTGAGTTTCTTCGGCAATTTCTGATTTTGTTTCAAAGTTTCAGCATCCCCAGTTTTTTTTGTATAGGGATTGAAGCATAGCTGAGGATTTTAAATTTGAACATCCTGATTGCTGGATTGAGCCCTGTATCGTTTTTGTACATTGGAATTCAACAGATTGCAGGCCAGGCACCACATTTTTTCATGAGCCTTATAAGTTGCTTTTTAAAGTGGTTGTAATTAACCCACAAGCCCATCTTTCTGGCAAGTAACAGACAGGAGATGATTAATTCATGATACAGAAAAGGATGCATTAGTCAACTGGAGGTCTAACAAAAGTAGAATGTGCTGGATCTTTCATTATAACTGTCAAGTCAAAAAAGAAGGTGGCCCATAATTCCACGTTGATTAAACTTGTTCCAACAATCTAGCTTTCACCAGACGTTAAAACTGTGACCTTGGCAACTCACATTGCTTCTTTGAAATGCCTGTGTAAAAATGCTATTTAACCTTTGAAGTGCCAGATGTTTGCCCATTACGTGATTTTGCCTTATACAACAGAGAAAAGTTTTGGAACAAAATTAGTTGGCTGGTACTTAACAATACCCTAGCAACAGCCTAGCTCTGTTGCGGTAACTAATATTACTGAAAAAATGCTACTGTTTGGCACAAACCCCTGCCTGGCTGCTTCATTGACCCTATAGATATCCCTCTTTGTGTTGATGGGCACTAAATTAGCTGCTTTGCCTGTCTTATAACCAGACAGCAGCAGTACTGACTGCACCTTAACACATAACTTTAAGATTCAAAATTAATGTCAGTGCTTCCAGTTTTGTGTAAAGTATAAACTTGGGTCAACAAGTCACATAAAGTGTGACGTGTTATAGCCAAGTTAAGAGGAATGAACTGATTCCTTTCCATTAACCAATTTTCCATTCACTGTGACAAAGGTTGAATTTAAAAAGTGAAGTGACATTACCAATTATAAATATATTAAACAGTATAAAGTTCAGTATCAGAAACAATTCAGCCAGGTGCCTTTAGTCACAAATACAACAGTTTAAACTGTGCAAATATATTTTTTATATATCATTCTTGAAAACCAACACCCTCACACACAAATTCCAAGTCTGGGAAGAAAAAAACTGAAGAATGTTATGGTAAAAGGTACTTAAGCCAAGTAACTGTTGAATTCCAGAAAAATAATTCTTCACAGATTTCTAAATGTTGGTCTGTTACAGAAGTCACTTTCAACACAATCTTATTAGATTAGATTACTTACAGTGTGGAAACAGGCCCTTCGGCCCAATAAGTCCACACCGCCCCTCCGAAGCACAACCCACCCAATACCCCTACAGTTACCCCTTACCTAAGGCTACGGGCAATTTAGCATGGCCAATTTACCTGACCTGCACATCTTTGGACTGTGGGAGGAAACCGGAGCACACCCACGCAGACACGGGGAGAATGTGCAAACTCCACACAGTCAGTCGCCTGAGGCGGGAATTGAACCCGGGTCTCTGGTGCTGTGAGGCAGCAGTGCTAACCACTGTGTCACCGTGCCGTGCACAGGATGTCTTGCTGTATCAGTGTTCTTGATATGGGGCATCATGCTGGCTAACTTTGCTTTTCTACAGACAGTGGTGGGGAGTTTAAAATCTCCTTCGGAACCCTCTTTTGGTGGTAATATGGCCTTCCAGACAGTTTTGAACACACAATATCATGAGCAGGCTTCAGAGAAAGGGAGGTGAAGCAAACAATATTGCTCCTGAGGAAAGCTGTCCAGTTGTCTGTGTTCAAATCCAATATCTTCACTACACCCACAAACTGGGTCGTGTGACCACACTCTGAAAGTGTTGGAGACTCAGTTATCCGGATCGAGCAAGTCAAGTTCTTTACAAAGCCAACTATTCCATCATTGCAGCCAGTCTCCTTTGTTCTGCAAAATGTTCTTTAATGTTGCTAAAAGGAGACTAGAAGTTCAAGCCATTCATCTGACATTCATCAGACACGGATGCAACAAAGAGATTTGAAGAATTGTCACAAACTACAAGATCATTCTTGTTGGCAATCTTATGAATAGGGTTCTAGTCAGTTGTGCACTGGAACTATACAGAACACAAACAGGCCCTTCAGCCCTCCAAGCCATCACTGATTTATTTTGCCCTTTCGTATTAAAACTGTCTTCACTTACAGGACCCTTATCCCTCTATTCCCTTCCTATTCATGTACTTGTCCAGGTGCTTCTTAAATGCTGCTAGTTGTCTGCTTCCACCACCTCCTCCAACAGCATGTTCCAGGCACTCACCAACCTTTAGGCAAAAGTGAGGACTGCAGATGCTGGAGATCGGAGTCAAGATCAGAGTGGTGCTGGAAAAGCACAGCAGGTCAGGCAGCATCCAAGGACCAGGAAAATCGACGTTTCGGACAAAATCTCATCATCAGGAATGAGGCTGGGAGCCTCCGGGGTGAAGAGCCTCCACTCCAGAACCTCCCAGCCTCATTCCTGATGAAAGGCTTTTGCCCGAAACGTCGATTTTCCTGATCCACGGAAGCTACCTGACTTGCTGTGCTTTTCCAGCACCACTCTGATCTTGACTCACCAACATTTGTATGAAAAAAACTTTTAAACTTTGCACCCCCACCCATTGAACCTATGTCCCCTTGTAACTGACCCTTCCACTCTGGGAAAAAAAGCCTCATACTTTCCACTCTATCCGTGCCATTCACAATCTTATAAATTTCTATTAGGTGGCCCCTCAGCCTCCTGCGTTCATGTGAAACAAACCTAATCTAGCCAACCTTTCTTCACAGCTAAACTCCCCCATACTAGGCACCATCACTGTGTAAACCTGATGCTGAGAATATGTGTAATAAAACTATCCTGTGTGGTAATGGTTGTCCTGACCAAATCATCACTAATTGTCTATCACAAAAACTCATTTGTTGCTCAGAACGATGCCTAGTTTACCTAAGAATACCTTGGAAAGGGAAAGCGTCTCAAAAAATTTGAATAGGTGAAGCTAGCTGTCTCCCGTTGCTACTGTGCAGCAAATCCACAAATGTTTTTTTCTTTCATTTATAGGATGTTGTTGTCAAACCAAAAAGACACTTTGCCCAGTGTGGTAGTATGATGGCAGGTATGTAGGCTAGTCGTTCCAACAACTGGCAGACCCATATCAAACAACACATCCTGTTAACCATTCACATTTGGCAGCAGGTCGGCTTCAGAATACCATTAGATATGATTCTGCTATTGATTTGATTTGATTTATTTACTGTCATGTGTATTTTGTCACAATTGGAAATCATTTATTAAATAATCCAGTCTATAGTGAAAGTTATATCAGAAACTAATGTATATCCATTAGCTGGGCCCATAATGTATTTGCGCAAACTAGAAGCTACTTACCTAAAATTCAGGACCCTACCTTATGTAGCAAAAGGAATTTGTACACACGTTACCCTCTTTGTTTTGAAAAAGGTGCAATGGAGACCGCCAAACTCTGCTTCATTCCCATGGCAATGTCCTGACAAATCAGAATCTGTCTGGTCTGAGAATTAAGATTGAAGCCAAACTGTTCTTGGTGTATTGCCAAGCCAATGATGGCCCAACCAATCAGCACTGTCTTCTTGTTCTGTATAATGGTGTCTTAGGGGACGGGCTGTCCTAGAGGTGGCCGGAAGGTGTGCCAGGATAGCCCACTGGCCGGAGGCGCATCGGGGTGGGTGAGAGCCCAAAGGTACGCAGACCAAGAGCCGGAAGGTGAGTAGCCATCCTCAGCACTATCACCCTGGGCGGGTACCGGGGTGGGCTGACCTAGAGGTGGTCGAAAGGTGCTGAGGGTGGTTAGTGAAGCCAGAAGGTGGGTAGGCCGTCCTGCCCGCTGTCACCCCGGGCGGGTACCGGGGCGGGCTGCCCCCGAGGTGGTCGAAAGGTGCTGAGGGTGGTTAGTGAAGCCAGAAGGTGGGTAGGCCGTCCTGCCTGCTGTCACCCCGGGCGGGTACCGGGGTGGGCTGTCCTAGAGGTGGTCGAAAGGTGTGTCAGGGCGGACCGAGAACTGGAAGGGGCATGGGATGGACCAAGAGCCGGAAGGTGTGTAGGGGCGGGCTGCCTTAGAGTGGCCGGAAGGTGGGGAGGGATGGGAGCATGCTGGGTCTGTATTGTCTGCACTGTTTATGTAACTGGATTAGTTTATTATGTACAAATGTCATTGTTACTGTATTTTATATGTGAAACTGAGATTTGAGGTTTGACCTCATCTCCCTTGTAAAATTGCTGTTAACTGTTTTTTGTAAACTGTATTTTGTAATTTGTTTAATAAACTATTATAATGGTGTCTTAGCCTGAAAGGGAAACCAACTGTACCCAGTAGTTAATGCAGTCTGGGGACACTGCGAAATAACAACAAGATACATCAACGGACTTGACCGTAAGTCATATTCAAATCCTTTTCGTATATAAAGGTAAAGGTAATTTATGATTCATAAAAAATATAGGCAACAGCCATTCTCAATCTCTGTCCAGACCAATTTTAGATTTCAAAATGGTTGTATTGTGCAAGTCTGCAAAATAGTAAAATGTGATTTCAGATTGTATGCATGTCCCATAACGGAGAAGTCTGAAATATACAGGAAAAAGGAAATAAAAATATAATGGTGTATTTTTTTTAAAACGTCTGTTTCTTGCATTCTACTTCTGATGTGTGGAGGGTGAAAAGGTTCACCTTCTAATCTACTTGTAGCAATATTGAAAATGTTCTTTTTGAAAATCCAAGATACAGTCTAGCCATAATATCTCAAATGAATATTTCAGATCACCAATCTTCAGCAGATAAGAATCAGCTTGAGAGATCCAAGATGGCGGTGACCCAGTAGCTCTGAGTCTGCAGAGCTCTGCCCAACATCCAGGCAAAGTGGGATACCCACCCTCACCTCACCTGCTAAATTATTTAAAATAGTTTTTCTTCCCAGCAGCTTTGGTAATTCTACATCAAAGCAATGGTTCATGAAGTTTGCAACAGGCAGGGACCCCATCCCCCCTCCCCCAGCAGCAACAGAGATGTCCATGGCTGTCCCGGAGGACTTATCTGCAGAGGCAATCTTGGAGTTCGTTAAGCTCCGAGAGAAGATCGACGTGTCCATCGAAGAGACCCAGTCCAGGTGGGAGTCGATCTCGGTCATGCTGCAGAAGCATGACCGAGAGATCGAGAAACTCGGGCAGCATGTCGAAGGAGTGGAACAACGGGCCGCGGCCTTGGAGACTGCTGCTGAGTCATCCGTGGGTCAGGTCCGGGCTCTGGAACGCCAAGTCCAGGCCTTAGGGGAACATATAGGCGACCTCAAAAATTGAGATCGTCGGAAAACTATTCGGTTGCTGGCCCTTCCCAAATGGGAGGAGGAAGGCCAACTTGTTGATTTTTGCAGCAATGGCTCCCACAGTTGCTGAATTGGAGTCAGAGCTGGGCCGGGCGTGGGTAGAGCAGGCTCACTGGGTTGCTGTACGCAGGCCTGGGTCGCACCAGTGCCCCCGATTGGTCCTAGTCCAACTTCAACATTACAGGAAAAACAAATACTGCTGGAGGCCTCCAGAGGTTTGGAGAAAGATCCCCATGCCATTATTTAAAATAGTTTTTTTTCCCAGCAGCTTTGGTCATTCTGCATCAAAGCAATGGTTCACGAAGTTTGCTACAGGCAGGGACCCCTTCCCCCCTCCCCCAGCAGCAACAGAGACTTATCTGCAGAGGCGAGCCTGAGGGTACCAAAATAATGTTGTTCCAGGACTTCTCTCCGGTTGTGATTCGCAAGAGGAAGGCATTTGATGAGGCGAAGAAGCGTCTGAGGGATTTCAGTATTCTATGCGATATCTGGCAACGCTGCGCTTCAGTCATGGAGGATCTATATATAACTTCAGGCATCAGAAAAAGTAAAAGAATTCCTGGGTACTCTCAAATAGACTGCGGGACTTGAACTGTATGGATAGTGACTTTATTCTGGCCCCCCTTTTTGTCTTTCCTCCTCCTTTTTCCCTCTTTCTCTTTTCCATCCTTCCTCGGGTTGGGGGGGGTGGGGCTCGTTCTTTATCCTTTCTTTGGATCTTATCTATAACCCACGTGGTTTATTCGATTATTGGGGGATGTTTCTGAGTCTTTTTTGTTGCTTCATACTTGCTGGGATTGTACTTTTTAAATTTTATATATTTTTATCTTATGTTATTTTGCTAAGTGTATCTAGGTAATAATGTGGGGGGGGGTGGGTTGTCGCCCACTTTTAACTCCTGTTTTGTAAGACATTGGCATTTATTTAGTCTACTTTGTAATATCTAGGCCAAGGACATGGCTCTAGCTGGGGAATGCTATGGCGGGATTACTAAAAGGTAGCAGTGCCTCCTGTGAACAAGGGGGCATGTCTGCTTTTCAATATGTTTCATTTTTTTTAGGAGTAGTTCTCACTGTTTTGATTTAGTTGTTTTAAAGGGTGTTCTTACATGTGAATTGTTTTTGGTTTTAACTCAATGTCTTTTCCCTCCTGAGGGGTCTTGGGTTTGCTTGGACGGTCATAGCTAGTCATTCATTTAGGTGGTGCACCTGGAATGTCAAGGGGAGCCACACACCAATCAAAAGGAAAAATATATTATCAAATCTTAAAAAAAAGAGGGTGGATGTAGCCCTTCTACAGGAGATACATCTACTTGATAAGGAGCATTCGAAGCTGCAACAGGATGTGTTTGGCCAGGTGTTCTTTTCATCTTTCAGCTCAAAAAGTAAAGGAGTGGACATTTTTATTTGGAAGAATCTTCCCTTCCAAATGCTCAGCCAGATAAAAGATGAGTCTGGACAGTATATATTAATTAAAGCCCGAATGTATGGAGAGGAATATGGGATTTTAAATCTTTATTGCCCCCCGGCGCACCCTTTTAAATTTGTAACTGAAGTGTTCTCCAAGTTGATGGCTCTCGGCGTGTGCCACACAATTATAGGGGGAGGTTTTAATTGTATCATCAACCCAGAGGTGGACAGGATACCTAAGAGCTCCGCAGGCACATCTTTGAGACCGAGGCAGTTGGCTGATCTGAATAGGAAGTTGGGTTTGGTGAAGGTATCTTCACCCTGAGGGTAAAGACTTTACTTTTTATTCTAAGCCACACAAGTGCCATACCAGAGTCGATTTATTTTTTTGTCCTTTCAACCTTTTTGAACTCGATTTTGTTTTGTAAAATAGGTAATATAACTATTTCTGACCATGCCACATGTTATATATGGAGGTTAAGTCTAGTGATGACGAGATAGGTTCCCGACGTTGGCATATGGACCCTTTCCTATTGAAGAATAGTAAGTTCATAAAATATTTCTTGCAGGGATTTAAAACCTTCTGGGATATCAACTCAGGCACGGCCAGTAACCCATCGGTGATGTGGGAGACTGCTAAGGCATACGCGTGAGGCTTGGTTATTTCATATTCAGCGACCCAGAAAAGACAAAAGAGAGAACAACAGCGTCAGCTTGAGGCTTGCTTGGAGGGCGACTGAAACAGCATATGCTGATAGGCCCTCCATTACTAAACTACAGCAGATCACAGCCCTTAGGGCAACTTCGAATACCACACTTACTGAAACAGCAAAGAGGGAGATATTATTTGCGAAGCAGAGATTATTTGAATACGGCGACAAACCTGACAGGTATCTTGCATACTGTGCCAGAAAGAAAAAGGCTCCCCAATCCATTATGTCTATGAGAGAGAGAGCTGGTACCCTGACTTGTGATCGTAAAAAGATCAATGCAGCCTTTAGAAAGTTCTTTTTTGAATTGTATAAGTCGCAGGACTGTGAGGCTAGAACGAGGAAGGTGGAGTCTTTATTTAAAATCCTGGCCCTCCCGGGCCTAACCTCGGAGCAGGTGTCATTCTTGAACGCACCCCTGACAACCCAGAAAGTACAGGAGGCGTTGAGGCAGCTCCAGAGCGGCAAAGCACCCGGATCAGACGGATTCCAGGCTGAGTCCTATAAAGAATTTATAGGGGAATTGGTCGGGCCACTTATAGATCTGTATAATTATCCACACAGTCAGGGTAGCCTCCCGCCTTCTCTGAGAGAAGCAAATATTTCTCTCATTCTTGAGAAAGGAAAAGCCCCAGATGACTGCTATTCATACAGACCCATATCCTTGTCGAATGTGGATTTTAAAATTCTCTCAAATATGTTGGTATTAAGACAGGAGAGGGTTCTACCATTCATTATAAAAGAGGATCAGATGGGGTTTATAAAGGGTCACAGATCAACTAATAACATTAAAAGAGTCTTAAATATGGTACAGGCCTGCCAGCAGGGAGAGATACCGGGATTAGTTGTCTCCCTAGATGCAGAGAAGGCATTCGATCAGGTAGAATGGCCATTTCTCTTTTATACATTGGAACGGTTTGGTGTTGGAGAGGTCTTTACTAAATGGGTTTCAGTCTTATATAATTATCCCAAAGCAGTGGTGATTACCAATGGTTTAAGTTCGGATGGCTTTTACATTGGCAGAGGTTGTCGTCAGGGATGTCCTCTCTCACCATTATTACTTACGCTGGTGATTGAGCCGTTGGTGGAAGCTATACGAACTGATCCTAATATAATGGCTCCGGAGGTTGGATCGGGTAAGCACAAAATACCTCTCGATGGGGATGACGTCCTTCTTTTCTTAAATGGTCCATTGACATCTGTGCCCCGCTTTTAATTCAAGTGGTTAACTTATTTGGTATGTTCTCAGGTTACAAAATCAATTTTATGAAATTGGAAGCCATGCTGCTGGGAGACCTTACCAGTATATTCAATTTTCCAGATGGATCCCATTTACCCCTTCAGTGGTCACTGGGAGATTTCCTTTACTTAGGTATTTTTAATACTCCAGTATTTGGTCAGCTACATAAAGCCAATTATACACACTTATGAGAGAAAATAAGACAGGACCTTCAACACTGGGAAGATCTCCTGATATCCTGGCTAGGTAGAATAGCTTTGGTCAACATGAATACCCTATGGCCTTTTATACCCTATGAGAATGCTCCCCTTGATGCTGCCGAGACAGGTGCTGTGTAAGCTCTATGGTTGGCTCAGCTCCTTTATTTGGAGTCATAGACAGCCCCTTATTAAATTAGAAAAGCTGCAGCTTCCACAATTAAGGGGAGGGCTTGATTTTCCGGATTTCAGGAGGCACCAGTTGAGCTCTCTGTTACCTTATGTAGCTGATGGGTCTCGTGACCTACAATCAATCTGGTTAGATATTGAGGTCTCCCAAGCAAAATGTTCCCTCATCAATCTACTATTTATGGATAAGATGAGAGTTATTACTGATCATTGTAAAAATCCTATTGTATTAAATACAATAAATTGGAGGAAAATGCGACAGAATGAGGGTTATCTAGAAAAAACCTCCCCTTATTCCCCTATAGTGGGAACGTTGAGATTTCAGCCAGGGCTGACTGATGCTGTATTCAGAATCTGAGAGTCCAGAGGTATCTCCTGTTTGGGAGATCTGTTCAATGGGGAGGTCATGATGTCCTTCGAACAGTTGCGTCAGAAGTTTGGGCTGTCTAGCAAGGACCTTTCTCGATATTTTCAAATACGAGACTTCATACAAAAGAAGACCACATTGATAATTAATCCTTATAAATCGGATATGGAAAGGAGAGTGCTTCCGCTGATGGGTTTGCCCTCAGTCAGTACTCTCCACCACTTACTATGTAATAAGGTATCAAAGGACATGGAACGGTTATATAAAACCTGGAGTCAAGTATTAGGGATGGAAATCTCCTTAGAGATGTGGGACGATGTCTGGGAAAACTCAGGCTATTCAATTGAAGATGCTTCACAGGGCTCACATGGCACCAGAGTGACTTGCAAAGTTCAAAGTAGGAGCACCTCCAATGTGCCCTAAATGTAGAATAGAAGTTGGTGCATAAGATCCACAGGTACTGGGACAGCGTAGCAAATGTTCGAGGAGAAAGTGAGGACTGCAGATGCTGGAGATCAGAGCTGAAAATGTGTTTCTGGAAAAGCGCAGCAGGTCAGGCAGCATCCAAGGAGCAGGAGAATCGACGTTTCGGGCATAAGCCCTTCTTCAGGAAAGCCCTTCCGGAAATTCCTGAAGAAGGGCTCATGCCCGAAACATCGATTCTCCTGCTCCTTGGATGCTGCCTGACCTGCTACGCTTTTCCAGAAACACATTTTCAACAGCGTAGCAAATGCCTTGGCAAAGATTTTGGGTACGGAGATTGGGTTGGACCCAGTGTCTCTACTTTTGGGCTCCCCAAATTTCCCCTTTCTGGATACATACGGGAGGAAATTATTCACTATCCTTTCCTTTTGTACGAGGAAAAACACTTTGGCAAAAAGAATAAAAGCACAGACTACTTTCTAAATGATGAGAAAATTCGTAAAGCCAAAGTACAAAGGGTTCTGGGAGTGCTAGTCGAGGATTCTCTAAAGGTCAACATGCAGGTTGAGTCCGTGATTAAGAAAGCGAATGCAATGTTGTCACTTATCTCAAGAGGGTTAGAACATAAAAACACCGTTGTGCTACTGAGACTTTATAAAGCTCTGGTTAGGCCCCATTTGGAGTACTGTGTCCAGTTTTGGTCCCCATACCTCAGGAAGGACATACTGGCACTGGAACGTGTCCAGCGGAGATTCACACGGATGATCCCTGGAATGGTAGGTCTAACATATGAGGAACAGCTGAGGATCCTGGGATTGTATTCATTGGAGTTTAGAAGATTAAGGGGAGACTTAATAGAGACGTACAAGATAATACATGGCTTGGAAAGGGTGGATGCTAGGAAATTGTTTCTGTTAGGTGAGGAGACTAGGACCCGTGGCCACAGCCTTAGAATTAGAGGGGGTAAATTCAGAACAGAAATGCGGAGACATTTCTTCAGCCAGAGAGTGGTGGGCCTATGGAATTCATTGCCGCAGAGTGCAGTGGAGGCCGGGACGCTAAATGTCTTCAAGGCAGAGATTGATAGATTCTTGTTGTCTCAGGGAATTAAGGGCTACGGGGAGAATGCGGGTAAGTGGAGTTGAAGTGCCCAGCAGCCATGATTGAATGGCGGAGTGGACTCGATGGGCCGAATGGCCTTACTTCCACTCCCATGTCTTATGGTCTTATCTTAGTGAATTGGGTATCTGAGGGTCCCCCAGGACTTTCAAATTGGCACAGGATAGTCATGGAATATATCCCCCTTGACTTCCTTATGAATATGGTGCACCAAAAAAACAGAATTATTTTATAGAACATGGCAGCCCTTTTTGAACTACATTGACGCAGATATATCGGCCATATTGTTCAGGGCCTTTGCTTAGCTGTGGGGATGTCTCTGGCTGGTATGGGGCTCCTGGGAGGAAGAATCCTGTATAAATATGTGTTTTGCTATGATTTGATATAAATTTATTTTGAATATGCATCTAGTTATTTATTTATTTATATATATTTTTATTGTTCTGTAATGTATAATATCCCATTTCATGTTTTGGTAGTTTATAAAATAGATTAGTAGTTAGTTTTCTTAATTTTATATTGGTGTTGTTCTTATATTGTAAAGTGGAATATAGTATTTTGTACTACTTTTGTAATTTTGTAAAAAATTTCAAAACTCTTTTTTTTTCAATAAAAATATTTATTTTAAAAAATCAGCTTGAGGAACAGATCTTTGATGATAAGTCAGTCAATTTGAAATAAATCATAATTGCACTCTGATCTGTGGTCCCAGACATAAACACAATTTTAATTGTAGAAATTTTGATTATGTATTAGTGTAGGCATTTGATGATAAATTGTTAACTTGTTTTAAATATAATTTGGAAAAATATATCTATGATAAACTGGATTCTTTAACGACATCAGAGTCAAGTGATGACTGAGAACAGGCAGGAATGTGGAGTCAAGGCCAAGATCAGATCATCAAATGTTTTTCCAACTTCTTACAATCTAAGGAAGCGAGATATCCATTCCCCACCCACCTGAGAAATTATGTTTTGGGAAGGAAGGCCCATTTTGCAGACCTTCCCAATTCATCACCAGGCTTTTATTGGTCTATTAATGAGCATTTAAGGGCATCGTTGCACCTGGATTACAATTACCTCAGCTTCAAGTGAGGCGAGAGAATGAGTAGGCCTACCTGATTGGTAAACCATTGCAGGCAGCCTGTCAGTTGCTGAGTTGGATTATCTTGATCAACACTAATTTGGATAAGACTGAGGGACTCTGCTATGGAAGGGGTTGGCTTCTGAAAACCACGCAGCTGCTCTTGTTTCTGATCCCCTGCCTCTCTCTTTGAATGCAACACCCTAAGACACCCCTCCTCAAAACACCAATTTCCTTTCTCATCTCTGATCCTCCACGTGGAGTTCCGGAGCATGGTGTTTTGATAACAGTTATGGCCTCTAACTTGGCATCGTCAAGATGCTGGCTTCTGATTGGTTAATAGCCTCAGGCATGCAGGAGGCCTAGTTGGGTTATGTAATTCAGCAGAAAGCCCACGGGTGACCATTCAGCTGCCTGGTTAATGTTTGATCCAAAATTGGCCTTTTTGATCATTAATGTTAATGTTTGATCGTACTCAATTAACCTTTATTCACTCAATCTTTCCACTTTCACCTGAAGTAATCTCCATTTGTCTTTATGGCACCTTCCAGATCACCTCCAGAGCACTTGCTGTTGAATGACAGTGCGGAACAGTACTATGATAATCTCAAATGTTAGGACAGCGGACAAGCTTAAAATGTCACAGAATTTAAATATAATAGGAGTATTTAATTCGGCAGAACCAGCAAATTAAAAAGTCCTTAAATGCAAAGAGGACTCATGAAGCAAGCAATGCCAGTATGGTATCTCTGCTATCATTTGGAGGCGTACCCTCATTGCTGCCTACCCCCTATCCCCATTTGAAGTATTTATCGGAAAGCATAAAAAAATTCTGTCATTTAATGTCTGAAGCGCACTGAGCAACAGTTTGCCATTTTGTTGAGACTGCCTTCTGCTAACCAGCCCCTTCCTCCTCCTCGCATTACGCCACCCTCACACAATGAAACACAGGAATCGCAGGATCAATGATGTCGTAGAAAGAAGGACACCCGTACCAACCAACCCAACCGTCCCGTGGCCTAACACTTCAATTCGCCTCTCACTCCACCAGAATATGCAGGTCCTGGGCCTCCTCCATCGCTAAACCCTAACCACCCGATGCCTGGAGGAAGAATGCCTCATCATCTGCCTTGGGACCCTGCAACTACACGGGATTACCTCAGTTCCCCTCGTCCCACATTATCCCAGTCCCAAGCCTCAAACTTGGCACCACCCTTTTGACCTGTCCATTGCCTTTCCCATCTATCCGCTTCACCTTCCTCTATCTACTTCTCCTCCACCTTCATCTATCTACCTATCACATTCCCAGCTACCTTCCCCCCAGCCCCACCCCCTCCCATTTATCACTCAGCGCCCCCCCCCCCCCCCCCGCCTCCCCGGCCCACAAGCCTCATTCCTGATGAAGGGCTTATGCCCAAAATATCGATTTTCCTGCTCCTCGGCTGCTGCCTGACCTGCTGTGCTTTTCCAGCAGCACACTCTCGACTCTGATCTCCAGCATCTACAGGCCTCACTTTCTCTTAATAAGATCTTAGTGAACATAAAACATAGTGCAACACAGGAGCAGGCCCTTCAGCCCACTGTGTCTGTACCAATCATGATATCATTCTAAACTAAATGCATCTGCCTGCACATGGTCCATATATCTCTACTCCCTGCCTGTTCATGTGTCTGTCTTACTGCCTATTAAACATTTCTATCATATCTATCGTTACTTCTACCCTCTGTGCAAACAATTTGTCTCGTACATTGTTAAATTTTCCCCCTCGCACTTTATGCCCCCTAAATCTAATCCGGTTTTGACCTTAATTCCACATTCCTGTCTGCATTGCTCTGCTCCCTCTTCCCCAAATAGCCCTTGATTGCCTTGTAGATCAAAATCTGTCCAACTCAGACGTGAATATTTTTGCACCCATCCAAAGCACTGAACCTCTGATGGTGCAGCACTACCTCTAGTAGCCAAGATTATGTGCTCACATTACTGAGATGGGACATCAATACAGCCCTCTGAGTCATTGGCAAGACTACATGCAATGAACCACAGCTGACACCTGACATGAAGGTTGACATGGTGTGGAAAGAATTGAGGCCCATACACTGTCTGAATGAGAATTGAATAACTAGAAAGCAAACCAAATTGAAGGAATGTAAATTTAAAACATTTCATGCAGTACAATTTAAGTTAGTATCTATTGTGATCTCAGGCTGGCACTGAGTGTGTGAGAAATTGAGCTCAGCTGTGAGCATTGCTACGATGTGTGTCAGCTGTTTCCTCCATTGTTGATGTTTGTCTTTTCATACATTTTGGTGGAAAATTTGCCTCAGGGCTGTTTTTTCTTTAGCAAACTTGAGCTGTAATATTTCAAAATAGCGAAGGGAGAATTGTTGGGATCGCTGGTATGCATGCAGAAGATTGGAGTGTTTGTCAAACTTCAGACTTCAGGGCTGGGGGAAGGTAGCTGGGAATGGGATAGGTAGATAGATGAAGGTGGGGGAGAAGGTGACATTATCCAATCGACAATGTGCAGCAGGATTTCTTTAGAGATGGCACAGCATCATGAGAAATATAGTTTTCAGTAAAATTTTCTGGTTTATTTGTTTTCTGATTTATAATATTATTTTTCTTTGTTTTTGACGAGTTCTGAAGTGTAACAAGTGGAGACAGACAGTGCACAATAATAATTTAGGCCAAATGAGAAATCAGCAACTTTTGATTAGTTTGAAGCAAATTGGAATAGTGATCATAAATAAAAAAAACCTTACATTAATGGGTAAGGCATTGGAAGAATAACTGGTGAACCAGTAGATTGAATTTATTTATAAATTTACGTATTGCTATGAACTGACGACAATCCCACCAGTCAGGACAAATTGACCACTTTGATAAAAGCAGAATACTGCAGATGTTAGAAAACTGAAGTAATAACAGAAAGTGCTGAAGAAACTCAACAGGTCTGGCAACAACAGTGGAGAGAGAGACAGAGGAAATGTTTTGAGTCAGTATGACTATATTTTTACGACCGTTCCAATAATGGGTCACAGAACTGAAACAGTGGTGTAATTTAATTGAGCCTGCTGGAGGGAGAATGAGGGCCAAGAAAATAGGGCAGGACAATCCAGTTCACTCATTAGATCGCCAAATTTGACAAAACTGTCCCCAGTTAATTTGAAGATGAGAAGGGTACAATACAGGAATTCTAGTGACGGGTGCGTGTCATTAATGAGCCACCTGACACTAATTAATTTCAATCCAATTGGAATTTACCAATGACTCCCAAATTAAACAGAACCCATTTGATCCTCCCTGGCCTCCTGAAGGCCATCCAGCAAAACCTGTTGGGTATGCTTACAGTCTCGTTGGATTATTCCTTATTCACGCATATGCAGAACTTGGAGGATCCCATATCAGGAAAGGGGCACTTCTCAAAGATATAAACCAACTGGCCCCTCACCATGTTTCAAGTAACCTATGCCCCATGACCTCGATTCACCTGTATCCATGACCTGTATTCACCTGTAGCAGTGATCCTCAGACTGGACCTTGCAGCACAACCAGCAGAAGTCACTAGTTCCAGTAGTGCTGCTAGCAATGGAGACCTGCTAGTCTCCGATTGGTTAACAGCTCTTGGGGGCACATGTCACTTGTATTCTCAGATGTTATATTATGGTTTGAGTAGTTCACTCCTACTAATCTTCTTTTCTCTCTGCAGAATTCAGGGCCTGAATATTTATCAGTAGTACAAGATGGACAACTGGTGAGTTTAAATAGACATGGTCTGTGTCTAAACTAACAAAGGTAGGTGTTATACCTCTCTAATCTGACAAGTTTAGTGCTGGGCCTTTTCCAGACCAGAGTCCAAAGGAGGACACATGTTTAGGTCAACGTGAGAGTTTTTAAACTATTCCCTTCTCTACCTCCACCCCTTTCTGAAGATGCTAACTTGAACAAAGGTGTTGAGCAAGCCTTATGCAAACCTCTATAGGCTATTCAAACTTGGAGTTATCGTACCTTTTCAGGCACTTGCAAAGGGCTAATGGCCAATCTCCCTCAGAAAACCAGAGATACTGCAGGTTATTCAAAAAACTGGGAGTACTACAGTTGCAATCAGAGAGGTTGCCAGAGCAGATTGTCTGATTAGGAAGTTTATTTTTTGTGATAGCAGTAGCTACAGTTTACATTACTTAGCAAGAAAAGATGATTACTGAGGATGCTGAGGTTGCTTTGAGGTAAGATCAGACAGGCAAGGCTTGTTTTCACTGAATTTAGAAGACCAAGTTGATTTGATTCAAGTTGATAGAATCCTGAAGAGTCTTTATAAGGTGGACAATGTTAAAAATCACACAACACCAGGTTATAGTCCATCAGGTTTATTTGGAAGCACTAGCTTTCGAAGTGCCACTATTTCATTAGGTGTTTATAAGGTGGACGTGGAAATAATCTTTACTCTTGTAGGTGAATCCAGAGTTAAGGCATGTTGTGATAAAATTATGGGTTGCTGTGTTAGGATGGAGATGTGGGGAAATGTTTATTTCAGAGGACTGTGCAACTTCAGAACTCTCTGCTTCAAAAGACAGTGGAGATGGGTTCATGGAATACTTTAAAGCCAGAGTAGATTGATTCTTGTTAGGCAAAGGAAACAGAGGTTATTGGGGTAGGACTGAATTCAGAACACAAACAAATCAGCCATGACCCATAAATGAGAACCAAGAAGAGATGGTTCGTAGAAGAGATGGAAAAGCACATCAGAGGAGAAAAGAGGATTCATGTGAAAAGATTGACAGCCATCATTAGGGGGAATCCCAATGTCTTCTGTAGACATATAAAGAGTATAAGAGTGGTAAAAAGAGGAGTATGGCCAATTAAGGACCAAAGGGGAATTCACATTTGCAGCCATAAAGTCATATAGCACAGAGGAGGCCCTTTGACCCATCGGATTATGCCCACCTACTTACACTAATCCGACTTTCCAGCACTTGGTCCATAGCCTTGAATGGTACAACATTTCAAGTGTTCATCCAAATACTTATTTAAGGTTGTGATGTATAACATGGAGGCAGGTGGCATGACTGAGGCATTTATTAAGGAAATGGTGACAGAGAAGGAAACTGTCTAGAAGGCTTCAAATCGGAAAAACGTTAGATAGGCTGTCAGGTCTTAAAGTTGATGAGGCACTGGATGAGATGGGTCCAAGAATATTGAAGGAAGTGAGGGTGGAAAGCACTGGCCATAATCTTTCAATCTTCCCCAGAATCAGGGAAGATGCCAGAAACCTAAAGAATTGCAAATATTGTTCTGTAAGGTTAAGTCCAGCAATTACAGTCCAATCAGTTTATTTTCAGTGGTGGGCAAGCTTCTAGACATAATTATTCAGGAGAGAATTCAAAATCATATAGAGGAAGGTGGGTTGATTAAGAAGAACCATTTTGGATTTCTAACCAGGAAATCGTGTTTAAAAAACTTGCTGGAGTTATGTAATAGACGATTGATGAGGAAAAGGCTGTTGATGTGGTATACATGGACTTCTCGAAGGTGTTCCATACAATGGCACACAACAGACTAGTGAGAACAGTTATAGGCCATGGAATAAAAGGAATAGTAGCAATGTGGATACAAAATTGGCTGAGTGATAGTAAACAAAATGGTTAATGGATTTTTTTTTGTGCTTGAGAGAATGTTTGTACTGGAGTTCCCCAGGGGTTAGTATGGGGGCCCTTGGTTTTCCTGATAAATGATCTAAATCTTGGTGTGCAAGAGACAATGTCAAAGTTTGAGAATGATACAAAACGTGGTTGCATTTTAAACAATGTAGAACTTCAAAACAACATTGAAAAATTGGTGGAGTGATAGCTGGTAGATAAAGTTCAATGCAGACAAAGTTTGGGGCATTCATTTTGGTAGGAAGAACATGGGCAGGCATTGTAATGAAATACAATTCTAAAGACGGTACTTGTGCACAGTGACCTGGCTATATATAAGTAAAGATTTTTGTGGATGGCAGGACAGGTGGAGAGCGTGGTTAATAAACCATATAGTGTTCTAGACTTTGTTACTAGGGTCAAAGGTTAGAAGAGCAAGGACATAATGCTGAACTTGCATAAGATACTTTTCAGACTTCAGCTGGAGTTCTAGGTGGATTCTGGATTAGTGGTGCTGGAAGAGCACAGCAGTTCAGGCAGCATCCGAGGAGCAGTAAAATCGACGTTTCGGGCTAAAGCCCTTCATCAGGAATAAAGCTTTATTCCTGATGAAGGGCTTTTGCCCGAAACGTCGATTTTACTACTCCTCGGATGCTGCCTGAACAGCTCTGCTCTCCCAGCACCACTAATCCAGAATCTGGTTTCCAGCATCTGCAGTCATTGTTTTTACCTGGAGTTCTAGGTGGCACACTGTAGGAAAGCTGTTGGTGCATTGGAGACAGTACAGAAGAGATGAACAAGAATTTTCCAAGGACAAGAACTTCAGTTATTAGGCTCGAATGGAGAGGTTGGATTGTTCACCTTTGAGAAAACAATAATAACAGGAGTTGTCATCTCCGAAAGAAGTTTTCAAACTGTTAAGAGAGGCTGGATGGAGTCGATATGGATAAATCTTCCACCCCATATACAAAGTGAGAACAAGAGGACACAGCTCTAAAGTGAATTGCAAAAGAAACAAATATGATGTGAGAACAAATGTTTTCACACGATAAGTGGTTTCGGTCTGGAATGCACCTACTTGAGTGTGTGCTGTTAGCAGGTTCTATTGAAGATTGATGGTGGTTTAAATAGAAACAATGTTGAAGATAAAATGGAAAGGGCAGGAGAATAACATTATTAGTCATGTTGCTTATTTGGAGAACTAATGCAGATACAATCAGCTGAAGGGCTTCTTTCTGTGCTATAACACTTCTAGGATTCCATGATGTTTCTGAGATCTTCGTGAACAGTGCAGCAAGCTTGAAGGCCAGTTGAATGGTCTGTTGCGGTTCCTTATTCATATGTTCATAAAGGAATTAGAATTAGTGACTAAGATCTTAGTGAAAGATACTCGATAAAACTCATTTCTTAAAATGAGAAGAAACAGAAGGTGAATAATTGATAGATTCAAAGTTATGGCAGAAAATTCTTTACTTTTCTTTACAGCAGTAGTGCCTGCTATCTTGGTGAACCACAAACTGCAGGGAAATTATCCAAACTAAAGTTCTAAAACAAGTACTGATGCTTCTTTTATAATTCAGTGCATTCAGTTGTTTAAATGATCAAACATGAGTCCTATCTTCTGGTATGATTATTAAGGTTCAAGCTGAATTTACATATTGCCTTAAATGGGCAACATTTTATTCTCGGACTATGCCTTCTGATCGTTAAAATTGGCCTTCTTCCAAATTAGAACTTTAACTTTTAGATCCTGTTTATCCTTTTCCATCACTATTTTAAAACTAATAGAATTACGGTCACTGGCCCCAAAGTGCTCCCCCACTGACACCTCAGTCACCTTATTTCCCAAGAGTAGGTCAAGTTTTGCACCTTCTCGAGTAGGTACATCCACATACTGAATCAGAAATGTTCTTGTACACACTAAAATTCCTCTCCATCTAAACCCTTAACATTATGGCAGTTCCATTCCATGTTCAGAAGTTTTTTAGATTAGATTCCCTACAGTGTGGAAACAGGCCCTTCGGCCAAACCAGTTCACACTGACCCTCTGAAGAGTAACCCACCCAGACCCATTTCCCTCTCAGTAATTGACCTAACACTATGGACTATTTTGCATGGCCATTTCACCTGAACTGCACATCTTTAGACTGTGGGAGGAAACTGGAGCACCCGGAGGAAACCCACGCAGACTCGGGGAGAATGTGCAAACTCTACACAGACAGTCACCTGATGCTGGAATTGAACCTGGGACCCTGGTGCTTTGAGGTAGCAGTGCTAACCACTGATCCACAGTGCGGCCAAGTTAGAGTCCCTTACCATAACCACCCTATTATTCTTATAGATTAACAAGTTTTGAGAAGATTTGTAGCTCAGGTTGAGGTTCTGGATGTAGGTTTGCTCGCTGAGCTGGAAGGTTCTTTTTCAGATATCTTATCACCATTCGAGGTAACATCTTCAGTGAAGATGTTACCAAGTATGGTGACGAAATGTCTGAAAATGAATCTTTCAGCTCAGCGAGCAAACCTACATCCAGATTCTTATAGATAACTGAGATCCCCTTACAAATTTGTTTCTCAATTTTCTGCTGACAATTGAAGGGTCTATAGTACAATCCAAATTAGGTAATCATCCCTCTCTTATTTCTCAGTTCCACGCAAATAACTTCCCTAGACATATTCCCAGGAATATCCTCCCTAAGTACAGCTGTAATATTATCCCTTGTCAAAAAGACCCTCCTCTCTATCCTTCCTGCACCATTTGTATCCAGGAACATTAAGCTGCCAGTCCTGTCCATCCCTGAGCCATGTCTCTGTAATTGCTATGATATCCCTGTCCCATGTTCCTAACCATGCCCTGAGTTCATGTGCCTTCACTGTACAGCCTCTTGCATTGAAATAAATGCAGCTTAATTTACCTTGTTCTCTGCTTTGTTCCTGTCTGCCCTAACTGTTTGATTACATTACATTACAGTGTGGAAACAGGCCCTTCGACCCAACACCGACCCACCGAAGCGCAACCCACCCATACCCCTACATTTACCCCTTACCTAACACTACGGGCAATTTAGCATCGGCAATTCACCTAACCTGCACATCTTTGGACTGTGGGAGGAAACCGGAGCACCTGGAGGAAACCCACGCAGACACCGGGAGAACGTACAAACTCCACACAGTCAGTCACCTGAGGCGGGAATTGAACACGGGTCTCCGGCGCTGTGAGGCAGCAGTGCTAACCACTGTGCCACCGTGCCGCCCACTAATGCCACCGTGCCACCCACTTGCTCCTTTTCCCAATTGTACCAGTCTCAGACTGATGCCTTTCCTCACTACCTCCCTGGGTCCCACCTTCACCGCCCCCTTCCCCCCACCCCACACACACACACCTTACTAGTTTAAATCCTCCAGAGCAGCTCTAGCAAATCCCCCTGCCAGTATATTAGTCCCCTTCCAGTTCAGGTGCAATCCGTCCTTCTTGTACAGGTCACTTTTACCCCAGAAGAGATTCCAATGACCCTTCCCCCCCCCCTGCACCAGCTTCTCAGCCAATCATTCATCTGCTGTAACCATCTATTCCTGCCCTCACTAGCTTGTAGAACTGGGAGTAATCCAGATATTACTGCCCTTGAGGACCTCCTTTTTAAATTTCTGCCTAACTTCCTCTATTCTCTCTTCAGAATCTTATTCTTTTCTCCACAAATGTCATTGATTCCAATGTGTATAATGACCTCCTGCTGGACCCTCTCCCTTTGAGAATATTCTGCACTCTGTCCGAGATAAACTTGATTCTGGCACCCAGGAGACAACACACCATTCTGATATCACGCTGTCAGCCACAGAAACGTCTGTCTGTGCCTCTGACTAGAGAGTCCCCTATTATAATCGATTGCTTGGAACCTGATGTACCCCTCATTACATCAGAGCCAGAAACTTGGCTGGTCGTGTTACATTCCCCCGAGAGTGTATCAACTCCAACATTTCCAAAACAGCATACTTGTTTGAGCTGGGGATAGCCACAAGAGACTCCTGCATTACCTCCCTCCATCTCCTAACTTTCCTTGGGGTAACCCATCTACCTGATTGTATATGTGGTTTTTCTCCCTTCCTATAACTGCCATCCATCACATCCCGTAGCTCCTGTAAATTCCTCATTATCTCTAAATGATGCTCCAACCTGTCCATGTGACATAATAGGATTCACAAACAAACACACTTACTGCAGATATAATCATCAGTAACATGGGAATTCCCCTAATCTCCCACATCCATCAGGAAGAGCACATCACTCTATTGAAGGCCATGTTTGTGCCCTAACAATCTACAGAAAATAGCACAGTCTTATTGCCTAAAAAACACTGCTTCAGGCTAACTTTGTACCGTTGTTTTATATTTTTAAATTTTAATCAAGAGTCAGATCTCAATAAAATATATAACCAAAAAGAAATCACTCTACTCACTATTAACATAAGACAGCAAGGTTACACTTAAAAAATATACACTTATCTGTTCCAGTGCTATGAGCTCTCCCATACAGATTCTTCCAATGTTAGCTGTGAATTTCGCTGTTTGTTAATTTTTCTTAGACACACTCCAATGTCCAGAGATACTTGAACTCAAACAGAAAACAGTAGCGGTGCAGATTCACCACTGTGTCAGTGAGCAGTGCAAGTCTCTTTCTCTCTCTCTGTCGCTGACCATTTGGTCACTGCCTTTGTTCTCTTCCTCCAGTGTAAAGTGCCGTTGTTTTATCTTTTCTTCCCCAAAGTTCCAAAATAATGCTACAGCTTATAAAACAGTAATTACTGTACCTGGAATTCGGGTAAATCGCCTCCAACACTTAAAATACCTCAAAAAAAGGAGCAGCTCTTACAGCTACAAATTTTTCCCATCCTCCATCATGGATTACCCAGAATCCTCTTCGCCAGGTTTGGAAAGCTTGAGCTATTGAGAGATGCTAAATAGGTTAGGGCTGAGGAGTAACCTTATAAAAATTTATAAAAACATGAGGGGCATGGGTAGGATAAGTAGATAAAGTCTTTTCTATGGATTGAGGGAGTCCAGAACTGGAGGGAGTAAGTTTAGGGTGAGAGGGGAAAGATTTAAAAGGGACCTAAGGGCAATTCTTACACATAAAGGGTGGTTCATGTATGGAATGATCTGCCAGAGGAAGTGGTGGAGGCTGGTACAATTACAACATTTAAAAGGTACCTGGATGGTACATGAATAGGAAGGGTTTAGAGGGATATGGGCCAAGTGCTGTAAAATGAGACTAGATTAGGTTAGGATATCTGGTCGGCATGGATGAGTTGGACCGAAGGGTCTACTTCCGTGCTGTACATCTGTATGACTCCATGATCCTAGACTCTCCCACAAGAGGAAACAACCACTCAGCATCTACCCTCTCAGGACCCTGAAGAATCTTGCATGTTTTAATAAAGCCTCTTCTCATTTTCCTCCACTACATCAATGACTGTATCGGTGCTCCCTCGTACTCCCACATTTATCTCTCCACCCTGCAGGCACTCTGCCTCTGGTCCTGATGAAGGGCTTTTGCCCGAAACGTCGATTTTCCTGCTCCTCGGATGCTGCCTGAACCACTGTGCTTTTCCAGCACCACTGTAATCTAGAATGTGGTTTCCAGCATCTGCAGTCCTTGTTTTTACCAAGGAGCTCGAACAGTTCATCTGCCCCACCATTTCCATCTTGAGCCCCATTCACCTGCACCATCTCTGACACTTCCCTCCCATTCCTGGACCTCTCTGACTCCATCTCTGGCAACAAACTCAGCACCGTCATCTACTACAAACCCACCAACTCTTACAGCTACCTCAACTACACCTCTTCCCACTCCTCACGCTGCAGAAATATGATGCCATACTCCCAATTCCTCTGGCTCTGCCACATCTGCTCCCAGGGTGTGCAATGCTACTCCAGGACATCTGAGGTGTCCTCCTACTTCACAGAGTGTAATTTCCCCTCCCCCATGATCAACAACGCCTTCAACTGTCTCTCCTCCTTTTCCTGCACCTTTGCCCTCAAAGAAACTGCCCCTCCCCAAAACACAACAAGGGTAGAGTCCTGCTGGTCATCACATTCTACCCCACTAATCTCCAAACCCAACACATCATCCTCTGCCACTTCTGCTACCTGCAGTCTGACCCCACCACCAAAATAATATTTCCCTCCCCACCCCCATCCACTTTTAGTAGGGACCATTCCCTCCAAGACACCCTTGTTAGGTCCACAGGCCCCGCCAGCCCCTCCTCCACCTGCAACCTTCCCCGTGACCACAGGAAGTACAAAACCTGCCCCCACACCTCCCCACACATCTCTGTTCAAGGCCCCAAAGAATCATTCCAAGTCCAACAGAGATCCACATGCACATTGGAGAGACCAAGCAAAAACTCAGGAACCAGTCCAAGGAAGATGTATGGCCTGTACTCTCTAATCAACCATACCTTCCATCTGCCAGCCATTTCAACTCCCCCTCTCCCAATGAGCTGTCCACCCTGAGCCTCCTGCACCATTAACACAAGGCCACATGCAAACTGGAGGAAGAACGCCTCATCTTCCACCTCAGGAGCCTACAAGCATAAAGCCTTAACATAGAATTCACCAGCTTCCAAATCTCCTCATCCCAGGCCTGGCCTTCCCTCTCCACCACGCCCCCTTAACTTGACCCTACCTGTCCATCTTCCATCCCAGATATCTGCTGCACCCTTCCCACTGACCAATCAAAGCCACTTCCTCCCTGCATTCACTTGTCGCCATCCCAACCACCTTTCCCTGAGTCCCACCCACCACCGTGTCCCTCTGCCTCTATTTCTTTCTGAGCCACCTTCCCATCCCCCAGGTCCTGAAGAAAGGTTCTGACTCCCCTCTCTGATGCTGCTTGACCTGGTGTGCTTTATCCAGCTCCACTCTTTATCCACTTTGATTCTCCAGCATCTGCAGTCCTCACTATCTCTTCTCATTCTTCTAACCTCCAATGGGTTTATAATCCAATACAGTTGGGGGGGGAAAGGGGTGTGGCGAACATACAATAGGGTCTCTCCTTATTCTGAATAAATGACAGATACTTCTCCCTATTCTGACTAAGTTATAGATACCATCATGCTCCATGCAGAACCAATTATATTTACCCCTGTACCACACACACAATAAGTTATAGATACCCCTTTCCCCACACAATGTCTGCACAGAGAATAATTTGCTGATAATAATTAGGGGTCACAAATTAAAACAGTCACTTGAGCTGGAAAGAATGAACCTTGTATTACATCTTAATTTTGTACCAGCATTAAAATTCCTCAACTAATTAAAAGAAGGATTTATTTTTGTTTATGGAAACCCTGTAAACAAAAGGGATGTCAGTTCCCTTTGAGCTCCACCCATCTATTCATCAAACTGTTAAAAGCAAGTTCTACAGATCAATGGCAGTAGTTAAATTAGACCTGAATCCCCTGCAGCTGTTCTAAGGAACAAACAATAAATGAGAATAAACTGTCAGGGTTCTCCGTAAACTAGTCAGCACCTGATTGTTTATCCTAAGACTTAATGAAAGGTCGGTCCTAGCTTTCAGCTGAGATATTTGGGAAGAAGAATGACTGAAGTGATGAGAGTGGCTGTTGTTTATCTATGTCTGGCTAGTGTCCTCCATGTGAGTTGTTTGCTGTACACTCATGATGATGTATGAAGTAGCTATTGAAAAGGTCTCTTAAAGTGTTGGTATTAAGGCCTAGCTCAAACTGACTTTCTTAAAATACTACACAGGTACTTCAGTGTGGACGTACTCACTGAGGTCCTAATTTTACAACACTTCCTCTTGAGGTGTTTTGCCAGTGTAGGTTGTGTTTTGGAAAGGGGGACTGTTTTTTTTATATGTTCATAAGCAGATTTCAGAGCCACAGCAGCAACTTTTTTAAAAAAGCTGCCATGAACAAAGCTGCAATGCTTTTTGGAAAGAGATGATGACTGTTTTCGAGGCAATTACTGAGAGACTTAAGGATGACCAGGAATTCAATTATCCAGCTGCTGAATATTGGAGAGTACACAAACCATGAACCCAATGTTGGGCAGAAAACAATGTCGCACTGACACAAACAGCCAAATCTAAAAATGTGCATAACCTGTCACTGGCAGAGTTTGAACCATCTGCTGGTCTTTGAGTGGTGCTTTGTGCTGATAGACATTGGTTTGTTCAATTCATACTGCTGTCAGCAGCTGCACTGTAACATGGAACATAAACTCGCCCTCACAGAGTGAGTAGGGAACGCATTTGTCGTAAGAGTGTGCCAACTTACAATGAGGATTGCCGCTACCACCTTCTTTAATTGTAAGATGCTACAGGGCTTGACTGGTCTAGTGTGGTACAGAAAATCAATTCCCATTAGATAAACTGGAAGAGTCTTTTGTGGTTAGCAAGTTGGATGTTAGCAACTAGACTGCTGGTCACATTGATATGATAGATATTGTTGCAGAACCTTTGAAGAGGACCAAGTATTTGCTGCCACTCCTTTGAAATCATAAGCTGTTCTGTTGGCAACTCCATATGACTTATTATCATAACGAGTGGTGTTTGTGGCACTCCTCAGTATTAAACCTTTCGGATTCCATATACAACAGTAGCCCCACCAAACACACCAGCCAATGCCCTTTTAACAAGGGAAGTGATTTGGCTGGAGGCAGGAAATTCACTTCTCCCTTGGCTGTTTGCCCCATCCCATTCAGAAAGCTGTGAGCCAATCAGTAATCTGTAGTTGCAACTCTGGCCCAAATTAGGATTACAAGTAGCGCCCACATTTTAAGGTGCAAAGTTCAGGACCACTTCAGGAAGTGCCCTCACCCTGCGTGGCCAGCCTGACTTCCCTACTACCCCTGAACAACTTTTACCAGCTTCAAAACTGGGGCAGGAGCAGAAGTAGTACTTAAGTGGTCATTTAATTGAAGACTTGGGGGCTCTCAATTGGGGTAAAGACGAGCAGGAAGCACTAAGCCTCACCCCCACCAATACAAATTGCAGTCAGATTATAGGCTGATGGAAGTCTGGCAAGGAATAATAAAATTCTATCTAAAAGGGCTCTTGTGGTGTGGTGTGGTGTCCCTCTCCTGGAGGCCTGGATTCAAGTCACACCTTGAAGTGTGTAATTACATCTCTGAACAGATTGATTAGAAAAATAGATTACATTAAAAAAATTAAAGTTCTGCCTGTAGTGTCAGAGAGCCAATGCTGCACAGAATGAGACCATTCAGCCCACTGACTCTCAGAACATATGGCAAATGTCTACTCTTACACTGTTTAAAGATATTTTACCAGAGGTTTTGATATTGTGTGATAATGTCAAATCGGTGTTAGTGAATTGCATCCCATTTCATACCTCTTTTGTGATTTATTTATTTCTCTTCAAGGCAAGCAAATAAAAATCAAGAGAATGTTTTAAATGGGTGCTTACTCGTAAGTAGCCAACTTACCATATTGCACCAACTCAAAATCTGCCCCCTGGAGCAGCAAGTATTAATTCATAAATCTTAAAGGCCTCAGGATGAATAATTAAGCACTGAATTATTGTCATTGCAGTCATCTGCCCATTGTTTCGAGAAAGACAGTTATTCTCAGGGTTGCAAGTTTCTGAAAGATTAATAACAAGCTCCTCCTGTACACTCATGATGATGTATGAAGTAGCTATTGAAAAGGTCTCTTAAAGTGTTGGTATTAAGGCCTAGCTCAAACTGACTTTCTTAAAACACTACACAGTGTTGATATTGCCATGATGTTGGATTGTGTTCTACTGGGGTCAATGGAACTCCCAAATGGCGGGGTGGAAAAGGGAATTTCAAAAGGATTCTCATGAACTTCTGAAGGCAAATGAATGTGACCCTAGGAATAGCAAAACCTGACAATGTCTGCCTGGCATTTCTGCCATGAAGGGAATCCCAGCAACCAAATACCAAAAGGGGGCTGAGAGTCACGTGATGGGAGGTGAGCCTATGATACCATTACGTACAACAATATTAGTGAGTCTAATGGAAATTGACCACGATACTTTGGAATCATATAAACCACCTTGTTAGATGTGAAGCCAAAGACGCTTTGGCTTCTCTTAACTTAAGTAATACCTTTGCTGCAAGATCTACTAATGTTATTGAAGACTGGACACAATTCAAATAAAATGATCTGGACATTTTCTATTCATTCATGCATTGCCTGACAGAGCAGCTTAGCAGTGAGTAGTATGTTTAATCAATGTTGCTGAGAGGCATACAAGAACTGGGCAGCACAGTAATTAACACTGCTGACTCACAGCACCAGCGATCTGGGTTCAATTCCAGTGTTGGGTGACTGTGAGGAGTTTATGCATTTGCCCCGTATCTGTATGGGTTTCCGCTAGGGTCTCCGGTTTCATCCCACAGTCAAAGGCTATGCAAATTATGTGAATTAGCCATGCTAAAATTTGCCTCATAGTATAGAGAGATATACAGGCTGGGTGGATTAGCCACGTAAATGCAGGTTTAAGGGGACAGGGTAGATTTCTGGGTCTGGGTGAGGTGTTCTTCGTGGTTTAGTGCAGGGTCAATGGGCCAAATGGCCTCTTTCCACACTGTAGGGATACTCCAGGTGTGCTCTCATTAATGTCTTGTAATTTCCTTCCATTTCATACTGTATTCCTTCAGTAATAAATGTTGAATTTCCATTTGCCTTCCTTATTACCTGTTGTAGCAGCATTTTAGTTTACTGCAATTCATGCACGAGGCATCCAAATCTCTCTCTCTGATGTACCCTGAAGTTTTTCTCTGTTCAGATAATAGGTTTCTTTTCTATTCCTCCAATCAAACTTCACACTTATTCACATTAAAATTCAGCTGCCACACACTCCTCTATGTGATCCTATCATGGACACCATTGGGAGAATTTTAACAGGCAGGAACTGGTGGAAGTTAAATTCAGCAAAAAAACTCAAACCCATGACCCAGCTCCAATGCTCCGACCTTGGGTTTCACAGAGGAGCAGTCAGCTGTGTGCAACTAAACTACTTGCAGGTGTCAGCATGATCCACACTACATTGGGTCAGTCATAATGAAAAATTAACGTGATACAAGGATGCAAATGGCCATTTAACAGGAATTTAACCAACTGGGGGATTCAAAACCTTCAGCATAGGCATTTTATAGCACTGACTGGTCCAAACTGGCCAGTAGGAAGGAGAATAGGTGCAATCATTACCTCAGGTAGCCCAGACTTAAATGTTCAGTTCTTCTGTTTGCTTTGTCAGTTTCTCTGCCAGAGAATTCTTCCCACTATACAGATATTTCAAACAAACACAAGCAGAAAATGAAAAGCCCTGACTGATTTTGGTTTTACATGAGAAGAGGAAGAACATTATCATTCTCTGCACGTCAGCAGGATCCAACAGGATGCACAGCCAAAAGCTCAGCTTCCTTGACCCCTTGGAAGAGCAGCTATGCCCATGACTTAGGTTTTTGTGTCACCTGGTGACAGACATCTGCAATCTCCAAGAAGGCCAACTGTAATCTTCTGGACCTGGGAGTCACACCTCACCAGTGATTGCAAAGGTCATCATATCCAAAGGTAAAAGATGAGCACCTTCATTTTCCTCCACTCCATTCATCTCTGCTGAGGGTACAACCTTTCTGGTCCCTGCATCCTCTCAGAGTGATACCGGAATGATCTTGAGTATTCGGCAGTTCGTTCCATGTAAGGCAGGTGATGAGCTATTTGCCAAAGCTGGAAGATTTGCAAATTTATCTTGCAGTGTATGTAGCCAGTATTCTTTTTATAATCCTGTGCAGCTCTTTGATATTTTGTAATGACTTGCTAGACTATTGCATTGGGAAGTTTCAAGCCAGTCACAATACCATAGAGTCATGTATAGGCCTGTCTAAGGATGGCAGATTTCCTTCACTGAACTACATTAGTGAAGCAAATGGGTTTTCATGACAAACTGTTTGTTTCACTCAGTATTACGCATATTAGGTTTTTAAAATTTCAGATTTATTTAAACTTAAAATCACAAGCTGCTGTGAATAAATTTGAAGTCATGTCTCAGAATCACTTGTTCAAACCTCATAATTACTAGTCCATAATCACTACAATATCACAACTGTAAATCTCACCTTTGCTTACTTACATTTTCCGTTGTGTAGGCGATTAAAGCCCAAAAAGCACACAAGAGGACTGGAGGTAACTTGTCATAAGTACTCTAGCTAACAGTTAACAGATGCCCTGGAAATGAGTGTCACAAATGCATTGTTCTCAGTTAGAGAAGGGCAGACAAGGACTTTGCACAGTAGCGGGTAACAGAAATCCATGTGTCTCTGGCACATATGCTGACTGCATTTCTCAAAGCTTGACTAAGTGACTTGAATATCAAGTTGGCATGATACAAAGCTGGGTGGCAGGGTGAAATGTGAGGAGGATGTTAGGAGATTACAGGATGACCTGGACAGGTTAGGTGAGTGGGCAGATGCATGGCAGATGCAGTTTAATGTGGATAAATGTTTGGTTATCCACTTTGGTGGCAAAAATAGGAAGGCAGATTACTACCTAAATGGAGTCAAGTTAGGTAAAGGGGCATTTCAAAGAGATCTGGGTGTTCTTGTACACCAGTCAATGAAGGGGAGAAAGTGAGGACTGCAGGTGCTGGAGATCAGAGCTGAAAATGTGTTCCAGAAACACATTTTCAGCACCAGTCACTGAAGGTAAGCATGCAGGTACAGCAGGTAATGAAGAAAGCTAATAGCATGCTGGCCTTCATATCAAGAGGGATTGAGTATAGAAGCAAAGACGTTCTTCTGCGGCTGTAGAGGTCCCTGGTGAGACCACACCTGGAATATTGTGTGCAGTTCTGGTCTCCAAATTTGAGGAAAGACATTCTGGCTATTGAGGGAGTGCAGTGTAGGTTCATGAGGTCAATTCCTGGAATGGTGGGACTATCTTACATTGAAAGATTGGAGCGACTGGGCTTGTATACCCTTGAGTTTAGAAGACTGAGAGGGGATCTGATTGAGGTGTATAAGATTATTAAAGGATTGGACACTCTGTAGGCAGGAAACATGTTTCCGCTGATGGGTGAGCCCCGAACCAGAGGACACAGCTTAAAAATAAGGGGTAGGCCATTTAGGACAGAGATGAGGAGAAACTTCTTCACCCAGAGAGTGGTGGCTGTGTGGAATGCTCTGCCCCAGAAGGCAGTGGAGGCCCAGTCTCTGGATTCATTTAAGAAAGAGTTGGATAGATCTCTCAAGGAGAGTGGAATCAAGGGTTATGGAGTTAAGGCAGGAACAGGATACTGATTGAGGATGATCAGCCATGATCAGACTGAATGGTGGTGCAGGCTTGAAGGGCAGAATGGCCTACTCCTGCACCTATTGTCTATTGTCTATTTAGTGCTTAACACTGCTCCCTCACAGGGACCTGGGTTCAATTCCATCCTTGGACAACTGTCTGTATGGAGTTTCCACATTCTCCCCATTTCTGTGTGGATTTCCTCTGGGTGCTCCTTTTTTCTCCCACAGTGCAAAGATGTAGAGGTTAGGTGGATAGGCCATGCTAAATGGCCCATAGTATCCAGGGATCCATAGGTCAGATGGATTAGCCATAGGAAATGCAAGGTTATGGAGATAAGGATATAGGGTTGGGTCTGGATAAGATGCTCTTCAGAGGATTATTGTGGACTCAGTGGGCTGAATAGCCAGTTTAGGAATTCTATGATTGTTAAGCTCAAAACAAGAATGTGAGCGTCCAACATCGTTCACTCAGACAGACCAACACGCATGACAAAAGAATACTGAGTCAATTCAACACTGCAGAGTCCCCTCACAAACATCTGGATATTTGTTCCAAAATCAGACAAGTTGTGGATGTAGGTTTGTACGTTGAGCTGGCAACAAAAGTTGTCCTATAACCTAATCAAGCAGCAACCTGAAAAACGATACTCATAGAATCATGCACTTCAATAAATAGCTCTGACCCTTCTATCACTGTCCCTGGGTATGTCCTGACACACCAGAAGTGGTGGCACTATGGTGTTTAGTCAGGGGGATTGGCCCTGGAAATCCTCAGTATTGATCCTGGATCCCATTAAGTATCAGAGCATCAGGTCACAAATGGGCAATGAAACTTCCAGCGGAAGTATCCCTCATTATGAGCACTACTTGAAAGCAGTACTGAAGAAACATGAGCACAGAAAAGGCCTTGGATGAGGAACATCAAAGTCTATCACCAAGAGTGGCTTCTACAAATTGAGTAGGCTGAGTTTTCAAGGAACCAGAGTCCATAGCAGATTTTGGAGAAAGAGTACAAGAGAAAAGAAAATCTACTTGACCTTGTACTCAACACTCTACCTGTTGCAGATGCAAATGTATGAATCTGTTGGTTGGACTGAGTCCAGAAGGAGATTTATCCTGTTGTCATACAGCAGGTACACTCCATCACATTAGAACAACAGAACTGAAGTAGGCCTTTTCATTCTTCAAACCAACGCTGCCACTCAACAAAATCATGGCTCATCTTCTAGCCCAACATCACCTTCTCACACTATCTCCATACACTTTAATTCCCTTAGTACTCAAATTTTCTATCGACCTCTGATTTGAATATAATCAATGATTAAACAGTCACAACTTTCTGTCATAGAGAATTCCAAAGTATAGTTCCATTAATTCAACAATAGCATATCTTGAAGTGTACTGATTTGTTTACATTCTTCATTCTCACTAAAGCTTGGATTGCTCATTATTTCCACAGTCTTTTACCATGAGGACAGTTACAAAGTATTATTTAACGTCTCTGCCATTTACTTCTCCTTATTTCAATTTCATCTGTCTCTACCTCTAACGTTTACTTTCACTAATCTCTTCCTAATTACAAATCTATAGAAACATTAACAATCTATTTTAAGTATCTTGCTTGTCGACTGTCATGTTATCTTTCTCCATCCTTATCAATTTCTTATAATGAATTTGCAAATACTTACAATGCATGTGCATGTCATAACAACTGACCAGTATCCTCAATTACTTATGGATATCTCAAACTTTTAATTCCAATGTAAGATTTTTAAAACAGGACTACTACAACTGAAGAATGATTGACTGTGGCTGTAAATTCGCTGACTGTTTGGCAGAGTCCTGGGTGGACACATGGAATGTCAAACATGTAAGGATGTTTTAAACAAAAAGACTAAAAAAGGCAAAGATAATTAGAGGGTGAATCCCTGCAGATACATATTTTCCCCTTCTGGGGCTATACAAAAGACAGAGTTAAAACTGACTGCAGCTGCACTCTGCGTGTTAATGGCCCAAGATGGTAGTGAGTGGACTAGTGTGGTGGGAAGGCCAAGTTTGAGAGCATCAACTAAATAACCTGCTTTGCAGGTAAAGAAACCTCTTATTCTGAGTGATGCCAGCCAGCGACTGTTGAAAGGAACCAGGACAAAAGCATTTCACTCAACCTGCAAAGCCAAGAAAGCCTAAATTAAATGGTCAATCACCATTATTAATGATGTGGATGTGCCCGTGTTGGACTGAGGTTAACAAAGTTAAAAATCACACAACACCAGGTTATAGTCCAACAGGTTTATTTGGGAGCATTAGCTTTCAGAGTGCTGCTCCTTTATGAGGAGACTAGCGGTGCAGGATCATAAGACACAGAATTTGTAGGAAAAGATCACAGAGTCATGCAATTATAATGATAGATTGAACAAATTTAGATTACTGTTAAGCCTTTCATCTTTTAGAGTGGTTTGCAGGTTTCAGTTCATTAACATGAAAATCCCAGAACTTCTTTTAACTCACATTCTCAGGATAACTTAAGGTTTTATAAACAAAGGTGACATCTCAGTCTGTCTGTCCCAATCTTGAGTCTGACTGGTTCTATTTCCAAAGTAGGAATTTATAAAATGTTACATGGTTTGACTGTCTGGCCTGACTGCCTGCAGGATGTGTGCTTTTTGAGCAAAAATAGAATGTATCTGCAAATACAACTCTGCAAATGCAAATTCACCCTGAGGGTGTGTGTGTGTGTGTGTGTGTGTGTGTGTGTGTGTGTGTGTGTGTGTGTGTGTGTAGGCTCTTCTGTAGTGTGACCTGATCCCAAGGTTGAGGTTATCCCGATGGGTACTGAACTTCGCTGTCAGCCTCTGCTCGGCCACTCTGCCTTGTTGCATATTTCGAAGTCTGCCTCAGAGGATACTCACCCGAAGATCCGAGGTCGAATGTCCCTGACTGCTGAAGTGTTCCCCAACTGGGGGGGAGCATCTCTGTCTGGCAATTGTCGTGCAGTGTCCATTCATCTGTTGTCATACCATCTGCTTGGCCTCACCAATGTACCATGCCTCAGGGCATCTTTGACTGCAACGTATGAGATAGACAACATTGACTGAGTCATGTTGTCGTGTACATGCTGAGTGATATCCCCATGTCAACACTCTGACACATCTTACAGTGGTTGCCATGACAGGGTTGTACGGTGTTGTGGTCGATGTTGTTCTGAAGACTGGGCAGTTTGCTGCCAACAATGATCTGTTTAAGGTTTGGCAGTTGTTTAAAGGTGAGAAGTGGAGGAGTACGGAAGGTCTTGGCGAGGTGCTCATCCTCATCGATAATGTGTTGCAGGCTGCAAAGAACATGGCGTAGTTTCTCTGCTCCTGGGAAATACTGGACAGCAAGGGTTACCCTGTCGGTTGCATCCCGTTTCTGTCTCCTAAGGAGGTCATTACGATTTCTGACTGTAGCATACCAGTAAGGGAACGCTTCAGCGGTGTGGGACATTTGGCCTTGGATCTTCAGGTGACCATTCTCCAAGGCGGACTTCGGAATATGCAACAACGCAGAGTGGCCAGGCAGAGGCTGATAGCCAAGTTCGGGATCCATGGAGACGGCCTCAACCTGGACCTTAAGTTCATGTAACAATACAGGTGACCCCACTACACTATACACTCACACACACATATACATACACATTCTTACATACTCACACACTCATGCAGATCTTCTCTCATACGCACACACTCTCTTAGGCACACATAAACATACACCCCCCACACACACCCTCTCACAGGCTTATACTCCATCACACTTATGCACACACTCTATCAAACACACACACATGCAAACACACACTGTCATGCACATTCACACTCACACAGGCACACTCACATGCACACACTCACACTCACAAAAATCTCTCTCTCTCTCTCTCCGTCTCTCCCCCTCACATACATGCACGCACACACACCTATAAGTCCATGGGGTGAATTTGCATTTGCAAAATTGTGATTGCAAATACATTCTATTTTTGCTCAAAAAGCACACACTCTGCAGGCAGTCAACGCAGACAGTCAATCCATGTAATATTTTATAAACTCCTACTTTGGAAATAGAACCAGTCTGACTCAAGATTGGGATACAGATAAACTCTAACCTCACACCTTTAATACATTGTCTGAGCTGAGATGTCACCTTTTTAAAATAAAACCTTAAGTTATCTCAAGAAGGTGACTTAAAAGAAGTTCTAGGATTTGCATATTAATGAACTGAAACCTGCAACCCATTCTAAAAGATGAAAGACTTAACAGTAATCTAAGTTTGTTCAATATCATTTTAATTGCATGACTCTATGATCTTTTGCTACAAATTCTGTGTCTTATGATCCTGCCCCATGAGTTACCTGATGAAGGAGCAGTGCTCTGAAAGCTAGTGCTTCCAAATAAACCTGTTGGACTATAACCTGGTGCTGAGTGATTTTTAACCATTCTGCCAGAAGATGTGGTGGAGGCTAGTACAATTGCAATATTTAAAAGGCATCTGGATGAGTATATGAATAGGAAGAGTTTGGAGGGATATGGGCTGGTTGCTAGCAGGTGGAACTAGATTGGGCTGGGATATCTGGTCAGCATGGACGGATTGGACTGAGGGGTCTGTTTCTGTGCTGTACATCTCTATGACTCTACTGATTCTATCCCATGTAATAGTTGCCATTTTTTACTTTTCACCAACGAGTCAGAGACTTCTAATTAGTAAATAATATGTACGTATGTTGTCTTTTTGTTTCTTCTCTTATTTAGTAAATAATAAACTCACTGTTTTGTTAACTCAAGAATGCCTGGTTAAATTGACCCCTTTCAACATAAATTCATTCAATCTGGGAGAAATGTTTCCCTGAAGGATGGGATTTTTTTTAAACTAACCTTGTTGGGACCAAACAAGAGGACAAGAGAAACCAGAAGTTAGTTCCTCTCCACCTGGGAACTTTATGATTTGTCTGAAAGTAAAATGTCTTGGGGAGCCTTGCCATGTGACTATACATAACACATTGGCTAATTAACCATTTTTTGTAAATTATGGCCCTTTTTGTGATAAAACACTTCCTATCATTTGCCACAAAAAGATCCGTTTTTAAGTGAGGATTTCTTGCCCATTACAGTTGTTAGAAATTATGTCATCGTTGTTAAAATGCTTCAGATTGTATAACATTATGTCTCACTGTGTAATTTCCCAAACAGCCTTAGCCATTTCATCCCTCATACCTTCATATTTTGCTTTTGGTTTATGTGGCTTGTTTTTTTACAGATATTTTTATTGAAAATGTAACATATTTTTACAAGTTTACAAATAAAAAAAACCCCAAGTATAAACATTGACATACAATTAAATCTTAAATAAATAATAACCAAAATCTATCAAACAAAAAAAGAGATACCGAGAAAAAAAAAGACAAAACTCAACTAACCACTAAACTAACCAGAGTGTATGATTAAATCTCTTACATTACTCAAGAAAAGAAAAAAACGACGGATAACTCAGAAATTGAGTAAAGTACATGCTCGGAATGTCAGGTCGTAACAAAATCCGTATTTGTGTGAGATTCCTCTCCCAAGGGGCCCCGGACCAGCCAGGGTCGTTGTCTCAATTAGGTGAAAGCCCTTGTTAGAATAGCCGAAATATCTGTATTTGTATAATTCAAGAAGGGCTGCCATATTTTATGGAATAATTCAGTTTTTTGGTGCACCATGTTTGTAAGGAAGTCAAGGAGAATATATTCCATGATTATTCTGAGCCAATTCGAAAGTCCAGGAGGGCCCTTAGCCACCCAGTTTACCAAAATAGTTTTCCTTGCACAGAAAGAGAGAATGGAAAATAATCTTTTCCCGTGCACATCCAGGGAGGGTAAGCTCGAAAAGCCCAAAAGGAGAGATACTGGATCCACTCTAATTTCCGTTCCCAAGATTTCTGTCAGAGCATTTGTCAATTTAGTCCAATATTTACAAATCTTATGACAGGTCCATAAGCAGTGTATAAGAGTGCCCACCTCTGTCTTACACTTGGGACACATTGAAGGTGCTCCTGCCTGAAAGTTTGCCAATCAATCCAGTGCTATATGGGCCCTGTGAAGTATCTTCAGCTGAATGGCCTGAGTTCTGTTGCAGATGGAGATTGTTCTGGCATTTTCCCAAATGTCATTCCACATTTCTATAGAGATTTCCAGCCCCAAATCCTGATCCCATGTTTAAGTAGATTGTCCATATCTTTCAATACTTCATCGTGTAATAAATGATAAAGAGAGCTGACCGAAGGTACCCCTATTGGCCATAACACTCTACGTTCTCTGTCTGATTTATAAAGACTATCTAATAGCGTAGTCTTCTTCAGTATTTAATCTCGAACTTGGAAGTATCGAAAGAGATTCAAATAGGTAATCCAAATTTCTGATGCAGCTGTTCGAAAGACATCAGGACCCCTTCCTTAAACAGATCCCCTGAACAGGAGATACCCCTGGATCTCCAGAGTTTGAATGTGGCATCTGTAAGCCCCAGTTGAAACCCCCATGCTCCCACTATCGGAGTATAGGGGGATGTTTTATATGAATTGTCCTCATTTTGCCGCATTATATTCCAAGCTTTAATTGTGTTTAGTATTATAGGGTTTTTACATTGATCTGTAATGATTTTCCTCTTGTCTGAAAATAAAAGGTTAATAAGTGGGTATTTTACTTGAGAAGCCTCGATGCCCAACCAGATTGATTGAGGGTCAGACAAGACCCAATCCACAGTGGTTAGCACTGCTGCCTCACAGCACCAGAGACCCGGGTTCAATTCCCGCCTCAGGCGACTGACTGTGTGGAGTTTGCACATTCTCCCCGTGTCTGCGTGGGTTTCCTCCGGGTGCTCCGGTTTCCTCCCACAGTCCAAAGATGTGCAGGGCAGGTGAATTGGCCATGCTAAATTGTCCGTAGTGTTAGGTAAGGGGTAGATGTAGGGGTATGGGTGGGTTGCGCTTCGGCGGGGCGGTGTGGACTTGTTGGGCCGAAGGGCCTGTTTCCACACTGTAAGTAATCTAATCTAATCTTAATAGGGAACTTAACTGATATTTCCTAAAATCTGGAAAATCCAGTCCTCCCCTTGCCTGTGGAAGCTGTAGCTTCTTCAGCTTAATGAGGGGCCGTCTATGATTCCAGATAAAGGAACCAAACCAGCCATACAAGTTACGTAGTGCCAGCCTCGGCAGCATCACCGGACACATTCTCATAGGGTATAGGAGATGGGGCAGGACATTCATTTCAATTAGTGCTATTCTACTCAGCCAGGAAATTGGAAGGTCCCCCCATTGCTGGAGGTCCTGCTTTATCTTTTCCAGTAAATGCACAAAGTTAGCCTTGTATAACTGAACAAATACTGGAGTAATAAAAATACCTAAATATAAGAAACCCTCCAGAGACCACTGAAAGGGAAAGTGGGATATACTAGCAAGGCCACCAGTTGGCATAGCCTCCGATTTTGAGAGATTAATTTTGTAGCCTGAAAATACACTAAATGTATTAATAACTTGGATTAAGCGAGGCACGGACATCAGGGGATTACTGAGAAACAGGAGAACATCATCTGCATAAAGGTAATTTTATGTTTACCTGTACCAATCCCCGGGGCTGTTATATTAGGATCAGCTCGTATAGCTTCTGCTAGTGGCTCAATTATTAGCGTAAATAACAATGGCGAGAGAGGACATCCCTGACGGCAGCCCCTACCCACACTGAAGCTATCCAAACCTAATCCATTGGTAACTACAACTGCTTTGGGATCACTATACAATGTCGAGACCCATTTGGTAAACACCTTTCCAATGCCAAACCTTTCCAATGTGTAAAACAGATATGACCATTCAACCCTGTCGAATGCCTTTTCCACATCTAATGAGACTACTACTCCTGGTATCTTTCCCTGATGGCAGGCTTGAATCACATTCAAAACCCTTCTGACATTATTGGATGATCTACGGCCCTTAATAAACACCGTCTGATCCTCCTTTATGATATGTGGTAATACCCTTTCTAGTCTCAACGCTAACGTTTTCGAAAGGATTTTAAAATCTACATTTAGCAAGGATATTGGTCTGTATGACACACAATCTTCTGGGTCCTTTCCTTTTTTGAGAATAAGAGAGATATTCGCCTCTTTCAGTGAAGGCGGGAGACAGCCCTGACTGTATGAGCAGTTAGGGAGGTAAAAGCAATGACTGCAGATGCTGAAAACCAAATACTGGATTAGTGGTGCTGGAAGAGCACAGCAGTTCAGGCAGCATCCAACGAGCAGCGAAATCGCGTTTCGGGCAAAAGCCCTTCATCAGGAATAAAGGCAGTGAGCCTGAAGCATGGAGAGATAAGCTAGAGGAGGGTGGGGGTGGGGAGAGAGTAGCATAGAGTACAATGGGTGAGTGGGGGAGGAGATGAAGGTGATAGGTCAAGGAGGAGAGGGTGGAGTGGATAGGTGGAAAAGAAGATAGGCAGGTCGGACAAGTCAAGGAGACAGTAACTGAGCTGGAAGTTTGAAACTAGGATGAGTTGGGGGAAGGGGAAATGAGGAAGCTGTTGAAGTCCACATTAATGCCCTGGGGTTGAAGTGTTCCGAGGCGGAAGATGAGGCGTTCTTCCTCCAGGCGTCTGGTGGTGAGGGAGCGGCGGTGAAGGAGGCCCAGGACCTCCATGTCCTCGGCAGAGTGGGAGGGGGAGTTGAAATATTGAGCCACGGGGCGGTTTGGTTGATTGGTGCGGGTGTCTCGGAGATGTTCCCTAAAGCGCTCTGCTAGGAGGTGCCCAGTCTCCCCAATGTAGAGGAGACCACATCGGGAGCAACGGATACAATAAATGATATTGGTGGATGTGCAGGTGAAACTTTGATGGATGTGGAAGGCTCCTTTAGGGCCTTGGATAGAGGTGAGGGAGGAGGTGTGGGCACAGGTTTTACAGTTCCTGCGGTGGCAGGGGAAAGTGCCAGAATGGGAGGGTGGGTCGTAGGGGGGTGTGGACCTGACCAGGTAGTCACGGAGGGAACGGTCTTTGCGGAAGGCGGAAAGGGGTGGGGAGGGAAATATATCCCTGGTGGTGGGGTCTTTTTGGAGGTGGCGGAAATGTCGGTGGATGATTTGGTTGATGCGAAGGTTTGTAGGGTGGAAGGTGAGCACCAGGGGCGTTCTGTCCTTGTTACGGTTGGAGGGGTGGGGTCTGAGGGCGGAGGTGCGGGATGTGGACGAGATACGTTGGAGGGCATCTTTAACTCTCTCCCCACCCCCACCCTCCTCTAGCTTATCTCTCCATGCTTCAGGCTCACTGCCTTTATTCCTGATGAAGGGCTTTTGCCCGAAACGTCGATTTCGCTGCTCGTTGGATGCTGCCTGAACTGCTGTGCTCTCCCAGCACCACTAATCCAGTGTATGAGTAGTTATACAAGTCCATAAGTGGGCCAGCCAATATTCCTGTAAATTTTTTATGGAATTCAGCTTGAAAGCCATCTGGGCCAGGTGCCTTACCGCTCTGAAGTTGCCTCATTGCATCAAGTATTTCTTGGATTGTTAGGGGAACAGTCAGGACCAATACCTTTTCCGGAGTTAGGTCCAGAAAAGTCAAGTTTTTAAAAAATGATTGCATCCTCCTAGCTCTATCTTTGCAATCCTACAATTTATATAAATCAGAATAAAACTTTCTAAAGATTGCGTTAATCCTTTTATGATCATGAGTCAGAGTACCCGCATTTTCTTTGATAGACGTGATAGTTTGAGGGGCCTTTTTTTTCTTTCCAAGAAATGCTAAGTATCTACCCGGTTTGTTGCCAAGTTCATATAACCTTTGTTTTGCAAATAATATTTCCCTCTTAGCCGTTTGGGTAAGCGTGGTGTTTAGAGCTGTCCTAAGGGCCATACTCCTTTATAATTTGATAATAGAAGGTCTGTCAGTGTATGCTGTTTCAGCTGCTTTTAAGCGAGCTTCGAGGAGACGCTGTTGTTCTCCCTTTAATTTTCTCTGGGTCGCTGAGTAGGAGATGATCAAACCTCGCGCGTAAGATTTGATGGTCTCCCACATCATTGATGGGTTGCTAGCCGTACATGAATTAATTTCTAAAACCTTTTAAAATCTTGAGAGAAGTACTTTACAAATTTACTATCTTTCATCAGGAAGGAATCCATACGACAATGCCGGGGGGATGTCTCATTATTCCTCGCCTTGGTTTCCATTTATACAGCAGCGTGATCAGAAATTGTTATACTACCTATTTTACAGGATGATATGGAATTTAAAAAATCAAGGGGGCAAAAAACATATCAATTCTGGTATGACATTTATGTGGATTGGAGTAAAAAGAAAAATCTTTGCTCTGCAGGTGAAGACATCTCCATACATTTACTAATCCTAATTCTTTGTTCAAATCCACCAATTGTCTAGATCTGGGAGATACTCCTGCAGTACTCTTGGGAATCCTATCTATTTCCGGGTCCATAATACAATTAAAATCTCCTCCTATAATTGTACGACGAGCACTGAGAGCCATCCATTTGGAGAAGGCTTCCGTTATAAATTTAAAAGGATGTGCCGGGGGACAATACAGATTTAAGATCCCATATTCCTCTCATTTATAAGGACTTTAGTCAGAATATATCGTCCAGATTCGTCTTTTATCTGATTTAGGATTTTGAAAGGGAAATAACAGCTCCCCTACTTTTTGAGCTGAAGGAAGTAAAAAAGGCCTGATCAAATCCACCCTGTTGTAATTTCAAGTGTTCTTTATCCAATAAGTGTGTCTCCTGTAGGAGAGCTATATCAACCCTTTCTTGCTTGAGGTTTGATAGTATTTTCTTCCTTTTGATTGGTGAATTACTCCCCTTGACATTCCAGGTGCACCATTTAATCTACTGATTAACCATAATCATCCGGGCAAGTCCGAGACCCCTCGGGAGGCGAAACCCTATCCGGAACATCCCGAGCATAGAGCATATAAAATTCACAAAAATAAAGGCTCTTTAATACACTCATATCAATATAATAAAAAACTATTTCTAAATAAAAAAAAATAAAACGTATTTAAACCTAGATTTTCCCCCTTGTTCCCAGGGGGCATCACTTCCTTTCCAAAAGCCCATCATATCCTCTTCCAACCAGTGCCCCACCCTTGACCCAGGCACCCCTCGATAGAATAAAGAAAATTCAAATATACTACAAAGCTAGAGTTAACAGTGAGTACCCTATTCCTCTCCCTCGCACCCACACCAACACCTAGATATATTTGTTAATGTATAACTATAAAATTACAGTCTCAACAAATAATAATTGAATATAGTAATACAAAATAAAATAACAGGGGAAAACAGCCCCGCTCTTAAAGACAGAGATAAAATAGGATAAGGTAACCACCTCCCCCCACCTACATTAACTAGACTCCCTGGCCTATATAGCGGGAGAAAATCGCTAAATGAAGAACAAATAACTAAACCCACTCCCCGGAGATAATATTAAACAGTAAGGTAATGAAAGGAAAAAATGGGGGGGTAAACCGGGGTGGGGGCAGGGCAGAACAACATCATTCACCACTCGAATTAACTCTTACAATTTATCTAAGAGAGTCCAACAGTTCCTTGGCCTTCTCTGGCGATCTGAAGTTGTACACGGACCCTTCATGGCTAAAGCGCTGGGTAGCGCAGGGAATACTGAATGTTTAAGTCCCTTAAAAGCTTCTTCGCATCGTCAAACACCTTCCTCTTTTGGACCAAAGCTGGGGAAAAGTCCTGGAATAGCTTAATCTTGGATCCTTTATAAATCATGGCTTGGGGATCCTTCCCAAGATTTCTGGAAGCTTCTAAAAGCATCTGCCTCTCCTTGTAGCTCTGCAGCTGCAACAGGACTGGGCAGGGGCGCTGCTTCGAACAGGGCCTGCGCATTGCAACCCGGTAGGCCCATTCCACCCTTATCTGGCCTGATCCAGCCTCCAGATTTAACAGCTGTGGAAGCCACTGCTTGAGGAACGCTGTAAGCTGGCCTTCCTCTTACCATTCAGGAAGGCCTAGCAAACAAATACTTTTTCGACGACCACGAGAATCGAGGTCGTTGATGTGATTTTCTAAGGTCCAGACTCGTTGTTCGAGAGTCTGAACCTGATCCACGGCCGATTCTGCTATAGTCTCGGAGGTCGCGGCCTTTAGCTCCGCCCCTCCAACTCTGCACTCGATTTCCTCAATGTCTCGGTCGTGTTTTTGAAGCGCGGCTGAGCGTGAATTCCATCTGCTCCAGGATTCTTCGATGAAGGCGTCGATCTTTGTGTCACATTTGGAAATTACTTCCACGAGGCTCACCCGGGGCGGCTGTGGACGCCTCTGCTGCAGCTGGGGAGGGTGGGGGAGGGGTTCCTGTGTGTTGAGAACTGCGGGCACCTTTCCCCTTAGTCATTTTTGCAGGAGACTAGACTGTTTAAATTTAGTACAGAGCAACTAATTACATTAAGTAAAAACTATTTTAAATGATTTGGTAAGTGTGGTGGGGGTGGGTGGCCTACTTTGCTCAAGTCTTGGGAGGAGCACTATAGACTCAGACTTGCTGGGTCGCCACCATCTTGGATCTCCATGTGGCTTGTTTTAAATCTCCTAATTTTGTCCTTAACAAAGTCACATTCAAATTCAATGTAAAATTCTTCCCATTATGATTTCTTCCCTAGAGATCCCATTACTTCAAGGTTTTGAATTAACATTTTCTCATTGCGCAGAAACAAATCCAAAAAGCCTGTTCCTTAGTTGTTTCCTTGACATACTAATCCAGAAAACTATCTGTATTCTTTCCATAAGCTCGTACTGCACATTAACACCACAAGTTTGATTTAGTCAGTCTCAATGTAGATTTAAGTATGCCATACTGCTGTGTTACCCTTGATGCATGTACATCTAATTTCCTGCTGTATATTTTTCCCTTAAGGAGTCTATAAAGAACTTACATCAATCTTTTTTGGTCCTTGTTGTTTGTTAGCCTCATCCCAAACTGATTATCTTTCTTGACTTCCTCAACGTATGGCTATTTTCTTTCTTACATTCTTCATTATCAGAGCTCAATCTCCATTTTGGCCAAAAGTAAAAGTTGAATAATACTTATTTGCCAAAGTGTGTTACATTGTTATCGGCAAATGACGGCCTAATGATATGATCACTAGACTGTTGATCTAGAAACCCAAGTAATATTCTGGAGATCAGGATTCGAATCCTGCTACAGCTGATGTAGAGTTTGAATTCAATAAAAATCTGAAATTAGGAATCTAATGATGATTGTGAATCCATTACCAATTGTCAGGAAAAACCTTTCTGGTTCGCTAACTTCCTTTAGGGAAAGAAACTGCCAGCTTTACCTGGTCTGGCCTACGTGTGACTTGAGACCTAAATCAATGTTGACTCTTAACTGTCTTCTGGGCAATTAGGGATGAGCAATAAACATTGGCCTAGCCAGAAATGCCCACATGTTGTGAATGAATTTTAAAATATTTACAACCAAGTTACAACAAATTAATATGAAAAGGTGGACACAGTGTGCTATAACCCGAGCTAAGATTCCACAATCAAAGGCAGATCAAATCTCTGCAGTCCTAACACACAACCATTTGACAATGGTGAGGAAAATTAAAGAACAAACAGGATGGGAGATTCCATGAACATCTCCATCCTCAACGGAACAAATGAGTGCAAAAGACAAGGCTGAAGCATTTGTGGAGAAAGTGAGGACTGCAAGATGCTGGAGATCAGAGCTGAAAATGTGTTGCTGGAAAAGCGCAGCAGGTCAGGCAGCATCCTGTTCCTTGGATGTGGCCTGACCTGCTGCGCTTTTCCAGCAACACATGTTCAGCGCTGAAGCATTTGCACCCATCTTCAGGCAGGACTGGCTGGATGATCTAGCTCAGCCTCTTCCTCCAGAAGCCACTCCTAAGCCAATTCAATATTAACCAGTAATGTCAAGAAATGGTTCAACATACTGAATATAGCAAAGGTTATGTATCTTGAAACCATCCTGACTCTAGAGCTGAAAATCTGAGTTCCAGAATTAGACCTACCTGTAGCCAAACTATTCCAACACATATATAACACAAGTGCCTGCCAGTGGAAAATTGGAAAATTGTTATGGCGTTATCTATTCACAAGTAATTGACCTATTCCAATCTGGCCTATTGACATTTCATCAGCTTACACTCAGTTTTTAGCAAAGTGATATTTTTAGGGCAGCACAGTGGCTTAGTGGTTAGCACTGCTGCCTCACAGCACCAGGGTCCCAAGTTTGATTCCAGCCTCAGGTGAATGTCTGTGTGGAGTTTGCACATTCTCCCCATGTCAGCCTGGATTTTCTCTGGGTGCTCCGGTTCCCTCCCACAGTCCAAAGATGTACAAGTCGGGTGAATTGGCCATGCTAAGTTGCCCATAGTGTTAGGTGTATTAGTCAGTGGGAAGTGGGTCTGGGTGGGTTACTCTTCGGAGGGTCAGTGTGGACTTGTTGAGCCGAAGGGCCTGTTTCCACACTGTAGGGAATCTAATCTAACCATTCAATAATTATCTGCTCACTGATGCATCAGGATCACTTGATACCAGCCTTCATCGCAGCTCTGGATAAAACATGAACCAAAGAACTGAAAGTCACAGATGAACTGAGACGGACTGCCTTCACATTAAGGTAGTATTTCAACAAGTGTGATATCAATGAGCCCTAGTACTAGTGCAGTCAGTGGGAATTAATGCAAAACCTTACATCCACTCAAGTCATACCGAGCACAAAGGACGATGGTTTTTAGATGGTTGTGGGAAATCAATCGTTTCAGAGAGGAAACCTTTGCAGGAGTTCTTCAGGACAGTTTTATAAGTCCAACCAATCTTCTAGTATTTCAACAAAGGCTTCCTCCATCATAAGATCAGATCTCATAGTTTCTGCTTTTTTTTATTACTATTTTTCATTTATAGTTATGAAATTAGCTTATGAAAATGCAAAAAGTAGAGAACACATTGAAACATAAAACAACAGGCACACTCACACACACATTCATTATTCTGGCCCTGGTCTGCTATATATCTTCATTTCTAATCAGGTCTGTCCAGACTTTGGACAAAGCATCTGTAATCACATTTATTTATTTATCAGCAATTGTGTGATTTTTAAGTGGTATGATTGAAAGAATAAATTTCAATGGAAAAACATGGCATTCTGTGTCCAATATGTCTTTGCAAAGGTTAGCAGGTTATAGTCAATAGAAACTATGATCTCTCAGTACCCATTTTAGGCATATATCTCAAAGTAAAAAAAATCCAAAACAACTGCGGATATTGGAAATCAGAAACAGAAACAGAAATTGCTGGAAAAACTCAGCAGGTCTGGCAGCATCTGTGGAGAGAAAGCAGAGTTAACATTTCAGAGGGTCAAGTGACCCTTCTTCCGAATGTTCAGAATTGACCTCAGTGCTCTCTCTACCTTTTTGTGAGAATAATGCAACTTAAAACAATTTACAATTCAATTTAGTCAACGGCGTGGCTGGTTGGTGTGTAATGTCCTAGACTGAATAAGAGAAATATTTCCATGATCATCATGGCCCAATTCCCAGACCAATATTGAGCAAAAAAATGATATCTGAGTAAAACCATACACTTTCAGAATGATATGAATGACATGGCGCTTATCTAGAGCACAGTCAGAGACAGATGTTAAGAAGTCAGCTACAGCATGCAGGTTGATCTGACAATAGATTGTAGAGGTATGATAATTGACCTGCACTAGCAGTGTAGTGTTAATAATACTGGACTGTTTATACAGGCAGATTGACTGCAGCTCAGCTATGAGTTTGCGAAAAACCCAGTTTAGCAGTTGTGAAATAAATGGAGCTTTAGTAAATTCTAGCAAGCATTGTTTGGGCTTTCCTAGATTTCACTCCAGGCGACAGGCATTACAATAACAGACTGAGATTATTGTTCGATAATGAGGACCTCATAGCAAAAAGGAAAGACTGCTTGCAAACAGAAACAATGAGACATTTCATTAGCTGCTGGTTGCACTCAAAGGCGATGTGTTATGTGAAGCCAGCAATCCCACACCCGAGCATGGTTTCAAAGAGGAATCTTACATAGCTGCAGGGGCCAACTACAGAAAAGATACCTTTGTAGGAACTTTTTTTATGAGTTAGATGAATATTGCCAGAGGTGCCATATAAATGCCTGGGATTTAATGAAATTTAATTTGTCAATTTTATTGCAACTACTGACAAGTCTGCTATATTCCAGCCATTTCTGGATAGTGATGTTTGCACTGTGTCAGTAAAAGGGGCTTTTGTTTCATGTGGGGTTTTATTGAAAGAAGCCATGGCAGCCAAATTGCAAAATATTTACACATGTTTGAGAAATGACAATTCGTTGTGAAGTTTTGAGGGTTGAAAAGCCTTTACTGTTTGTCAGATTTCTCTCGCAGCCAATCATAAAACTTGAGATGTACAGCCTTCGGCGCTGCAAATATTGTTTTTGGGCCAATGTGAATCAATTATCACTTCATTCATAAAAGAATGAATGTTTACATTTGAAAACCCGGTAAACTTTATTTTAAATAGCAATATTTTACCACCTGTTTTAAATAGATCATGTTTGATCCATAATCCAACTAAACATGCCAAGTTTCTGTATTTGATATTATTATGTATAAAATCAGGGCCGACCACCCCTGTTCCCTCTACCTCTATCTTCCTTCTTCACTGGCTCCTATGCAAGTTTTGTCCTATAGCTGTTGTTGCTCTGTTATATTAGGGGTTCCCACTGGCACATGGTGTGCAATTATGCTCAGTCCCTTCAGTTTACAGCAACAGCAGTGGTACTTGCTAGGACCTTTGGATCAGCAATGAGGGGCTGGGAAAAAGGAACTCAGATATGGCAATGTTGGGGCAAGAGTCTGAACCTGGAAACAGACTAAGGAGGAGGGGGTGATAGAAAAGAATGTGGGAACAGATTTGTGCATCGAGAAAAGGGAAAGGAAGGGATCCAGAAGAAGCATTGAGAGGCGAGAACCTGGGAGTGTCACTGGGAGGAGGGATATGCCAAAAGAGACAGGAGTAAGTGTGAGAAAGGAGAGAATTCTGAAAAAAAAATTGGAAGGAGACAGAGGAGAATGTGGGAACAATATTGGTGGGGGAAAGGTAAGAAGCTGAGAACAGTGCAAAGTGTAGAGGGGCTACCATTAGGACCAGAAGATTCGGCCCAATGTTTCACTGTTTTGCTGTCAAATTTCAATTAGAGTTCCAAGTTTCAAACTCCACAGTTGAAAAGGATGCTGAGGTAAACACGTGCAGAAAATAAATTCTGTGCCTACAATATTTGTATCATCTTTGTGTGTTCAAGTTGTTTGAGAGTAAAGAGTCCAATTTTGTACTTCTGGGAAACAGACAACATCCATCAGGAAATCAGGAGCTAATGATCTTGTACTCATTATAGCCTGCACCCAATTATACATGAAGACATAATCAAATCATGTAAAGGGCATGCAGTTAACAATATGTAAATCCCAGAACCACAATTTATCCTCCTGTGCTATTTCGTTTTTAACCAGCATCTTGTTTGAAGTTGTTGATTAGCTGTGAATATTAGTCTGGAAGTGACTGCAGATTGCCAGTTGTGTTGGGCAGGTATCTCCCACATTCATGCTGTGTAGAATACAGTCTGAGATACCCAGAGCACATCTCTTGCCAATAATCACTCGAAGATGCAATGGGGGGGTGGGCAAAACATTCTTGTAGCACAATCACTTTTTTTTACCCACATTGCAGAGGTGTTTCATGGCTATTCTCAAAGTAGTGATCTTCACAACACAGTAATGCACACACTAGGCTGTCAGGCCACTAACACACAAAAAACTTGGTTTAAAACTCTCCTTAACATCTTCCTTGTGTATTCTTAAAATAAACAAAAATGTAAATATGTCTCTTTGCCAATTGCTGCTTTTTATAATCATTTTAACAATCTATGGTACTCACAGGGAATTACTGTTCACTTTGAAGTACATATCTCCCTTTTAAGTACATCAGTTTTAAGATTCTTTGACACCTCATCAGATGCAAAATGTCAGGAATCTCTCTCTCTCCAGACAGCAACTGAACTCACATCCACAGCCATTTGTTTGGCTGTAACAGTTCTCTTTTTAAAAACTTGTGTTGGAATTAAAAGTTCAAACTGTCTATAAGCAATCAGGGGTTAAGATCCATCTTCATAACAATAATACAGGAAGTTGAAGTTTAGCACAAATTGGCTAAATGTTAATTTTGGCAAGCTTCCTGGAGGATATCCCTCTGTAAGCCATAGTGAGATTTCTCACACTGTTCTCTGAAATATTTCACATTATCTATGCAACAAGCCTCTGTTGTGGCTCAATTGTCCTGTCTTCTCTGTCACTGGAGACTGATGTATTCAGTCCTGCTGGAACCTCCCTCTGTTCCTGTACTCAGTGCCATTTTTAAAGACCAGCAATGCACAAGGTCAAGCATTCTCAGATTTTCACCATGCACGTGGTGTAAGGGAGGAAAAAGCGCTGGGCACATAGGTGACATGACTAGCACTTCATTGCCAATATGCGTGGACATTTGTGAATCCGTTACTGTTTACGAAGTAAACTACACAAGTTGCCCAACTTTAACCTTATCCCATCTTAGAAGCCTACCTCATGTAATGATGCATTTTCTTGTGTAACATCTTTTCATTATACCACATACTAGAAAGCCTTCAAATCGTTGAAAGTATTCACCTTTACTCAGCAATAGCCAAACTAAAAAAGAAACAGCCAGGAGCTGATTTTGCTTCTGGGAACAGACAGACACTGTTTCTCTTTTGAGTAGCAACAAGTGATCACTGCACCTAGCTCACATCTACCGGAACTGGCTGTCAATGAAGTATTCTAGGAGAAAGTGAGGACTGCAGATGCTGGAGATCAGAGCTGAAAATGCGTTGCTGGAAAAGTGCAGCAGGCCAGGCAGCATCCAAGGAGCAGGAGAATTGACGTTTCGGGCATGAGCCCTTCTTCAGGAATTCCTGATTCTCCTGCACCTTGGATGCTGCCTGACCTGCTGCATTTTTCCAGCAACACATTTTCAGCTGTCAATGAAGTATTGGCAGCATCTATGGAGAGAAAGCAGAGTCAATATTTCAGGTCTAGTGAAGGGTCATTGCATCCAAAACTGAGTTTTCCCAGCCATTTCTGCTTTTGCTTCTGACTTTTACAGTTCTTTGATTGCTTTTGTCAATTAACTCTGGATTGTAACATTATACACTGCAGCACTCTATCATGAAGAAGCTCCAAGCATTCCCATACAACTCTTTGAATTACGGAAAAAAACAGGAACAGGAATTGCTGGATGCAGCACAGTTAATGCAGTTTATGTTTTTAATCCCGTGACCCTTCTTCACAACAGAGTTCAGTCCTGAAGAGGGGTCACTGAACTTGAAACATTAATTCTATTTTCTCTCCACAGGTGCTACCAGACCTGCTGAGTTTCTCCAGCAATTCCTGATTTGTCTGTTTTGGGTGTCCAGCATCCACAGTTCTTCATTTTATGGTATCTTTGAATTACAACTTCATCTCCCAGCATTACCCATTCAACAGCGGTCCACGAAGGTAGAAGACAGAGGGTGGTAGTGGGGGGTTGCTTTTCAGACTGGAAGCTGTGAACAGTGGAGTGCCACAAGGGTCAGTGCTGGGTCCACTGCTTTTCATCATTTATATAAATGATTTGGATGTGAGCATAGGAGGTGTAGTTGCTACGTTTGCTGATAACACCAAAATTGGAGGTGTAGTGAACAGCAAAGGTTACCTGAGAGTACAATGGGATCTTGATCAGATGGGCCAATGCGCCAAGGAATGGCAGATGGAGTTTAATTTAAATAAATGTGACGTGCTGCATTTTGGAATAGCAAATCAGAGCTGGACTTACACACTTAATGGTAAGGTTCTGGGGAGGTTTGCTGAACAAAGAGACCTTGGAATACAGGTTCATAGTTCCTTGAAAGTGAAGTTGCAGGAAGATAGGAGAGTGAAGAAGGCATTTGGTATGCTTTCCTTTATTGGTCAAGAGTATTGAGTACAGGAGTTGGGAGGCCATGTTGTGGCTGTACAAGACATCGGTTAGGCCACTGTTGGAATGCTGTGTGCAATTCTGGTCTCCATCCTATAGGAAGGATGTTGTGAAAGTTGAAAGGGTTCAGAAAAGATTTACGAGGATATTGCCAGGGTTAGAGAGTTTGAGCTATAGGGAGAGGCTGAACAGGCTGGGGCTGTTTTCCCTGGAGTGTCGAAGGCTGAGGGGTGACCTTATAGACATTTATAAAATCACAAGGGGCATGGATAGGGTAAATAAACAAGGTCTTTTCCCTGGGGTGGGGGAGTCCAGGCCTAGAGGGCATAGGTTTATGGTGAGAAGGGAAAGGTTTAAAAGAGACCTAAGGGGCAACTTTTTCACTCAGAGGATGGTGCGTGTATGGAATGAGCTGCCAGAGGAAGTGGTGGAGACTGGTACAATTACAATATTTAAAAGGCATCTGGATGGGTATATGAATAGGAAGGGTTTAGAAGGATGTAGGCCAAGTGCTGGCAAATGGGACTGGATTAGGTTAGGATATTTGGTAAAAACAATGACTGCAGATGCTGAAAACCAAATACTGGATTAGTGGTGCTGGAAGAGCACAGCAGTTCAGGCAGCATCCAACGAGCAGCGAAATCGACGTTTCGGGCAAAAGCCCTTCATCAGGAATAAAGGCAGTGAGCCTGTATGGATGAGTTGGACCAAAGGGTCTGTTTCCATGCTGTACATCTTTATGACCCTATGACTCTGTGACTTAGTCATGCCAACAAACATGCTGCCTTGTACCTCCCATGGACGCCTTAATGACTGTGGTCATGATGATCCGCATCCTGCAGTAGCCCATGTCCTCCAATGAGCTATCGTCAGAGTTATCAGTTGCAGCCAGTTTCTGTGGAGTGGGGAACAGTGAACGATCTGTCCAGGAACCTCGTATGCATGAGTCTGGATGGAAAGGGTAGATAGGCAAATGTAGCCAGGCTAGCTGGGAGCAATGTGAAATGTAAGTCCTATGGGGTTGACAGGATGGGCCACTAAAAAGGTGATGTGGATATTTGGGGTGGTGGTTCACAGTCAGGTGGAGGCTGGGAGCAGCTGGAGGAGGAGTGCTTCTTGTACCCCTAAATTTTGCTGGATTTAAAAGCACACAATAAGAATAAAATGAGTGTAATCACAGTCAGGGTGGGGCATGGTAATTGAATTGATTCTGGCATGATGACCCTTGGCATATGTGGCTTGTCCAGGCACGAGCACCAACACCTCCCCCACCCCCTCGAAACCCCGGGGATCAAATTGTCAACCATCCAGATCCAACGCGGTCCATATCTGATCAGGCATTCCCCAGCCCTGTCACAGAAGAAGGGAGTGCACTGAGGTATAGTGGGAACAAGAGAAAGAAGCAAATGAATTGAGACCATATACAGGACTGTCCATTGTTTCTGCCCCCCTTCCTACCTTGACTCGATATTTTTTCTCCTCTTGTCACTTACTTGTGCAATTCTTCTGATTTATGACAGTTTCAGAATTTCCAGTTCCCAAACACCAGCTGCCTCCTCTTCACCATGGATTTGCATTTCCTTTACATATCCAACCCCGATTAGGATAGTCTTAGGGATCTCTGCTTTATCCTGGAACGAAGATTTGAACATTCTCATCCAGCACTACCCTTCACTGCCTGGCCGAGCTCATCCTCACTTTGTACAACTTCTCCTTGAAAACCTCTCACTTTCTGCGGGCCAAAGTTGTGGCCAAGGGTACCACTGTGGGTCGCTGTCTGCGTGTCTCTCTGTGGAGTATATGGAACATACTTGTTCTAATTACACTCGCTAAAAGAATGACATTATTGGTGCTGCTTCCCCCTCTTATTTGGAATAGGGAAAATTTATCAATTTTGCTTCCAATTTTCACCCTATTCTCTCCGTTACCTGATCCATCTCTAACCCTCCCTTCCCTTCCTTAACATCTCTATTTCCATTTCTGGGGATTCGCTGGTCACCAACATCCACTATAAACCCACCAATTCCCACAGTTACTTGGACTATCTATCTTCACACCCTGCTTCCTGTAAATTCCATCCAATTTTCCCAGTTTCTCATTCTCTGTTATGCCTGTTCCAATGATGCTACTTTCTACAGGGTCCCTCAGAAATGTTCATCATTTTCCTCAATCAAAGATTCGTCGCCACCATTGACAGGGTCCTTAGTTGAGTCTGACCTATTTCCTGCATGTCTGCCCTCACCCCTCCTCTCCCTCCCACAATACCAACAGGTATCCCCCGATTCTCACTTTCCACCCCACCAGCATTTGCATCCAAACAATCCTAAGCAGCTATTTTCATCACTTCCAGTGGGATGCTAGCACCACACATATATTCCCCTCTCCTCCCCATATCAGTCGTCCACAGGGAACATTCTCTCTGGAACACCCTGGTCCACTCCTCCTTCACTCCCAGCACCTTCCCACATTCACATGGCACCTTCCCATGCAATCACAGAAGGTGCAACACATGCCTGTTTAATTCCCCTCTCAACACTATCCAAGGTTCTAGTTACACCTTCCAGGTGAAGCAAAAATTTCCTCGACTTCTCTCACTCTTGTCTACTGTATTCATTGCTCACAATGTGATCTCCTCAATACTGGTGAGACAACATACATACTGGGCAACTGCATTGTGGAACCCTTACATTCTATCAGTAAAAATGACCCTGAGCTTCCGGTTTCCTGCCACTTCAGAATAATGAGCAATTAGTGTTCCCTAGCAAACATTGCTGTCTCAGGCCTACTGTGATGCTCCAATGAGGCCCAGTGGAAGCTGGAACTCTTTGTTAAATTGGGGCCCTGCAACATTCAGGAATTAATATCAGGTTCAATAATTTTCAGACTGGAATGCCTTCTTCCATATCTTCAATCCACCTCCCACTCCAGGCCCTTCATGACATGGACTGCTTTCAGCAAAGCAAACCCATTTTCACCTACTTATTGTCCCCATTAGCAACTCTTCTTTCTCCTCCATCTTCAGCATATACACCACCTTTTCTGAGTTACTACTAGTTCTGAAACTAGTATTGGACCTGAAATGTTAACTCTGCTTTCTCTCCACAGATGCTGCTAAGCTGCTAAGTTTCTCCAGCAACTTCTGTTTTTGTTTCAGATTTCTAGGATCCCTGGTTCTTTCTCTTATATTGATGGATTGTTTTTGGTGGCACAGATGACAAAAGCTATGTAAATGTGAGCATAAACGAGGTTGACTGTAACTTTCCAACATCTGCTTCTGAATCTGTGTGCCAGTGTTCAATGCATTGTCACACTATCTGGCGTCAACTCATGGCCAAACTAGAGCCTTCATGATTTTTGGACAAACCATCCAGATCAGCTGACACAACATGGCCTTTACACATTTACACATGGCCTTCTGCCCTCCTGAATGACAATCCCTAATGTTTGGCTCCCTCTCTGTACTAAGGTGTAGCGAACAAAGAGTTGTCCAGCAGTGACTGTGTCAAGGAGGTGCCATCTTTCAGATTGAGTCAATAATGCAGAATGGCTTGGCAACATGCATTCTACCGACCTATCTATATGACCCTTTAAATCCCTCTGAACAGTGTGTGGTGCAGTCCCCTCTCTCACAGGTCAACACACATCCCTGCCCATTCTCAGTGTGGTTGCAGCCATTTTCATCCCATTGCACACTTATGAGTTCCAGCCCAATGGAAGGTGACAATGATCACTCCTCTTCCAGCTACTTCCAGCCTCTGTCTGACCGTATCAATGAGCCTCCACATATCCACATCCCATCAAATTGTATAATTCACATTTCCCAGTGTTCCCACCAACCCTTTCCACCCACATCCAGGCAGATGAGGTGAACATGTCTGGTGTTCTCCTTCACATCCCTATGCTCTGAAGCCAGACTGCTACTGACCATGGACTACCCATACTCCCTCAATGTACCTTTCTCAGCCATAATTTATATTGTCACCCAATACAAGACCAGCGGTGGCTGCTTCAGCAAGGTCGGCTTGAGGTGGACTCATGGCGATGGTGGAGTCGAGTTGGGTGGTGCAGTAACCGGTGGCATCAGTGGTGTCTGCATCGGTGAGGTCCAGCAAGGACTCCTAGTGGTGAGGGTGTGGGCGGAGGCAGAATGGCGCCAGAGAGATGTCAATTTTCATTCCAGCAGCCGTGACCGTTGAGGCAAAGGGCTGGCCACCAGACCCATGGCCCAAGGTGGAGAACTTAACAAGAAGGACTGTCAAGTTGAACAGTTTTTCTTTATTTCTTTATTTCTCTGCATTTATATTCCATTGTTTGGTTTACTTTTCTGTGTTTTAAGTAGGGCAGGAGATTGGCACACTGTACAACACTTTTCATTGTATTTTGTAGCAAAATATATGTGACATTAAATATATCAAATCAAAAACATTTGCATTGTGCTCTGGGCAAAAGCCTGCAGCCTCCAGTCCTAAAAATCAAACTGCTCAGTCACAACTGTAGCCAGAATTTCAGCCACCCCTTTTCCCCTTTTCCTCTTAGTTTCTGTGGACAGACCTACCGGACTAAATGGGGACTATTCTGTCAGCTGGCATCACTATCCAGGCTTGGTCAAGGCATGCCCAGACCCTTGACTAGAGTTGATATCAAACCCTGTTGATATTACCCTATCAGCTGAACTGGTCCTTACGATCAAAAAGTGTGGTGCTGGAAAAGCACAGCCAGTCAGGCAGCATCTGAGGAGCAGGAGAGTTGCCGTTTCGACATCAACTCTTCATCAAGGGAAATTCCTGATGAAGAACTTATGTTCAAAATGTTGACTCTCCTGCTTCTTGGATGCAGCTTGACCGGCTGTGTTTTTCCAGCACCACACTTTTTGACTGTGATCTCCAGCATCTGCAGTCCTCACTTTCTCCTGATCCCTATGATGCCTATGGACTGAACATGGTCAACTCCCTGGGCTGCAGAAGCGCAGAACCCCTAACTGAACTGGATCCTCATACCCACTCATCCACACACCAGCCGGAAGTCTGACTGTAGCCAATCACCTGTACTGGTATGGGAGACTGTCCTTGACTTACTGCATTGGGACCCCCTGACTGACCAGTGCCACGATGGACTTCACTGAGGACTATTCCACCTGTAGTTGGATACATGGTTGGCTACCTGCTGCAGTGTGTTTGCCACATAAGACACATGGTTCAGGTGTAAGATTGTTATAAAACATTGGCAGATAGTAAGATGTGCAACCCTCTAAACTGAGGATTTCCAACAAACAAGCAAGGCAAGGCAAGGCAAGTTGTGAACAAGCAAGTAGGCACTAAGTGAATGAGGACTAAAAGAGTAAGCGAGCATCCCTGAAATAAATCTTAAGGCAGTTTGTGAGCTGGGTCTCTGACACTATGCACAGTGGCCCGAATGAATCCTGCAATGCAATGCAAGCATGTGCTTCCACAGCACACTGCCAGTAGAGTACATAGAAGATGTTGGATGCTAATGTCCATGGAAGTGGAATGAATGTTCTGATGGCCTATATCTTCCCGAGGCACCGGTTTGATTGCAGGCAACATGGAGATAGTTCGGAGCAAGTAGTGAGCTCAATCCACCACAAGCACACTCTGGTTTCCATGTTGAGTTTATTTAGCGAGATTCACAGGATGAGAGTGTAAATATTAATGAGATGACTTGTGGTTTGCCAAGTGTTAATCCCTGTCAACTGGTATCTCTTCACTGCCTAGCAAAAATCTCACCATACCATATTGGAATACCCATAACCCATTTTCGGATGAAAGTGAAGACTGTAAAATTTACAAGAAGATCTTTGCATCACTTGTCACCATCACGTTTACAAATAACGGAATGGAAGAAACTTTCATTCTTGATGAATTGGTGTAAGGATGTATTCTGACGCCTCCCTTAAACACTGATCGAAAGCTAGAGATCATCTGTCGGAGAGGTTACCTTGATACGTCTTGTTACAGTTGATTTTGCTGTTGAAGTAATTTGTTTCATTGACAGGAATTTTAAAGGGGTGTGAGCGTTACAGGCTATGGTGAGACATGTGGCAGAATCAGATGCCAAGTGTAATAAGCAGTATGACATTCCTTCTTTTCAAAATGAAGGAAATGAATGGCATCAGCCATTGAAATGCTACCCCCATGCTTCTTTTATCTCTTTCATACTTAGGTATGATTGGAATTCTTGGCATTTTCAAGTGGAATTCAGGGCCATTGTTTGGCTGCTATGAGTAGGAAATGTCAAAGGTCAAGCAAAGGGAGAATAAAAGGTCCCTGTTTGTTCATGTGCATTAAGTGAGTGGCTACCTCATGTTTATACATCAGGTCTAAGTTTAAACTGTATCTATATCAGACCAAAATCAACTTTCCAAAATAAAATCACAGCTGAGAACTGATGATAGTTTAGGACCCTTTGTTGCCAGTTGGAAGTATTTTTAATGCAATTTGGCAGCAGATTTGAAAGAAAATGCTTTTTGCTACATCTATCTTTCTCTCCTAATCCATGAGGATTAGGACACTTCTCTTTGGAAATATCCCTGCGATTCGTTAGGTAGGTATACAATATAGTATGATGCTGTGCTGTACGCATCAGGACATACTAAGATTTGACATGAATTGATTGCTGGGACTGATTCCTGATGAAGGGCTTTTTCTGGAAACGTCGATTTTCCTGCTCCTCAGATGCTGCCTGACCTGCTGTGCTTTTCCAGCAGTACTCCAATTTTGACTCTAATCTCCAGCATCTGCAGTACCCACTTCTGCCTGAGTAAAAGTCCCACTATTGGGCTCTGTTTCGTTTCATTGGCAGGAAATATATAGCCACAGCTTCTGCTGTTCAGATAGTTAACTCACTCTGAAATATTTTCTAGCTCCCTCCAAGCTTTGGGTGCCGCACAAGCCAATGACTTTCACAAATTATTTTGGGTGAAATTCTCCAGTTTTATAATATACATAGACAACAAGAAAAGAAGGGATTGTGCTGGGTTGTAGGACTCCCTTGCCCTCCTATCCACATGACAGCCCTCTGCTGACATTCGCTGTTAAAGATGATCATTGTCAGATCAGTATTACCGTAGCACTGTACGGCAGTATTAGACAGAGAGCAGGGTAATACCAGGAAGGTCAAAACTGTTAAAAAAATTTCTCTCTTTCACCCTATCACCTGAAGTGTTTAACCATGTTGAAGGACACCTACAGAACCCAACCTCATCTGAGCTCAGAAACAGAGAGAAACAGTGTAACCAGGGCAGCACCAGTTCCCACTTATTCATTGACATTGCATCACTCTGGGCCAACTCTGAGAAAGAGCCTCAGTGAACCATGTGCTTTCTTTAATGGCTTCCATCTTTCAGGCTTCAAAACAAAAGTCAGAGGCCATGTGACAATGGCAGGTCATTTTGTACAAATATGCAGTTTTCTCCTGCCACTGTCTTCATGTACCTTTCTTCATTTATCTATAGCAACATAAATAGGAACAGCACCAGGCACACAAAAAGCTACAAACAGGATCACTTGCATGCAAAACAGCAAAAGCAGTGAGTGAGAAACGGATCTTCTGATCGCACAACCAACAGATCAGATCTTAGCTCTGCAGTCCTGCCACATCCAGTTGTGAATAGTGGTGACTTACTGAGGAAGGAGGCTCCACAAATATCCCAATCCTTGATGATGGAAAAATGATACATCTCAATGCAACGAATAAGGCAGAAGCATTTGTAGCAATCTTAAACTAAGAGTGCGGAGTGGATGATCTACTTCAGCTTAAGGGCGGCGCGATGGCACAGTGGTTAGCACTGCTGCCTCACAGCGCCTGAGACCCGGGTTCAATTCCTGCCTCAGGCGACTCTCTGTGTGGAGTTTGCACATTCTCCCCGTGTCTGTGTGGGTTTCCTCCAGGTGCTCCGGTTTCCTCCCACAGTCCAAAGATGTGCAGGTCAGGTGAATTGGCTGTGCTAAATTGCCCATAGGGTTAGGTAAGGGGTAAATGTAGGGGTATGGGTGGGTTGTGCTTCGGTGGGTCGGTGTGGACTTGTTGGGCAGAAGAGCCTGTTTCCACACTGTAAGTAATCTAATCTAATCAAGCTTGCTCAGACGTCCTCAGCATTACAGTTGAGTTCATTCATTCCACATAATAGTAAGAAACGGTTTGAGGCACTGGATACTGAAAAGGCTGACAATATTCTGACAATAATACTGAAGATTTCTGCTCCAAAACCTTCCACACCCCTAGCCAAGCTATCCCAGTGCAGCTTCAACTCCAGTATCCACCCAACAACGCAGAAACTTGGTCAGGTGCATAAAAAGGAGAAATCCAACCCAGTCCATTACCGTCCCATCAATCTATTTTCGATCATTAGTAAACTGATGAACAATATTATCAACAGTGCTATCAAGCAGCACCTGCTCAGCAATAACCTGCTCAGTGATGCCCAGTTTGGCTTCCATTAAAGCCACTCATCTCCTGACCTCATTACAGCCTTGGTTCTAACATGGACAAAAGAGCTGAAAGGTGAGTTGAGAGTGTCAGCCCTTAACATCAAGGCTACATTAAACTGGTTCAGCACCAATGAACCCGAGCAAAACTGGAATCAATAGGAGTAAAAGGACAAATTAGTAGAAAAAAAACACTCCAGTGGTTGGAGTCATACCTGGTATGGAGGAAGATGATTGTGGTTTTTGGAGGTCAGTCATCTCAGCTCCAAGTCATTTCTGCAGGGCATCCTCACGGTGGTGTTCTAAGCCCAACTACCTTCACCTCCTTCAGCAATGACCTTCCCTCCATCAAAAGATTAGATATGGGGATGTGTGCCAATGATTGCATAATATTCAGCACCATTCACAATTCCTCAGATACTGAAAAAGTCATGTTGGACAGTATCCAGATTTGAGCTGACAAGTGGCAAGCAACATTCACGCCACATGAATGCCAGCCAATAACCATCTCCAGTCTCCAAAGATCTGGAATTAAGAGTCAAATGATGACCATGAAACTGATATCGATTGTCAGAAAACAACATCTGGTTTACTAATGACCTTTACGAAAGGAATCTGCCATCCTTTTTCAGTTTGGCCTACACGTGACTCCAGACCCACAGCAATGTGGTGGATTCTTAATTGCCCCGGGGCAATTAAATATGGGAAATAAATGCTGGCCCCACCAGGGAAGCCCACATTCTATGAATGAATTTTAAAAAGACAATCGAACTACCACCCATTGACATTCAATAGTGTTACCATCACTGAATCCCCCACTATCAAAATTGGGTGGTTGCCATTAACCAGAAACTCAACTGGACCCACCATACAGAGTAGGTCAGGGGTTCGGGATATTGCAGTGAGTAACATACCTCCTGACTCCCCAAAGCCTGTCCACCATCTAGAAGGTACAAGTCAGAAGTGTGATAGAATACAACTCACTTGCCTGGATGAGTGCAACTCAAACAACACTCAAGAAACTTGACATTCAGGACAAAGCAGCCCACTTTATTGACATAGAACATATAACAGTAGAGCACAGAACAGGCCCTTCAGCCCACGATATTGTGCCAACCATTGATCCTCATGTATGCACCCTAAAATTTCTTTGACCATTTGCATGTCCAGCGGTCTCTTAAATGTCCCCAATGACCTTGCTTCCACAACTGCTGCTGGCAACGCATTCCATGCTCTCACAACTCTCTGTGTAAAGAGCCCGCCTCTGACATCCCCTCTATACTTTCCTCCAACCAACTTAAAACTATGACCCCTCGTGTTAGCCTATTCTGCCCTGGGAAATAATCTCTGACTATCGACTCTATCTATGCCTCTCATGATCTTGTATACCTCAATTAGGTCCCGTCTCTTCCTCCTTTTCTCCAATGAAAAAGTCTGAGCTCAGTCAACCTCTCTTCATAAATTAAGCCCTCCAGTCCAGGCAGCACTTCCACAAGCATCCACTCCCATAACGATCACCACTCACCACTGCTGCTGTTATCTACACAAGTAAACTGCAGAAATTTGCCAATGATCCTCAGGCAACACTTCCAAACCCTCAACTATTTCTTTCAAGAAAGACAAAGGCAGCAGATACATGGAAACACTACCAACTTCAAGTTGTCCTTCCAGACACGCACCATCCGAACTTGGAAATATACCATCATTCCTTCACTATTGCTGGGTCAAAATGTTCAAATTCACTCCCTAAGGCCATTGTGGGCCTATCTATAACATGTGTACTGCACAGTTCAAGAAGTCAGCTCACCACCACTTTCTCAAGGGCAACTAAGGACAGGGAACAAATGCCAGCCCAGTCAATGATACCCACATCCAATGAGTGAATAAATAAATAAATAAAAAGAAACAATTGACAATGGCAGCAAAATAAATCATAGCAAAATATATTAGGGGAAGTTTCCTGACAGATGATCTTTAGTTTTCAGTTAGTTAACATTGGTGTTAGTAACACCAAATGACAGGCAGAGAAAATTTCCTCCGAAGAAATGATGAGGGGAGCGATGCAGAGATCGTTTGTTCTTTTAGTTTATCAAATAAGTTCAGAGAAAAAGAATCAAAGGGCAGAATCTTACATTTTTGATCAGCCCAAGTTGAACTTTTTGGAGGGACTTCCACCACGAGGGCTGCAATTTTTTATTTTCACATATCTTACCAAACTCACTGCATTAATTACCTGCCTTACCTTAAGATGTCTCTCAGGTCTGATTCTTCCCCCAAATGCCATTCCCAGAACAACTCGACACTCCTGCAGATAACTGCAGCATCCCTTGCACCTATGCCATCTTTGCAACAATGCTGTGCACCTGGACAAGAATTGGCAATCCCATGTTGCCCTCACCAGCAGCCACAAAGGCATACTGCCCATTGTACATGGCCTCATAGCTGGTATTCCATTGCACATACAAACCCACCAACTTCATAGAGTCATAGAGGTATACAGCATAGAAACAGCCCTTTGGCCCAACATGTCTATGCCTACCAAACTACATTAATCCCATTTAACTGCATTTGGTTCATGGCCTACTATGCCCTAGCATTTTAGATATTCATCCAGAAGCTTCATAAGCAAGAGTAATTGCCTCCATCATCCCCTCAGGCAGAACTTCTACATTTCTACCATCCTCCAGATGAAAATATTCTTTCTCAGATCTCCTCGAAACCACTTTCTCCTCACCTTAAACTTATGCCCTCTGGCCTTAGACACATCTGCCATGGGGAAGATAATCTTGACTTGGAGGTGCTGGTGTTGGACTGGGGTGGATAAAGTTAAAAATCACACAACACCAGATTATAGTCCAACAGGTTTGACAGCACTAGCTGTCAGAGCACTGCTCCTTCATCAGGTGGTTGTGAAGGATAAGATCATGATCACAAAATTTATAGCCAAAGGAGTCCAGTGTCACAGAGGTGTGATAGATTAAACAATTTTAGATTAAATCTTTCATCTTTTAAAATTCGAATGCTGGTTTCTGTTCTTTGATATGTAAATCCCAGGGCTTCTTTCAAATTACATTCTCAAGATAGTTCAGTTTTTCTAACAATAGGGGTGAAGTCTGTCTGTGTCCCAATGTTTAGTAAGACTGACAATCTCATAATCTTGTATACCTCAATCAGATTCCCATTCCCCATTAATCCTAAAGTTGTCTCATGAAACCTCTCAAACAAATCTGGACTTCCTCTGCTTCAAGGAAAACAAACCCCAGACTATTCAGTGTCTCCTCAGAGCTGAGACTTTTCATTCTCGGCAAAGTCTTGGTGAATCTCTTCTGCAGCGCCTCCAGTGCAATCACATCCTTCTGAGTAGTGTAGTGACCAGGACTGTGCATAGTATTGTATCTGTTGCCTAACTAATGTTTTATAAAGTTGTAACAAGATTTCATTATTCCTATGTTCTATGCCCCAGCTACCATCTCTCTACCTGTGCGGACACTTTCAGGGATCAATGGACTTGTACCCTAAATTTCTTTATTCCTCAGTACCCACCTACCATTCATTGTGTATGTCCTTCCCTTATTAGATCTCCCAAAATGCATCACCTCACACTTATCAGAATTAAATTCCATTTGCTATTGTTCTACCCAATTTACCAACTGATAAAAATCAGACTGTAGCCTGAGACCATGCTCCTCAGTATCAACAACACTACCAATTTCATGGCATCTGCAAACTTATTAATTATATCATTTACAGTCTCATGCAAGTTGTTAATATAAATAACAAACAGCAAGGGTCTCAATATTGGGGTGGCACGGTGGCTCAGTGGTTAGCACTGCAGCCTCACAATCGCCAGAGTCCCAGGTTCGATTCTCAGCCTCGGGCAACTGTCTGAGTGGAGTTTGCACATTCTCCCCGTGTCTGCGTGGGTTTGCTCCGGTCTCCTCCCACAGTCCAAAGATGTGCAGGTCAGGTGAATTGGCCATGCTAACTTGCCCATAGTGTTAGGTGTATTAGTCAGAGGGAAATAGGTCTGGGTGGGTTACTCTTCGGAGGGTCGGTGTGGACTGGTTGGGCTGAAGGGCCTGTTTCCACACTGAAGGGAATCTAACGCAATTGAACATTGTGGTACACCACTGGTCAAATGCTCCCAGTTACCAAAGTGACCCTCCACCATCAGCCTTTGCCTCCTATTTGTGAGCCAATTTTGGATCCAGTTTGCCAACTTGCCTTGCTCTTACCTTTTGAAGCTTTTGTGTGCCTTCACTGAGATCACCTCTCATTCTTCTAAACTCCAGTGAGTAGAGTTTCAATCCGTCTAGCTTTTGCTCATAAGACAATACCTTGTGAACATTTTCTGAATTGCTTCGAATGAAATATATCTTTCCTTAAATAAGGGAACCAAAACTGCTGCAGGTGTGGTGTCAGCAGCACCTTGTACAATTACAGGAAGACTTCCCTACACTTATACTCCGACCCCTTTGAAGTAAGGGCTAATATTCCATTAGCATTCCTGATGACCTGCTGCATGTCTGTGCTAGCTTTCTGTATATCATGTACCTCCAAGTCCCTTTGTGTTGTGGCTTTCTGCAATTTTTCTCCACTTAAAATAATATCCCATTTTTTTTCTACCTCCAAAATGAACAACTTTGCATCTTTCCCCATTATATTCCATTTGACAACCTTTTGCCCACTTACTTAACCTATCAATATCTCTCTATAAACAGTTTATATCCCTCATTTCCACCTAATTTTATGTCACCTGCAGATTTGACTATAGTATATTCGCTTCCTTTCACCACGTCATTGACATTGTAAACAGTCGCTGTTCCCAGCACTGATCCTTGTGGAACTCCACTGGTCGCCTGTATCTGCCCATTAGCTAATCACTGCCCTTGTCCCCACTTCAAATACCTCTGCCTTCATCCCCACAGCCTTGACTCCCTGATCCCTTTCAGCAGTAATTCCCCATTAATCCTAAAGTTGTCTCTTGAAACCTCTCAAACAATGAATGCATCCTCTGGACTTAATTCACCTAGCCTTCTGACCAACTTCAATAACCAACCCCAAGCATGCTTAAGCAGACATATGACCATAGTGTTTAGAGCTCTCTGACTCCCCTCACTGTTTGTGATGGTCTTACAGGAATGACTGCTTCCTGTGCCCCAGACACATCCCCCAAATGTGAGACTCCCAATAGATAACTGACCATGGCCGAACTGTGTGCAGAATCATGACAGTGTTATTGATGGTGCTGGGACCCCTAACCAACCATGGCTCCATCGTGACTGGTCGACACCAGCTTCTGAAACAGCCATTTGTTCAATAAAGGTGCAGTGTGTTTTCCATGCAGGCAGATGGCTCATACTGTAGGTGTTGAAATGACATCTCATGTGCTATAGAGCAATATTGCCAACATCCCCCCCCCCCCCCCCCCCCCCCCACCATCACCCAATGAGATAAAATTCTACTGACAAACATGACAAGCAACCTACTGTGCATCTGCACTACAGAGCAACTCAAATGGCAGTACTTTGGCTCTGAATGAAATGAATTAACAGGTATGGCTTGGCAATGAAAGCATGGGTTTTGTAACTAGGCAGGTAGGTGCTAGGTGAGTGATCACTATGAGAGGAAATGAGTAGCCCTGAGGTGCTGCCGGACTCTGTATGCAAATTATCCCAACTGGAACATTTCAATGCTAGTTGCTGGTGCACCCCAGCAATTTGACTCTAGGCTTGATAGTTTATCGGAGAGGTACCATGTTGGTCCTGAGGGGAAGTCAAGTGCCAGATGCCAATGTCTGTGGATGAGTGGCGCATGTGGGTGATGCAGGTAGATTGTGCCTTAACACGCTGTTTGGCCATAAGCAACATGAAGGTCTTTCAAAGCATGCGATATGCTGAAGTCACCGGGCAGCCACACTGGTTTCTACATCAAGTTTTATTGAAATCTAACTTGTGTGACAGGCTTGGTAAGATACTAAATATCAATAAAGTGTTAACAAACAATAATCCACCTTAATTGGCAACTCGCTGCTGTTTTGCAAGAAATTGGCTTCCTGGCTTGTCAAAGGTTTAAAAGATGGGATGAGGTGCTCCTTATGTCAAGATGACACTCATCAGACTTCCTGTCCAATTCTCCAACAAATCTGGCCATAGCCCATGTCAGACAGACCCCTACAAGATTCTGCCCAAATCAAATTCTGCTAAATGCCCCATTGGGAGGAATATTCCCAGTCCTTCAGCGGTGTGGGCAATGGTGAGAAATGCAGGAAAATATAGGCAGATTGAAAAACCCAGAACCCCAACATCAAGAAAAAATATTCCAATTGTCCCCTAAGGTTTCAATGACAAGTTTTTAATTTTGCTGATTAAAATATAACTGTCTCATTTCTATGCATTTGCAACATATTATTAGCTAATGTTACCTCATTTATATGCAGTTCCCAGTTCTCCCTTGCTCTCCTGAGAAAGTCTCAATGTCCAAGTTGAAAGTCAGAGTGGTTATCTGAAAATTGCAGGTCGCCACTTTCTTCTCCAGGCCTCCAGTTTAATGTCCCTTCACCAACATGGCCTTGGATACTCCTTGGACAGTGTTCATTAACACACTTGGCCTAGATTAATAGAGGATATCTGCTTAGCATAGCCGAGTTGGACTGAAGGGTCTGTTTCCGTGCTATATATCTTTATAGTGGGCGGCACGGTGGCACAGTGGCTAGCACTGCTGCCTCACAGCGCCAGAGATCCGGGTTCAATTCCTGCCTCAGGCGACTGTGTGGAGTTTGCACATTCTCCCCGTGTCTGTGTGGGTTTCCTCCGGGTGCTCCGGTTTCCTCCCAGAGTCCAAACATGTGCAGGTTAGGTGAATTGGCCATGCTAAATTGCCTGTAGTGTTAAGTGAAGGGGCAAATGTAAGGGAATGGGTCTGGGTGGGTTGCTCTTTGGCGGGTCGGTGCGGACTTGTTGGGCTGAAGGGCCTGTTTCCACACTGTAAGTAATCTAATCTAATAACTCTATGACCACCCAAGTTAACATCGGAAAGCCACCAGTCTAACAGCATTATCTTGGCTGATCTCAGGCCAACTCAGAATCCACTTCACCGCTTCAGGACTTGACTTTGGAGCTTAGGGACACCTTAGACTTTCACAATCCTGCCAGATCATGTTGCAAATGAGGACATACAACCAACTCATGCATCTGCACAGACTGCATCATATGGCTGTTAGCTTCATTTCTATTTGCTCATTCACTTTGTGCTTAAGTCAATGCTACCAGCCTCTTTGGATTGCAAGGCATTTTTAAGTCAGAGGGCAGGAAGGGTTGTGCAGGATAAGGTTGATTCAAGCCATTGAGTGGAGATCCTCCATGCAATAGTGAGGTTGGGTAGTCCACAAGCTTGGGTGAGGTTTGTGTGCAGTGGCAGAGTTAGAGCGAAAATAAGAAAGCAGACAGAAGATGGTGGAACTTATCCTTGCATAGTGTGGAATGTCATTGATCTTCTCCTACACTGCTGTGTATCCCATCTGACCCTGGAGACTGAACCGACCCAGGCTGCTATATGTGGCCAGTCTAGCTGCTTTTGATGCCTTGACATCCTCTGGTGGCCTGTTGGGTAGAGGGTGGCCCTTGGGGTAGAGGATGGCCCTCCTTTCGACAACCAGAACATCCAGGTCCCTCACTGAAAGGCAGGATATCAGCTTTCCTTTCTGAGACCCTTCAGTTACCTTAGAGGACTGTGCGTGAAGTAGTTCCAGGCATGGCCCATCTGAAGTGGTGTGCATTCGGGCTTTAACTATGACACTGGCACCTTGGAGATCAGAAGGTACCACCAGTGGTAGAAGCTTTGCCTCTTCTGCTGCATGATTGTACAAGAAGGGCACTGGATAATCATTGATAATGAGGTGAGAAATTTGCTGTAAATCATTTCATGACATCCACCATGAAATGCCTCAAACGGAACACAGCCTAAAAGTGGAGAAATCCAACCCACTGTCTTCTTGCAGCACTTTCTGTTTCTTATTTGGCAATGCTTGGATCAAAGACTCCCAGCTTTGGTAGGCTTGGGGCCTAGAATTCGGAACCTGGGGCCTGTCGGCTACATTGGAGTTTGGTGCCTACAGTGGGCCGTTGGGTCGCAGCTGTGGCAGTGCTCGATGCTTGGTGAGTTGGCATCTGCAGATGAATGCTGGAGGCAAAGCCTGGCACAGTCTGGAGGTGAGGCTTGGTGTGAATGGTGCCACGGCCTGACGCAGTCTGCTGTCGTGCTGAACTTTCTATTTCTTTATTTTTCTCATTTATTCCTAAAATTGTGTACCTAAGATAGTGTGAAGCATTGTAATGCTGAACTTGTTTCTTTATGTTTCTAATTTATTCCTCAGATTTGGGTGGAAATACTGCAAATGGAATTTATTCCGGATAAATGCGAGGTGATGCATTTGGAAGATTAAATTCAGGTGCAAATTATGCAACAAATGGCAGAACCCTTAGGAGCATTGACATACTGAGGGATCTGGCTGTACAGGTTCACAAATCTGTGAAAATGGCAACCCAGGTGGATATGGTGATCAAGAAGGCAGACAACACGATGCCTTCATCAGCCAGAGCATCGAATATAAAAGTTGGCAAGCTATGTTACAGCTCTACAAAATTTTAGTTAGGCCACATTTGGAATATTGCATGAAGTTCTGGTCACCACACTACCAGGAAGATGTGGATGCTTTGGAGAGGGCGCACAGAAGGTTTACCGGGACACTACCTGGTTTGGAGGGTTTTAATTATGAGGAAAGGTTGGATAAATTGGGATTGTTTTCATTGGAAAGACGGAGGCTGAGGGACAAACTGATAGAGGTCAACAAAATTATGAGATGCATAGATAGGTTGGATAGTCAGAAGCTTTCTCCAAGAGTGGATAGGTCAACTACAGTCTTAGGATCAAGGTGGGAGGGGGCAAGTTTGGGGGAGAAGTATTGGGAAAAGTTTTCATGCAGAGGGCGGTGAGGGCCTGGAACACACTGCCAATGGAGTTGATGGAAGTGGCAAACTGGCAAAGTTTAAGGCATTTCTTGATTGACACACAAGTAGGAGGTGAACAGAAAGATAAGAAACCATGCTTGAGCAATAAGTAGAAGTCAAAATGAGGAATGGAATCAGCAGAATCGTAGTGGGCCAAAGGGCCTGTTCCTGTCCTGTATTGAATTTTCCCACCATTTTCTGGCTTCACTTCAGATCTGCAGCTTTCCAACACTTTTTGCTGCCACTCATCATTTACTCGATAACTGAATCACTGAAGAGATGCCTAGATTGTCATCATAGTAACTAAGATTCCCCAGCCACTGGGAAAGTGTAGAATTAAAACAGAGCTACCGATTCAGCATTAAGAGAGCTGTATGCAATATAAATGTTTAATGCTGCCCGGGCGCTTGTTCAGAATTACTAAATCCCTTCATTATTTGATTTGCAGAGAGAGAGAAAAAAAGGGAGAGAAGAGAGACAGAGATAAAAATAAAGAATCTTGCATTCATATCACACTTTTCATGACCTCAGGATGATGCAAAGTGCTTTCTCTCAAATAATAGCTCAAGGGCATTTCGGGGGATGGGCAACAAAATGCTGATCTCTCTGCAACACTCACATTTCAAGGACGAATGTTTTAAAAATTGGACTGTAGTCACCACTGTAGGAAATGTGGCAACAAATGCACATATGGATGTGGTCCCAGAAATATTGACGCTTAACCTGTTTCAGTGTTAAATATTGAGCTCCGCTATTATCCTTTAACATGGCACCATACAATCTTTTATATCTATCTGGAGGACAGACAGGCCTTGGTTTACATCTTATGCAGAAGATTACGCCTCTGTCAGTGCAACACTCGCTCAGAGTGTCAGCATAGATTTCTATGCTCAAGTGGGACTTGACCCCACAGTCTTCTGATTCATCAAATGCTTTTGTGATTGGAAGGTTGCCTCCAGTGGAGTTCTACAGGCCTTTGGATTTTTGCAAAATAGATTGATGACTTCGATGCAAGTATACGTGACATGACTAAGAGATTTGCAGATGACACAAAAATAGACCATGTGTTTATTTTTAGATATTTTAAAAGTGAGTGAGATGTAAGAGTGGATATTGTGCTGCTGGTCACTGAAGCTGGAGAGGTAGTAATGGGGAATAAAGAAATGGCAGAGGAACTGAATAGGTACTTTACATCAATTTTCACAGTGGAAGTCATCAGTAGCATGTCAGATTTTCAAGAGAGTCAGGGGGCAGAGGTTAGTTAAAGAATGGAGATTATTTTAGAACTTTATAAAACATTAGCGAGGCCACAGCTAGAGTACTGTGAATAATTTTGATAATATATTTTAGAAAAGGTAGGATTGCACTAGAGAAAGAGGATACAGAGAACATTTAAGAGATGTTGCTAGGACTGGAGAGAATGGGAAAAGATTGGATAGGTTGGGGTTCTTAATTAAATGAGGTGAGGCTGAGAGGAACTTTAACTGAGCTACATATAGTTATGAAGGATCCAAATAGATCAGATTAGAATACTCCATTTCTTAAGCAAAGAGATCAATAACTGGGAGTGTAGACTTAAAGGAATTCACGGAAGGATTAATATGAGTTGGGAAGTAAGTTTTTTTCACCCAGTGCATGGTGAGAGTGTGGAACTCACAATCTAACAGCAAGGTGTAGGCTGAAGCCTTCATTGAGTTAAAAAAAATGCTTGCATTTGTACTGGAAGTACCATAGTCTCCAGGACTTCAGACTTAAGCTGGATACTGGGATTTGGCTAGATAGCTCTTTTTCAGTTGACATGAGCACATTGAGCCAAATGTTCTGCTTCTGTGGGTAAATCTTGTCATGTTCTATGCAAAATAAACACTACTGAGCTACACTGGCCTGCTATAAAATGGAAGTGTTTGTTGAAACTGCCTATTTCTGAGCCCATTGTAAAAATAGTCCAGATGGATTGGCAGATTTTACTGTGAATGTTTTTGGAGGAAGTGAGATTGTAGGAGCAGCTGCTTCCTTCACAAATTATATCATGTGTAAAGATTGTGGGGAAGGGAGAAAGCCAATCAAGAAGAACTGCAAAGTTGCAGCAAGCAACAATTCATTAATTTCTGAACTTTTCATTAAACTATGTCCAAAGTATTGCTAGTATTTCTCCATCAGAGTTATGGGATCCTCAACTGCAATGTCAAACTTCAGGTTGAAAAACCAAGTTTCACAATGGTTCCATGCATTGAAGCAACATGTGGACTCATTAATTTCAGCCAGATTATTGTTTGATGTGATAAATGCAGACCAAGAACCTTCTGGGTTAGAGAGGAACTTGCTGTTATTTAAAGCAATTGGAGAAAGGTCTTTACTTCAGTCGCAATATATTATTTGGAAGGCACGGTGGCTCAGTGGCTTATACTGTTGCCTCACAGCGCCAGGCACCTGGGTTCAATTCCCGCCTTGGGTGACTGTCTGTGTGGAGTTTGCACATGCTCCCTGTGTCTGTGTGGATTGCCTCCAGCTTCCTCCCACAATCCAAAGATATGCAGGTTAGGGTGGATCGGCGATGCTAAATTGCTCATAGTGCTCAGGGATGTGTAGTTAGGTGCATTAGTCTGGGGGTAAATGTGGAGTTGTGAGGGAATGAGTTTGGGTGGGTTACTCTTTGGAGGGTCAGTGTGGACTTGTTTGGCCGAAGGGCTTATTTCCACACTGTAGGGATTCTATTCTATAAATGCTACTTTCTTACTAAAGCTCTTCACCTCCTTATCTCTCTATAAGACTCACCTCAAAGGGCACTTTGTGTTCTAACTAGCTTAATGTCCATTTTCCTCATGCCTCTGTGAAATGTTTCAGCATTGTTCTCTATTTTCATATCAATACAGTATTTTATCATTGCCATTGTTTAATGGTAAAGTTCAGAAGATCAGTACAAAAACTGTGAGTGGCAGTGATCCCCAGGACCTGTGCTGGGGCCTGTTTTGTTCTCCATTTCTGCAAATAATGTGGATTTAAGTAAAAAAGTGAAGACTAATTAATGGACATGACAAATTATAAGCAGAACAAAGAAAGATGCAGACAGGTTAAACAGATACATGATAATGTAGAATTAATACAAAGAAATGTTGTTATATATTTTGGGGAATAGGTGAAAGGAAATAAATGTGTCAGGTAATTTATATGAAGGTGCATGTGCATGGCAGTCAATAAAACAATTTGTTGAGGCTGAACAGCTGTAACTGTGTTATTAACTTTGTGTTTTTCTACTGGTGTGTCGATTTTATGTCACAACAGTGAAATTCCACTGGCACTTTATTGCTAAATATAGTGCGTAGTTGTGCTTCATGATGTTTTATGCTTTATGTGTATTTTCTTTATCGTGAAATATTTAAATGGTCACCCTTCATTTTGACGCGAGCACTTTGCAAACAAACGTACACGTAATCAAATAAGTCTGAAACAGGTCAAGATAAGTAACATGACGCAGAAGGTGAGGTTAGAAATTGGTACATAATACAAAGGTCACAACATTAAAATTAAAAGATATCTGCTTGGCAACACAACACAGTTTCAACCAAATGCCTCCTGCTGATCAGATTTCCAGCTTCAACTCTCTTGAAATGGCTCCGTTAATATTACAGAGTAGATTTTCACATAAGCTATCCGGAGGGTAGGGAGTAAGGGGCAACTACGAGATAAGAAGTTGAAATTTTCTTCCTCTCACCATTCCCCACACCCCCACAAGAGAATTTGTGTGCCGTTCAGTAAGATATGCACGCACACACAAACAGTGTTTGGAGAAGTAACCAGGATGGAGAGATAAAGTTGTTTAGAAGCAGAGTAATGACACAGCAATTTGGAATGAGAAGAAAAATTTACGTGTTTTCACCATTTCAACAATTTACAGCAGAGTAGGAGGCCATTTTATTCATCCGAAAAACAACTACAGAGGAACCTCGATTATCCGGCATTCAATTATCCGGCAAGATTGCAAGGTCCCGATGCTTGGCCTAACTATGTTATCCAGCATTTCATTATCCGGAATTCAATTAACCAAGCGAAATACTCCCCGTTCATGTCCATTGGAAAACCGAGCTTCCTCTGTATTTCAGATACACTGAATTATTGTCATTACTACTATGGAGCTGAATACAGCAGCCATTTTGCACTTAGGAAGGTCCCAGCAATAGTAAATAAAACAAATAAAGTGAACAAAACAGAAATTGCTGGTATAGCTCAGCAGGTCTAGCAGCATCTGTGGAGAGAAATAAGAGTTCACATTTCGGGTCCAGTGACTCTTCCTCAGAATAGATCCAAAATGCTAACTCTGATTTCTCTCCATAGATGCTGCCAGATTGACTGAGCTTTTCCAGCAATTTCTGTTTTTATTTACATTCATAGAATTCCTACAATATGGAAACAGGCCCTTCAGCCCAGCAAGTCCACATCGACCCTCTGAAGAGTGTCCCACTCAAGCCCATTCCCCATTTCATGAAGCTGTAGGTGTATACTGTACCTTTAAGAGAGAGTAAAAGCTGGCAAGCACCTAGCAGGCACAGAGTGTGCTGGAAAATTTAAAAATGTAACATTTGGCTGTGAAATAAATAACTGAGCTATGTTGCTATGTTTCCACAGCAATTCAAATTTAGCCAATCAGTTCAAATTATGCCACAATTAAGTCATCTCTCAACCTTCTTCACTCTAATGAAAACAGTCTCAAGTTCCTCAGCCTTTCCTCATAAGACCTTCCCTCCATACCACGCAACATCCTAGTAAATCTCCTCTGAACCCTTTCCAAAGCTTCCACATCCTTCCTATTATGCGGTGACTAGAACTGCACGCAATACTCTAAGTGGGGCTGCACCAGAGTTTTGTACAGCTGCAGCATGACCTCATGGTTCCAAAACTCAATCCCTCTACTAATAAAAGCTAACACACCTTAACAACCCTATCAACCTGGGTGGCAACTTTCAGGGATCTATGTACATGGACACTGAGATCTCTCTGCTCATCTACACTACCACGACTCTTACCATTAGCCCAGTACTCTGCATTCCTGTTGCTCCTTCCAAAGTGAATCACCTCACACTTTTCCGCATTAATCTCTATTTGCTACCTCTCAGCCTAGCTCTGCAGTTTATCTATGTCCCTCTGTAACCTCAAACATCCTTCGGTATCCACAACTCCAACGACCTTAGCGTCATCCGCAAGTTTACTAACCCATCCTTCTCCCTCATCCAGGTCACTTATAAAAATGACAAACAGCAATGGCCCCAAACAGATCCTTGCAGTACACCAGTAGTAACTGAACTCCAGGATGAACATTTCCCTTCAACCACCAACCTCTGTCTTTTTTCAGTTAGCCAATTTCTGATCCAAACCACGAAATCACTCTCAATTCCATGCCTCTCTATTTTGTGTAATACCCTACTATGGGGAACCTTACCAAACATCTTACTAAAATCCATATACACCACATCAACTGCTTTACCCTCATCCACCTGTTTGGTTACCTTTTAAAAAAACTCAATAAAGTTTGTGAGGTACCCTTCACAAACCACGTTGACTATCTTAATCAACTTATTCATAGAACATAGAACATAGAGCATAGAACAATACAGTGCAGAACAGGCCATTCGGCCCTCGATGTTACGCTAACCTGTGAACTAATCTAAGCCCATCCCCATTCACTATCCCATCATCATCCATGTGCTTATCCAAGGACTGTTTAAATCTCCCTAATGTGGCTGAGTTAACTACATTAGCAGGTAGGGCATTCCACGCCCTTACTACTCTGAGTAAAGAACCTGCCTCTGACTTCTGTCTTAAATCTATCACCCCTCAATTTGTAGTTATGCCCCCTCGTACAAGCTGGCATCATCATCCGAGGAAAAAGACTTTCACTGTCTACCCTATCTAATCCTCTGATCAGCTTGTATGTCTCTATCAAATCCCCTTTTAGCCTCCTTCTTTCCAATGAAAACAGACCCAAGTCTCTCAGCCTTTCCTCATAAGATCAGGCAACATCCTGGTAAATCTCCTCTGCACCTTTTCCAATGCTTCCACATCCTTCCTGTAATGGAGCAACCAGAACTGTACACAATATTCCAACTGTGGCCACACTAGCATTTTGGATAGTTGCAGCATGACATGGCAGATCTGGAACTCAATCCCTCTACCAATAAAACCTAACACAGCATATGCCTTCTTAACAATACTATCAACCTGGGTGGAAACTTTCAGGGATCTATGTACATGGACTCCAAGAACCTCTGCACATCCAACTACCAAACGTCTTTCCATTGACCCAGTATTCTGCCCTCCTATTATTCTTCCCAAAGTGAATCACCTCACGTTTATCTGCATTGAACTCCATTTGCCCTTTTCCATTTCCTTTCTAGATGATTATAAATCCTACCCCTTATAAACTTTTCCACTACTTTACCCACAAACGAAGTAAAGCTTACTGGTCTATAATTACCAGGGTTGTCTCTATGCCCCTTCTTGAACAAGGGGACAACATTTGCTATCCTTCAGTCTTCTGGCACTATTCCTGTCGACAATGGTGACATAAAGATCAAAGCCAAAAGCTCAGCAATCTCCTTTCTGGTTTCCCAGCGAATTCTAGGATAAATCCCATCCAGCCCAGGGGGCTTAACTATTTTCACACTTTCCAGAATTGCTAACACCTCCTCCTTGTGAACCTCAATCCCATCTAGTCCAATAGCCTGTATCTCAATATTCTCCTCGACAACATTGTCTTTTTACCTGTGTGAATACTGATAAAAAATATTAATTTAGCATTTCTCCTATCTCCTCGGACTCCACTCACAACTTCCCACTACTATCCCTGATTGGCCCTGATCGTACTCTAGTCATTCTTTTATTCCTGATATACCTATAGAAAGCCTTAGGGTTTTCCTTGATCCTATCTGCCAATGACTTCTCATGTCCTCTCCTGGCTCTTCTTAACTCTCTCTTTTGGTCTTTCCTGGCTAAATTATAACTGTGAAGCACCCTAATTGAGTCTTCATGTCTCATCCTAATAAGCCTTCTTCTTCCTTTTGACAAGAGATTCATTTTCTTTAGTAAACCATGGCTCCCTCGCTCGACCACTTCATCCCTGCCTGACAGATACATACTTATCAAGGAGACACAGTAGCTGTTCCTTGAGCAAGTCCACATTTCAATTGTGCCCATCCCCTGCAGTTTCCTTCCCTATCCTATGCATCCTATTAACAAGAAGGACTGTGCAATTGAACGGTTTTCCTTTATTTCTTTATTTTTCTGCCTTTATATTCGATGTTTTGCTTTAGTTTTCTATGTTTTAAGATGGCGCTGGAGACCATACAATACTTTGCACTGTATTTTGCAACAAAATACTGTGACAATAAATAAATCAAATCAACTCATTTCTGACTCCCTTTCAAGATTATTTGTAGAGTCAGATTTCACCACATTATCAGGCAGAGCATTCCAAATTCTGACAACTCTGCCTGACTCTGATGTTTTTAGATTAGATTCCCTACAGTATGGAAACAGGCTCTTCAGCCTTACAAGTCTACACTGACCCTCTTAAGAGCAATCCACCCCTACCCTACACTGAGAAACCTCAATTGTCCAAATATCAATTATTTCGGATTATCTCAAGGTCCTGATAGAAGCTTTACATCAAAGAGCTGTTTCAACCCTGATCGCGTCTTTTCTTTACAGGTATAAGGATAAAAAATGAACTCGGCTCACTGAAATGCTGCCGAGAATAGTCCTGAATGAACTGACCTCCCGCACTCTCTCTCTCTCCCCACACTTTCCCTGGAATTCTACACAGAGATGTAGCCTGAACCCCCCCCCCCCTTCCCGAAAAACCTCCCCAACATTGTCCCATGCAGAGCAAAGGTGAAACCTATCAAAATGTCACAGTAAAACGTTGTGTGTGTGTCTGTTTAGAGACTTACCCCACATAGACTGTCTTACTGTTGGTGGACAGTCCAGCTGTCCCGGGGAGGGGGAACAGAGGGAGTGTACAGGAGTTGGACAGTGGGCGGGGTTGGGGGGGGGGTGCAGGGGCTCGCGTGCTATGTGCTACTGCCTCGTCTCCTGAACGGGGAGCAGACTTGCCAGAAATCAATTAACTGAACAAAATAGTGCCCGCCCATCTCGTTTGGATAAACAAGGTTCCTCTGTATTTACCCCAAATAATGCACTTAACACTATGGGCAACTTAGCGTGGCCAATTCACCTGACCTGCACATCTTTGGACTGTGGGAGGAAACCCATGCAGACACTGGGAGAATGCGCAAACTCCACACAGACAGTCAGCTGAGGTAGGTATATGAACCTGGGTCCCTGGCACTGTTAGGCAGCAGTGCTAATCACTGAGCCACCATGCCACCCATGTTAATTACATATTATTCATAAAAACATTGGCGCAGGGTTCAAGGTTCAAAGTAGGTCTTCATCGTCTTCTAATTTTTCTGTATTTTCTGCTCCTCAATGAAGTCTCAGGTGCAATGCAGTCTGTAGCAGTCTTTCACTAGTGCTATTAACAGAGCCACCACTCAGCTTTATTCAAGTTTACGTTTAATGCTGAGGTTTTCTCAAAATTTTGCCATTGAGGCTGAAAGAATCTCCAACTCTTTCTCAAATTGCCTTTCATCTCCACTGGAATAAGGACTGGAAAATGTACAGCCAAACTGACACCTTAGCAGCACAAAGCTGTACACTGACCTTTATTCTCTGGTATCTCTTACAGTACCTGGCTTGCTTGCAGCTCTCAAGATCCACACAATTTCAGCTGCCGACTTGTAACACCCTGTTCCACATTTGGGCTTTAATAGCTTCTGTCTCCTAACAGAAAGCAACTACATTTGTTGCTGTGGCAAATCATTGTGTAGGGTGTACAAATATATTTGATTAAACACCTTGCACTCATCTGCCATATGCCCCTGGTTTACCTGTTCCACATGCTGCTGTTGACCCTGTCTGCCCAAGAGATGAAATCAACAATTTGGAAATTAATTTCAAGTGAACTTGCAAGAATGATTAGATTACTTAGTGTGGAAACAGGCCCTTCGGCCCAACAAGTCCACACCGACCCGCCGAAGCGCAACCCCACCCATTCCCCTACATTTACCCCTTTTACCTAACACTACAGGCAATTTAGCATGGCCAATTCACCTAACCTGCACATCTTTGGACTGTGGGAGGAAACCGGAGCACCCGGAGGAAACCCACGCAGACACGGGGAGAATGTGCAAACTCCACACAGTCAGTCACCTGAATTGGGAATTGAACCCAGGACTCTGGTGCTGTGAGGCAGCAGTGCTAACCACTGTGCCACCGTGCCGCCATGCATCAAAATTCCCTGGTGCATCATGACTCAAGCACACTCTACAGCAGGAAACTGTACACGATATCATTCTGAAACATTTCACACTCATACCAACCAATCTGCTCAAAACTACTGATATCTATCTGATTCTGGTTTGTAATCTAATCTCTGGGTTGTGACATTTACTAAATTCCCAGTTTAAGGTACATATTTTATATTGTCACCTGAGCCTTTTGATAATATTATAAGTTCCTTGCTCACTTCTAAGAAAAGCAAAGAGAATGTAGACAGGAATGATTTCATCTGATGTTATCAGATATCAGACAAAACATATGGAGTTGATCAGATGCAAAGTAATTCATTCTCATTTAGAATGGCTGAGCTAAACTCTCAAGAGCAAATACAAAGTGAGACAAAATGAAACGTTTACAGTCAACACAACTTCCTTCACAATTTAATGCATACAGTTTGGAAATTATTTGAAGACGCCACAATCATCTGATGAAGGAGCAGCACTCAGAAAGCTAATGCTTCCAAATAAACCTGTTGGACTATAACCTAGTGTTGTGTGGTTTTTAATTTTGTACAGTTTGGAAATGTTGCATTTTAAACAGGATCTGGCTGCATCACTGGGTGAATGCAAATGGACAAATCACTTACTATGATGGCAACGTTTTCCCAATCCAGTGACCTGCTGGAAGCAAACTTCATTATTGAGGGTAAAATTGGACATGGCTGAGGCTGGAAAACTGGTCACATAGTATCTGTTTTATGCTCCACCTGCTGTTATATGCAACTGACTTCAATGAAAATGAATAACAGGCGAGTGGTGAGATAAAGAAAAATACAATTATGCCTGTTTTGTGTTTCCATCAAATTTCACTGCAGTATTGCAGTGTTAGGCAGTTTAACAGCAATTAGAATTTCTTTTCAATATCCCATAATGACACAGAAAATACATGATTGTGGAGGAGCTAAGGGGCATGTACATCTTATAAACATGCCATTATATTCATTTAAATGTTTTTTGTTTTCATTTAAAAATAAAAAGCCAAGTATGATGTATAAATATTGCAACATAACTATTGCACCAAGTCTTTCAGGTTCTCACATAGAACAATAGACATAAACATCTTTGTGGTCATTATTGTTAGATTACAATTACAGGAAAACATATGAACTAGATTTACAAAAACAAATATAATTTTGATTGTGCCCACATATAGCAAGTCACTATTTACAAGTTAAACACAATTTTACTTCAGTTTTTCAATTATACACTTCCGAACAAAAGAAAGGAGGGCTTTTATGTTGAGCTTTTCACATCCTCACAACATCCCAACCATGTTAATAAAAATTACACTAATAATCTTGGTGTCTGCATTGATTCACCACTTCTGATTGAATGTGATGGTGAGGTGAGGGAAAAGTGAGGAACGAAGCATCTGTGGCTGACAAGGGAAGTCAGGGACAACATACAAGCATGCAATGTGGTGAAGGTTAGTGGGAATCCAGGGGATTGGGAAGCCTTTAAAAACCAGCAGAGGAAAACTAAAAAAGCAATTGGAGAAGGAAGATAAAATATAAGCATAAGCCAGCTAGTAATATAACAGAAGATTGCAAGAGTTCTTTTAGATATATAAAAGGTAAGAGAGAGGCAAAAGTGGACACTAGATCACAGAAAGTAAGGCTGGAGAAGTAGCAATGGGGAACTAAAAAATGGCAAAGGAACCGACTACCTACCTTTTGTTAGCCTTCATGGTGGAATACACTAGAGGCATACCAGAGCTTCAAGATAGTCAAGGAACACATGTGAGTGTAGTGGCCATCACTAAGGATGGGTGCTGGGGAAGCTGAAAAGTCTGAATGGGGGATAAATTATCTGGACTTGATGGACTACACCCCAGAGTTTTGAAGAAGATAGCTGAGGAGATTGTGGAGGCATTGGTAGTGATCTTTCAGGCATCACTGTGGTTAGGGAGGATCCCAGAGGACTGGAAAATGGCCAATGTAATACCACTGTTTAAGAAGGAAGATGGTAAGAGCATTAGGCCAATTAGCCTGAGCACAGTCATTAGTAAGATTTTGGTATCCGTCATTAAGGATGGGATTGTGGAGCACTTGGAAGTTTGTGGTAAAGCAGAGCTGGGTCAGTACAGGTTTGTCAACTGGAAGTCATGCCTGATAAATCTGTTAGAGACCTTTGAAGAAGTAACACGTAATTCAAACAAAAAAGAACCAGTAGACATGATCTACTTGGGTTTCTAGAAGGCCTTCAGCAAGTTCAATGCAGGAGGCTGCGAAATAAGATAAGAGCCCATGGTGTTTGGGTAAGATACTGGCAAGGATAGAGGATAAAAAAGTCTTTTTCAGCTTCCCAGCTGGTGATTAGTGGGGTTCATCAAGGGTCTATGGTGGGACCACAACTATTCATGTTATACATTAACGTCTGGACAAAAGAACTGAGGGCTTTATTGCCAAGTTTGCAGGTGATAAAAAGATAGGAAGGGTAGATAGTGTTGAGGTAGTGGGAGGCTACAGAAGGACTTGCACCAGGTAGAAGAGTCGGCAGATTGAATATAAAATGGGAGTATGAGGTTATACACTTTAGTAAGGAGAACAGAGGCGTAGACTAATATCTGAATGGAGAAATGACTTGGAGGTGCCAGTATTGGACTGGGGTGGACAAAGTTAAAAATCACGCAATATCAGGTTTTATCCAACAAGTTTATTTGGAAGCTTTCAGAGCACTGCTCCTTCATCAGATGGTTGTGGAGAATAAGATCATGATCACAGAATTTATAGCCAAAGGATTCCAGCGTCATGGAAATGTGGTACATTAAACAATTTTAGATTAAATCTTTTAGAATGGGATATGCTGGTTTCTGTTCTTTGATATGTAACTCCCAGAGCTTATTTTAGATTACATTCTCAAGATAGATCAGTCTGTCTGTGTCCCAATGCCATGTCAGACTGACAAGCCTTCTGCATAATTTTACAGAGTTTCACATGGATTCATGCAGTTTTTGATCAAACTAAAATGTAATCCTGCAAAAACAAATTCACCCCATAAACTTATATGTGTGCACGTGTAGGAGCAACAGAGTGTGTGTGTGTGTAGCGTGCAGTGGGGCCACCTGTAGTGTGATATGAACCCAAGGTCCTGGTTGAGGCCATCCCCATAGGTACTGTACTTTGCTATCAGCCTCTGCCTGGCCACTTTGCGCTGTTGCCTGTCCCGAAGTCTGCCTTGGAGGATGGTCACCCGAAGGTCTGAGGTCGAATGTCCCTGACCGCTGAAGTGTTCCCTGACTGGGAGGGAACATCCCTGCCTGGTGATTGTTGTGCGGTGTCCATTCACCTGTTGTCGTAGCATCTGCTCGGTCTCACCAATGTACCATGCCTCAGGGCATCGTTGCCTGCAGTGTATGAGATAGACCACACTGGTAGAGTCACCGGAGTGCTCACCGTGTACATGGTGGGTGGTGTCACCACATGTAATGGTGGCATCCATGTTGACACCCTAACATGTCATGCAGTGGCTGCCATGACAGGGTTATATGGCGTTGTCCTGAAAGCCGGGCAGTTTGCTGTGAACAATGATCTGTTTGAGGTTTGGTGTTTGTTTAAAAGCGAGAAGTGGAGGCATAGGGAAGGTCTTGTTGAGGTGCTCGTCCTCATCAATAATGTGCTGAAGGCTGTGACAACATGGCATACACATTCAGCTAGGTAAAAACAATGACTGCAGATGCTGGAAACCAGGTTCTGGATTAGTGGTGCTGGAAGAGCACAGCAGTTCAGGAGCACAGGAGCTTCTTGGATGCTGCCTGAACTGCTGTGTTCTTCCAGCACCACTAATCCAGAATAGACATTTAGCTCCCAGGATATATTGGACAATGAAGGGCACCCTCTCTCATATACAAGCTCTCTCTCATATGCACACAACCCTCTGCACTCGCAGCCACACATGCACCCTCTCATAGACACATATAGGCAAAAACTGAACTCAATTAACCATATAAATACAGTGGCTACAAGAACAGGTCAAGGCCTAGCAATCTTGTCGTGCATAACTCCCCTCCTGACTCCCCAACGCCTGTCCATACAAGGCACAAATCAGGAGTGTGATTGCCCTGGGTGAGGACAACTCCAACAACACACAATAAGGTTGAAAACCCAGGACAAAGCAGCCTGCTTTAATTGGCACAGCATCTATAAACATCCATTCCCTTTAACATCAACACTCAGCAGTGGCAGTAAATGCCATCTACAAAATGCAGAAATTCACCAAAGCTCCTGAGACAGTACCTTCTGGGGTGGCTCTGTGGTTAGCTCTGCTGTCTTACAGTGCCAGGGACCCAGGTTCAATTCTAGCCTCAGTCTGTGTGGAGTTTGCATGTTCTCTCAGTGTCTGTGCAGGTTTCCTCCAGGTGCTCTGGTTCCCTCCCACAGTCCAAAGATGTGCAGGTCAGGTGAATTGACCATGCTAAATTGCCCATAGTGTTAGGTGCATTTGCCAGAAGGAAATGGGTCTGGGTGGGTTACTCTTCGGAGGGTTGGTGTGGACTTGTTGGGTTGAAGGGCCACTGATTCCACACTGGAGGGAATCTAATCTAACCTTTCAAATGCATGACCACTTCTCTTTAGCACTCTGAAAGCTTGTGATTTTCAAATAAACCTGTTGGACTATAACCTGGTGTCATGCGATTTCTGACTTTGTCCATTCCAGCACAACACCCGCACCTCCAAAATATGACTACCATCTAGAAAAACATTTACAGCAGATGCATGGTAATATCGCCAACTGCAAGTTCCCCTCCAAGCCACTCACCATCCTGACTTAGAAATATCTGACTGTTCCTTCTCATTGTTGTTGGGTCATATTCCCTCCCTGACAGCATTGTGGATCAACCTATGCCACATGGACTGCAACAGTTCAAGAAGGTAGTTAATCACCACCTTCTGATGGATGGACATTAAAGACTGGCCCAGCCCAGTGATGCCCACATCCCATGAGTAAATAAAAACAATAAAATCTTGAAAAACTGCTGGCAGTCAGTGTGGTGAAGTTAATTCCACAGTGATAAGAGAATGAGTTCAGAGAGTTTTGCTCCAGCATCAGAAAAGGAATGCTGATAAATATCCAAATTAGGATGGTATGTAACTTGGAGGGGAAGGTCAAGGTTGTAATGTAGCATAACATTGCATTGCTCTCCCCACTAACAACATTGCTGTCACATTTGATCCTGATAAACTTCAGACCTCATAATCATGTCGTGTCTAAGACTGGCATTTCCTACCTCTATAACACTGCTCCACCTCATCCCTATCTCAGTTCATCTGCTGATGCAACCCTCAAACTTGTCTTTATTACTTCTAGACAACTTTTCCAAAATACTCCTCATTGGTGTCCAATATTCGACCCAAAGTATCCTTGGACCTGGATTTTCATGCATCTGACAGTGTCAGAAGGAAGGTTAGGGCAATTAAAAATGGGAAGTGGATTCTCTTCCACATTCCTGGCATACCCAATTTTTGACAGAGCAGGTTACACGCCCAATGTGGCCCACAGGAATAGATATCTTCTAACCCACTGCAATTTTAAACGGTTGAGCTATCTTCTCCATGATATGTGATTCATGGCTTCTCAAAGGAGTAATGAGCGATGGTCTAAATTCAAGGTCCTTTTGAAATGTAAAATCAAAAGGCCTAACCCATGGATCCATGCTTCCTCTGTGTTCCCCACCCACCTTCAATGATTCCTTATATCCTTCTTGCCAACCCATGTTCCACCTATCCTGATTGTCTCTGATATTCTTCACGCGATCTCATTCTCCCCATCCAACTCCTAATTCACCCTTGCATCCTTCATGCCATTTCATGGAACTTTCATCCCTACGTACTCACCCAGCATACACTATGTACAGAACAAATGAACCCTATGGTAAAAAATTAGCATGCAGGGAAGTGCTTAGAAATAATCCATTCATTATTGTCTTTTAAAAAAAAAATGCTGTTGCTACATCCTTGTAAATGTGTCAATTGTCCAGACCTTTCTTCATATCAATGACAGAAGCGATAGGCACATGATACCTTTCCTTATCTAGGCAAATATACATTGACCCATTAAAAAAAACAGGCTATGTAAAATAAAACATACTATAACATAACAAAGCCATCAATCAGGCAAAGTTTCCCTTCTCCCAGCTGTATTAATAAAGTTAAGCCTATTATGTGTGTCTGGCCTCTCAACCAAGCATGCACAATACTGCCGAAGGGTTTTTTTTTGTACAAATCTCTGGAGTTGGACCTGATTACACAACCTTTTGACGTTCGAAGAGAGCACAGTAATACCCAATTTCTGTGCTTTACGTGATGCAGGTAATAATAAAATCGAATGTGTAAAGTGATTAAACCATAAGAGAGAAATAAATATTTAAGTAAAACTTTACAGCTGAAGGAAGAGTAGGGTATGTGACCTGAATAAGTAGTTTACATTTTTAGAACAAGGAACAAAGAAAATATACAGCCCAGGAACAGGCCTTTTGGCCCTCCAAGCCTGAGTCAAGTATAAGGGAAAAAAATGAGTGAATTGCATTATGATATCCATTAAAAAACAGTCAGGACTGGGAACTAAATATACTAGATTATAAAATCTGCAGGAAAGGTAGAGAAAATGGCAGGCGGAAGTGAAGTAATGTTAATAATTAAGTATAAAATCACTTCAACATTAAGAGACAAATAACAGAAGGGAGGCAGGAATGGAAGATGACTTTTTAAGTAGAATTGAGTAACAGTAAAGGATTTAAGATCATGATAGGAGTTATGTTCAAGCCCTCTCAAAGGAATTGTAAAGTGGTAGATTTCCTAAACATAGAGATCACGCAGCAAAGAAAGCACAGTTTTAATATGGGTTTTACTTTGACACAGATTAAAATAAGCAAAGACTGACACATGTCAAAAAGGTAATGAATTTTTTGAGTGAGTTCAAGATAGTTTTCTTCAATGTGCCCCAGAACCTACTGGGGCTTGCCATATTTGACTTCGTAATGAAGACTGAGTCAGATTTCATTATCAGCCCAATGGTATATTTGTCTAGCAACAAACATATTACAATCGAGTTCAACAAAACATTTAAAAGGGAGAAACACAATACAGCTGCTAAGCGAGGTTTGTTTAAGGTTAACTTCAATGCAATGCAATAGAGACAGTCCACAGAAAACCGAGGATGTGAATTTATGAGTGAAACAACAGAAGATCAATGAGATGCATTCAAACAGTATTTCACGTAATACAACATTAGTTTATTTTTAATAGTTTGAACTATTTAAAAAGGCAGTTGGCAACTAAAGACAGATGACATAAAATGAAAAGAAAAAGCATCAAATGTAAAAATTGTAAAACATATATAAAACCTTTTAGGGAGAATTTCTCTTTTTCTTTATATGCTAAAATGTCTTTGAGATTGAAGTTAGAGAACTCAACTGCAATTCCATTTCAACCTGCATTAAGCACAAGACATCATTTTGGAAAAGGAACTGTAGTGTGTTAGCACTCATTAAAGAATTTTGTGAAGAATGCTTCAAATAATAACTTCTCCTAACATCTCAATAGCCGTAAACCAGTTAATCCTGAGGAACATACGGGCTCAGCTTTCACTATTCAGTTGTGCTGAAAGTTCAAAAAAGAATTTAGAAACATTTTTTTGAGGATTTTTGGAACACCAAAAGTTTTAGCAACACCTTATCAGCATTTATTATGGAAACCCTCTGAGGATTTCACCAAAAAAACGTGCCAATGCTATGTTCCTGTATGAGATATCTTATAGGAGTCACTAGGAGAAAAGGAATACTTAAATATCAGCATCTTGCTGCAGGTCTCCTTGGGCTGGAGGAGGAAAGGGTGAAGGACATAAGGCCGTGCAGAGCAGGACCATCTGCTGCAGGAGAGATGGTCATAAATGTGACATCTCTAGGATGTTATCTCAGGAATTGTCTTCCTCAGAAAGCAGTGGAGACTACATTATTGAACGTATTCAGTACTGAGTTAGACCGATATGTGATCAGCAAGGGAGTTAAAGATTTTGAGGGATAGGCAAGAAAATGGCTTTCAGTCCATCATTAGACCAACTGTGATCTGTCTGAATGGCACAGCAGACTCAATGGATTTCATGGCCTTCTTCTACTCTGGTAGTTTATAATGCCTTGGTCTCCTCCTCTGGATATCCTCCAATAGGACTTCCTATACAGTTTAAAATAAAACCTGAGGAAAAGTATATATTATGTAAAAGCTGTTCCTTCTAAGAGCATTTACAGCTATTGGGATCTGTATATATGGTTTGATACCATTGTTGTTGATCCCAGAGCCATTCTGAAACAAACTAGAGTATTGGCAAGTGCCCACTACACCTACAATAATAGTGGATGCATGGGAATTAAATAGAATACTCAAACGATTACCATTAATCCAGGGAATCAACCATGGTTCCATAAAGAATTCGGAAGGGCTTGCGTAAAGCAGGACCAGGCCGACCTAAAAATGAGAAGTCAAACTAATGGAAGCTCCACAACAGTACTACGTGCATATCGAACAGCGTAAGCAGCAAGTGACAGGCGACCCAAGTGATTCCGCAACCAATGGATCAGAGTTAATTGTGAAATGTGGTGGACAATTAACCTTCTTATGGGAAGAGGAGGCAAAACAAACATCCCCATTCTCAATAATGAAGTTAAAAATCACACAACACCAGGTTATAGTCCAACAGGTTTAATTGGAAGCACACTAGCTTTCGGAGCGATGCTCCTTCATCAGGTGATCACCTGATGAAGGAGTGTCGCTCTGAAAGCTAGTGTGCTTCCAATTAAACCCATTGGACTATAACCTAGTGTTGTGTGATTTTTAACTTTGTTCACCCCAGTCCAACACCGGCATCTCCAAATCATCTCAATAATGAAGGTACTCAGCAAATGATAAGTCCAAAGCAATCTTTTGCCACATAGCACATAGAAGATGGTGTGGTTATTGGAGGTCACTCATCTCAGCTCCAGAACATCTCTGTAGGAGTTCCTCAGCGTAGTATCCTAGGCCCAACCATCTTCAGTTGCTTCATTAATGACTTTCCCTCCATAATGAGATCAGAAGAGGGCTTGTTCTCTGATGACTGCACAAGGTTCAGCACCATTCATGACTCCTCAGATACTGAAGCAGTCCATGTTTAAACACAGCAAGGCTTGAAAATATCCAGGTTTGGGCTGACAAATGGAAAGTAACATGCGTGCCACATAAATGATAGGGTAATGACCATCTCCAACAAGCAAGATACCAATTGTAGCCCCTTGATGTTCAATGGCATTGCCATCACTAAATCTCCCTCTGTCAACATCCTGGAGATTATCATTTACAAAGAACTGAATTGGACCCGATATATTTTTATCCTGTGGCCAGAACTGCAGGCCAGAGGCTGACTTCAAATCCGTACATTAACTACAAAGCGCAAATCAGGAGTGCGATGGAATACTCTCCAGTTGTCTGAATGAGTGCATGTCCAATAACACTGGGAAGTTTAATATCATCCAGTAAGGATCAAGGATGTCTCAGACAGAATGCAGAATGTTGTCACGGGGGAGAGGGGCCAACAAGAGGTCATTGTCCACATTGGAACCAATGATATTGGAAGGGAAAAGGTTGAGATTCTGAAGGGAGATTACAGAGAGTTAGGCACAAATTTAAAAAGGAGGTCCTCAAGGGTAGTAATATCTGGATTACTCCCAGTGCTACAAGCTAGTGAGGGCAGGATAGAGCAGGATAGAGCAGATGAATGCATGGCTGAGGAGCTGGTGTATGGGAGAAGGATTCACATTTTTGGATCATTGGAATCTCTTTTGGGGTAGAAGTGACCTGTACAAGAAGGATGGATTGCACCTAAATTGGAAGGGGACTAATACACTGGCAGGGAAATTTGCTAGAACTGCTTGGAAGGATTTAAACTAGTAAGGTGGGGGGGTGGGGGTGGGACCCAGGGAGATAGTGAGGAAAGAGATCAATCTGAGACGGGTACAGCTGAGAACAGAAGTGAGTCAAACAGTCAGGGTAGGCAGGGACAAGGTAGGACTAATAAACTAAACTGCATTTATTTCAATGCAAGGGGCCTAACAGGGAAGGCAGATGAACTCAGGGCATGGTTAGGAACATGGGACTGGAATATCATAGCAATTACAGAAACATGGCTCAGGGATGGGCAGGACTGGCAGCTTAATGTTCCAGGATACAAATGTTACAGGAAGGATAGAAAGGGAGGCTAAAGAGGAGGGGGAGTGGTGTTTTTGATAAGGGATAGCATTACAACTGTGCTAAGGGAGGATATTCCCAGAAATGCATCCAGGGAAGTTATTTGGGTGTAACTGAGAAATAGGAAAGGGATGATCACCTTATTGGGATTGTATTATAGACTCCCCAATAGTCAGAGGGAAATTGAGAAATAAACTTGTAAGGAGATCTCAGCTATCTGTAAGAATAATAGGGCAGTTATGGTAGGGGATTTTAACTTTCCAAACATCGACTGGGATTGCCATAGTGTTAAAGGTTTAGATGGAGAGGAATTTCTTAAGTGTGTACAAGATAATTTTCTGATTCAGTATGTGATGTACCTGCTAGAGAAGGTGCAAAACTTGACCTACTCTTGGGAAATAAGGCTGGGCAGGTGACTGATTTGTCAGTGCGGGAGCACTTTGGGGCCAGCGGGCATAATTCTATTCGTTTTAAAATAGTGATGGAAAAGGATTGACTTGATCTAAAAGTTGAAGTTCTAAATTGGAGAAAGGCCAATTTTGACGGTATTAGGCAAGAACTTTCAAAAGCTGATTGGAGGCAGATGTTCGCAGGTAAAGGGACGGCTGCAAAATGGGAAGCCTTCAGAAATGAGATAACAAGAATCCAGAGAAAGTATATTCCTGTCAGGGTGAAAGGGAAGGCTGGTAGGTATAGGGAATGCTGGATGACTAACGAAATTGAGGTAAAAACAATGACTGCAGATGCTGGAAACCAGATTCTGGATTAGTGGTGCTGGAAGAGCACAGCAGTTCAGGCAGCATCCAAGTAGCTTCGAAATCGACGTTTCAGGCAAAAGCCCTGATGAAGGGCTTTTGCCCGAAACGTCGATTTCGAAGCTACTTGGATGCTGCCTGAACTGCTGTGCTCTTCCAGCACCACTAATCCAGAATAAAGAAATTGAGGGTTTGGTTAAGAAAAAGAAGGAGGCATATGTCAGGTACAGACAGGATAGATCGAGTGAATACTTAGAAGAGTATAAAGAAAATAGGAGTATACTTAAGAGAGAAATCAGGAGGGCAAAACGGGGACATGAGATAGCTTTGGCAAATAGAATTAAGGAAAATCCAAAGGGGTTTTCCAAATATTTTAAAGACAAAAGGGTAACTAGGGAGAGAATAGGGCCCCTCAAAGATCAGCAAGGCGGCCTTTGTGTGGAGCCACAGAAAATGGGGGAGATACTAAATGAATATTTTGCATCAGTATTTACTGTAGAAAAGGATATGGAAGATATAGACTGTAGGGAAATAGCTGGTGACATCTTGCAAAATGTCCAGATTACAAAGGAAGAAGTGCTGGATGTCTTGAAACGGTTAAAGATGGATAAATCCCCAGGGCCTGATCAGGTGTACCCGAGAACTCTGTGGGAAGCTCGAGAAGTGATTGCTGGGCCTCTTGCTGAGATATTTGTATCATCGATAGTCACAGGTGAGGTGCCAGAAGACTGGAGGTTGGCAAATGTGTTGCCACTGTTTAAGAAGGGCGGCAAAGACAAGCCAGGGAACTATAGACCAGTGAGCCTGACCTCGGTGGTGGGCAAGTTGTTGGAGGGAATCCTGAGGGACAGAATGTACATGTATTTGGAAAGGCAAGGACTGATTCGGGATAGTCAACATGGTTTTGTGTGTGGGAAATCATGTCTCACAAACATGATTGAGTTTTTTGAAGAAGTAACAAAGAAGGTTGATGAGGGCAGAGCTGTAGATGTGATCTGTATGGACTTCAGTAAGGCGTTCGACAAGGTTCCCCATGGGAGACTGATTAGCAAGGTTAGATTTCATGGAATACAGGGAGAACTAGCCATTTGGATATAGAACTGGCTCAAAGGTAGAAGACAGAGAGTGGTGGTGGAAGGTTGTTTTTCAGACCGGAGGCCTGTGACCAGTGGAGTGCCACAAGGATCTGTGCTGGGCCCTTTACTTTTTGTCATTTACATAAATGATTTGGATGTGAGCATAAGAGGGACAGTTGAAAGTTTGCAGATAACACCAAAGCTGGAGGTGTAGTGGACAGCGAAGAGGTTTGCCTCAGATTACAACAGGTTCTGGACCAGATGGACCAATGGGCTGAGAAGTGGCAGATGGAGTTTAATTCAGATAAATGTGAGGTGCTGCATTTTGGGAAAGCAAATCTTAGCAGGACTTATACACTTAATGGTAAGGACCTAGGGAGTGTTGCTGAACAAAGAGACCTTGGAATGCAGGTCCATAGCTCCTTGAAAGTGGAGTCACAGGTAGATAGGATAATGAAGAAGGCATTTGGTATGCTTTCCTTTATTGGTCAGAGTATTGAGTACAGGAGTTGGGAGGTCATGTTGCAGCTGTACAGGGCATTAGTTAGGCCACTGTTGGAATATTGTGTGCAATTCTGGTCTCCTTCCTATCAGAAAGATGTTGTGAAACTTGAAAGGGCTCAGAAAAGATTTACAAAGGATGTTGCCAGGGTTGGAGGATCTGTGCTACAGGGAGAGGCTGAACAGGCTGGGGCTGTTTTCCCTGGAGCCTCGGAAGCTGAGGGGTGACTTTATAGAGGTTTACAACATTATGAGGGGCATGGATAGGATAAATAGACAAAGTCTTTTCCCTGGAGTCGGGGAGTCCAGAACTAGAGGGCATAGGTTTAGGGTGAGAGGGGAAAGATATAAAAGAGACCTAAGGAGCAACGTTTTCAGGCAGAGGGTGGTACGTGTATGGAATGAGCTGTCAGAGGATGTGGTGGAGGCTGGTACAATTGCAACATTTAAGAGACATTTGAATGGGTATATGAATAGGAAGGATTTGGAGGGATATGGGCCTGGCGCTGGCAGGTGGGTTGGGATATCTGGTCGGCATGGACGGGTTGGACCGAAGGGTCTGTTTCGATGCTGTACATCTCTATGACTCTATGACTCTAAATCAGAAAAAACACAGAAATTGCTGGAAAAATTCAGGAGGTTTAGCAACATCTGTGGAGAGAAAGCAGAGTTAATGTCCAGTAACCAGTTTTCAGAGCTGAACAGTTCTGAAGAACAATTCACCAAAGCTCTTTCCACATCTTCTAACCTTATGACCACTACCATGTAGAAGGACAAAAGCAGTAGATACACAGGAATACCACCACCTGCAAGTTCCCCTCCAAGCCTGGAAATATATCGTCACTCCTTCACTGTGTACCCATTCCACATAGACTGCAGATATTTATGAAGGCAACTAATCACCACTTTCTTCAATGCAGCTAGGAATAATAACCTTGGCAGTGATGCTCATATTCCATGAATGGATAGTTAACAAAAAAATTCATAATCAGAGAGTGGCTAGAATGCAGAACTTGCTACAGCATGCCGTAATTGAGGCCATTGTCATGGGTGTATTTCGGAGAACGCCAGATGTATATGAAGTAGAAAGGATTAAAGAGAATCCCTAGGTATTTTATGCATATATTAGGAGCAAGAGAGTAACTAAGGAAAGAGTAGCTCCACTGAAGAACAAAGGAGAGAACTTTTGCTTGGAGCCAGAAGTTGCAGGTAAGATCCTTAATGTGTATTTTGTAATGATATTTACCAAGGAGATGACATAGATGATGGCAAGTTTCGAGAGGGGAACAGGGAGTTCTTCTGTTATGCACTAGTTGTGTTCTTCTGCAACCCCCATGTTATAGAAAAATCGCACTTCAGAAATGGTGCTCAAACTGTTGGCGATATAATCATGTTACAGCCAAAATGTTTTAAAAATTTGTGCTTTAGTAATAGTGTCCCCAATTTGTCAATCTCATTTCAGTGAATACACTTTAACAAAACGTGCATTATAGCAGAACAACCTGTATGTTGATATTCTGCAGCATACCGATATTGAGAAAGAGGAGGTGTTGGGTGTCTTGAAAAGCATCAAGAGTAAGTAAGGTATGTAAGTCCCCAGGGCTAATGGGATGTACCCAGGGTACCAAGGGAAGCCAGGGAGGTGTTTATTGGGGCCTTAACAGAGGTTTTATGTATCGTCTTTATCCAGAAGATTACAGAATAGTCATTGTTGTTCCTTTGTTCAAGAAAAGCAACAAGGATAATCCAGGAAATTATAGGCTGGTCAGCTTTACATCAGTGGTAGGGAAATTATTACAGACAATTCTCAGGGACAGTATTTCCTCACATTTGGAAAGGAATGGATTTATCATGGATGATCAGCATAGTTTTGTATGGGGGATGTCTTGTCTCTCAAATTTGACTTAGTTTTTTGAGAAATTGTTGAAGATGATTGATGAGGGCAAGGGGTGGAGTTGTCTACATTTATTTTACTAAAGCACTAACAATGTGCCTCAGGGTTGGCTGGGCCAGAAGGTTCAGTCACCTGGGATCCACAGTGAGTTGGTCAGTTGGATACAGTATTGGCTTGGTCATTAAAGACAGGGTAGTTGCGGAGAGGTGTTTTTATGACCAGTGACCAGGCTACTGTGACCAGTAGCATTCCAAAAGGATCATTGTTGGGACCGCTGTTGTTTGTAATATGTATAAATGATTTGAATAAAACATCAGTGGTCTGATTAGTAAATTTGCAGATGTCACAGAATTTGGTGGAGTTGTAGGTAGTGAGGAAGGTTGTCAAAGGATGCAGCAGGACACAGATCAGTTGGAACGTCGGTCAGAGAAATGGCAGTTGGAGCCTAACAAAGAACAAAGAACAATACAGCAGAGAAACAGGCCCCTCGGCCCTCCATTTTGCCCTTCCACACTAAAACTGTTTTCACTTACAGGATCCATATCCCTCTATTCCCTTCCTATTCATGTCTCCATGAATGCTGCTATTGTGTTTGCTCCCCCCAGCTCCACTGTCAATACATTCCAGGCACTCACTACTCTTTGTGAGAAAAACCTGCCTTGCACACCTCATTCCTGATGAAGGGCTTTTGCCTGAAACATCAATTTCCCTGCCCCTCGGATGCTGCCTGACTTGCTGTGCTTTTCCAGCACCACTCTAATCTGGACTCTGTTCTCCAGCATCTGCAGTCTTCACCTTTGCCTACATCCCCTTTTAAACCTGTCCCCTTGAATTGACCCTTCCACCCTGGGAAAAAGCTACATATTTTCTACTCTATCCATGCCATTCACAATCTTATAAACGTCTATTAGGTTGCCCCTCAACCTCCTGTATTCCAGTGAAAACAAACCCAGTCTATCCAACCTACCTTCATTGCTAAAATTTCCCAGACCAGGCAGCATCCCGGTAAACCTTTTCTGTACCTTCTCCAAAGCATCCACATCCTTCTGGTAGTGTGGTGACCAGAACTGTCTGCACTGTTCCAAGTGTGGCCTAAGTAAAGTTCTATAAAACTGCAGCAGAACTTGTCTGTCCTTATACTCAGTACTCATTCCAATCCAGACAAGTGTGAGTTGATGCATTCTGGGACATCAAATGGAAGAGGAAAGTATACAGAAAAGGGCAGAACCTTTAGGAGCATTGATATACATTGGGATCTTGGAGTCCAAGTTCACAGCTCCCTGCAATTGGCAACAGAAGTGGATGAGGTAATAAAGTAGGTGCATGGCATGCTTGCCTTCATCGGTTGGGACATTGGGTATAAATGTTGACATGTCGTGTTGCAGCTGTAGAAAAGTTTAGTTAAGCCACATTTGGAATATTGTGTGCGGTTCTACCTGTCACATGACAGGAATGAGATTTGGAAAGGTTGAAAAAGAGGATTACTGGTTGCTGCCTGGATTAGACTGTCTGAGTTATTAGGAAAGTTTGTCAAACTTAGATTTTTTTGAGAGAGCATAGAGGCTTTGTGACAACCTGATAGAAGTGTTTTAAATGATGAGAGGTATGGATCGGATTGATAGTTGGAATCTTTTTCCCAGGGTTGAAATGTCAAATACTAGAGGGTATAGGTTTTAAGGTGAGAGAGGGAATATTTAAAGCAAATGTACAAGACAAGTTTTTTACACAGTGAGTAGTAGGTGCCTGGGATTCGGTGCCAGGGGAGATGATAGAAGCAGATATGATAGCATTTAAGAGGCATTTAGACAGACACATGGACAGGCATGGAATTGAGGGATATGAACCATGTGCAGGCAAAAGAGATTAGTATAGAATAACATAATGGTCAGTGTGGACACAGTGAGCCAGAGTCCTGTGCTGTACTATGTTTTTCTATGAATAGAAGGTTGTGCTGTTATGGTGAGGTGAAGTAGGTTTGAAGGAAATTCATGTGCATTCTAAACACTGGCATAGATCATTTTGGCAAATGACCTGTTCTGTCTGTAACTTTTATATAACTTTACACATAGCTCAAATTTTCCAACACCCATAAATTGCTTCAAGACAGGAACATAGCCATACAAAATGCCCTTTTTTCATTAATGACCTCTTGCATGTCATTGCAATTTTCAGAGTTTTTGAAAACGGTTATTAGATATGTGCTGGCTTTTTCAAAAGGGTTTAAAGTATATTTCACATTTCTGCAGGAAATAGTAGTTTGTCCCATCTCTGAACCACAGATTTGAACTTAGGTCAGTTTTACAGGCTACAGGTAGATGATAGGGGATAGAACAGGATAAGCTTTATGTGAATAATTCCATGACACATGTTCTTTTTGTAACTGTTACAGCCTCAACCAGCTACCCCACCTATTCTGCAAAATGCTGAGACTCGTTCTGATGTGTTTCATCCTCCATCACATTCAATAGAAACACAAGATATGGGGGCTGGAGTAGACCCATACAACCTATCGCGCCTGCTCTGACATTCTGTACAATCATGGCTGACGTTTGGCTTCAACCCAACTTGTCCATCCTCTCTCCTTGTCCCTTGATTCCCTCAGATAACAAAAATATCTGTCTACATCAACCTTAAATATGTATCCACAATGGTACAGCTACAAAATTTTAGTACAATTTCAGTACAAAGTTCAAAAGGTTTAAAAACGTTTGAGTGAAGCAATTTTTCCTCCACTCAGTCCTATATGATCATTCCATTATTCTAAGATGGCATTTCTGTTCCAAATACCCCAGCCAATAGGAAACAACCTCTCAGTGTCTACACAACTAAACCCCTTCAGAATCTTCAGAATTATAAACCTGTCCTCCTGAAACTACATTGTTGCCCTGTATCTTAACGTATTGCATTAAAGCTTTTTATATTTCTTGTCTCTTGTCTAAGATTCTTATCTATACCTTCACTCCTTCCAACGCTTTACTGCCTGGAATGTCCTCCCATCTTATGTTCCCTCTTATATAGTTTGGAGCCTCTGAGTCTGGCCTTTTTGTGCACCTCTCTTCTTTACTCTTAATTTTTTCGAAATCCTTAACGTTCTCTCTGCACTTTAATAAATTACTTCAGATCACCTTCTTAAGTGTCTCACCATGTCCATCCAATGTAAGGTGCTTTCGGACTGGTTTCAGCATTCATGACTCTCCATAAATAGAAGTTATTGTGAGACATCCTAGAAGTCCCCACTTACAACTGTGCATGGATATGTTAGCCCCTCAGCCCCTCCTGCCCAGAAGCTAACCAAATGGAACCTCTGTCCAGCAGGCAGGACAACAACCAGTGCCTGGGGGCCATAGCTGTGGACCCTTACTAACAACCACTTAGCACATGAAAGGAATCTTTAGTTGGCATTAAGTGCTGGGTGGATTAGTAGAGGAAGCTCTGGTCAGCAGTTGGGAGGATGGGAAAGGCCACCAATGGGAAAGACTGGATCAAGGGGGAGGGAGGCTACAAAGTACTGTTCAAGAAAGCTAAAGGCTTCCTTTAGAGGCTTAGGGTGCTGGACACTCTCACTTGGCACATACAATTATTTAGGCTACATTTAATAGGCTCCTCGTCTTTTGTTGTTAGATCATTCATATTCTGAATTGTGCACTTTAAAATTGACAGTGAAAATGGAGTCTGGTTGAGGTCAAGTTACCTGGCCTCAACATTTTAATGACATTCCCAACCCTGTCTTGTCTATTAAAGTTATAATCAAGACCTCTATGCTTGTGCCAAGTTCTATTCAGGGAGATTTGCTTGTGGCTCCATGGGTAGACAGCCGTGCTGATCTTTAAGGGGATCTATTCTCTCCCTTTCTCTCCTAATATAACAATAGAACCTATTGGGGGTTATCTTTAACCTTATCTGCCAGATCCCTTTTTTGCTTGTCTAATTTCCTCCTTAAGTGTGCTCCTATAGTTTTCACAGTCATGTAGGGATTCACCTGAGCCCGATAGCTTAAACCTGATGTATATCTTCCTCTTTTTCCTGACCAGAGCCTCAATTTCCCTCATCAACCACTTTGGAAAGTCAAAGCAAGGTAGAGTAAATGGTAAGGTCCTGAGGAGTGTTGTGGAACAGAGGAACCTAGGAGTATAAGTACATAGTTCATTGAAAGTACCATCATTGGTAGACAGGGGGGTGAAGAAGGCATTTAGCATGCTGGCCTTCATCAGTCAAGGCATTGAGTATAGGAGTTGGGACACTATGTTATAGTTGTATAAGTCATTGGTGAGGTCGCACTTGGAGTATTGTGTACAGTTTTGGTCACCTTATTATAGAAAATAAATAATTAAAATGGAAAGAATGCAAACAAGATTTATGAGGTTGTTGCCAGGACTGGTAGGCCTGAGTTATGGGGAGAGATTGGCCAGAATAGGACTTGAATGAGGAGTGACCTTATTGAGGTGTATAAAATCATGAAGGACATTGACAGGATGAATGTATATAGTCTTTTCCCCAGGAATAGGGAATTGAAAACGAGAGGACATAGGTTTAAGGTGAGAGGGAAAAGACTTAAGAAGGACAACTCCTTCATGCTGACAGTGTTGCGTATATGGAATGGGATGTCAGAGAAACTGGTTGAGGCAGGTACAATAGCAACATTTAAAAATCATTTGGATAAGTACAAAGATGGGAAGGATTTAGACGGATATGGATCAAATGCGGGCAATTGGAACAAGCTGAGTGGGCACCATGGTCAGCATGGATCAGTTTGGGCTGAAGGGCCTGCTTCCATGTTGTATTACTCTATGACTCTATGATTGTTAATCAAAATTGACCACCAGATCACCAGAATGGACTCAATACTCTGTCCATTACAGACCTAATCGTGTGGTCACCAGCGCCCAGTGAACATTTGATGCCATGTGTCATGGATGCTTTTCAGCAGGCCTGCATAACCCAAACAGTGCATTCTTTGCACCTGGAGTGTCTCCCCATTACTCACAATGTTCAGTGCTGGTTTATAATGGGCGCTTCAGGGAAGCTTGCTAAAAAGATGTGCTTTAGTAGATGTTCTTTTTATCAACACTAAAGCAGTTTTTGCTGGACTTCATGAAGGTTAGACTCCAACCGCTGAACTGTGTGTTGATTCTTTTACTGTTGGACAATTTTCTGAAGGTGCATCTTAAGGCAGTCAGTCTTTTTACAGCAGCTCATACCCACTATTCTGGCACATGGCCTCCACTGGCTAAATGTAGCTAACCTTGTATTATGGGAAGAATCTAATTCATAGCTGCTGATGCACACTCGCTTCATAAGCTTCACCCATTCCAATCTCAATGCTACATTCTTAGTCTCTACATGTTGCTAAACTATTGTGTTGTGCAATATTGGAAATTTTCCAATACAGTACCTCTAAGCAAAACTATAATTGCAGTTACAAAATCCAGGGTTTACTAATTCACCACTAAAGCACAAATGTAAAAGATCACCCATGATTGACTACATTAAAGATTCCAGTTTTCTAGATTGGTAGAGGATGAAGATGATAAAGTAAATATGACACTGAGAGCTATAATCTAAATTATAAAGCGGCTGGAAATAAAATAATTTCCTGTTATCAGCTATTAGTTAAAGGAAACATTGCTCATTTATATGCACTTACTTTCTAATTTATTTTCCTAACCATTGTAATGCAAGGAATATATGCTAATGTTGACATTCAGTCTCATCAGCTGACTTTTCTGAATGTGTATATTTTCTCCACCTGATATTGCAACTGCCTTACAAATGATTTTAACAAATTCCTGTGAAAATGGTGTGTAGATTACTTAACCTTAATTAAGTGTCAGTAAGCTAGCTGCATTAAGCTGTTAAGCTTGTAGATCCTGCTGCAATCCCAAGGTTAGCAGCCATTGAGGCCCCCTCACCTCCCCCAACATCCCCCCACCCACCCCCCACCCATCCAACATGCTTTATTTTTTGGCAGCTAACTTTAGTGAATCACATTTTGTACTTGAATTGCTGCAGCTACACAAAAATCAAAAAGTGCGAACCAGCAGCACAAACCTTTCCAACGCCAAAATAAACACAACTTCAATCTTTGTTGCCATTAGCATTAATGTTTGACAGTATCAGATGGTCATCAGAGAGAGGAGAGCTTCCAATGAGTATGAGGCATTCTTCCCACTAGTAGTGGGTTCATGAGCAAGGAAAACCAGTGACAGGCCAGGCCATTTCTCTGGGTTGGACCCATCAAGTCTTAACTGAATAAAACACCTGTCTCCTTGGCAGGAGTGTATGAGGCATGGTGGGAGGAAGATCTTGTGTATGGAGAGCTGTGGATGAATGAAAGCAAGGAGAAATCACATTTCTGGTAGATTTAGACTTGTGAACATTTGAGTATTTAAAAAAATATACTTTTTATGAAAGATAAAATGCTGTGCAGCAGATTGTGAGTGAAGTTAGAGCTCATGGAATTTTACAAAAAGGCAGTCATAACATAGATATGAATTTGGCTAAGTGACGGGAAGTGGAGTATTGGTGAACAGATACATTTCAGATAAGAGGAAAATTAATGTGGGGTCCCCAGGGTCAGCATTAGGGATCTTGCTCATGCTGATACATATTAATAACATCAACTTTGGCGTGGAGGGCACATTTTTAAACTTCGCAGTGGCACAACTCTTGGAAGTGTTGTGAACTGTGAAAAGAATAGTATTAAACTCCAAAACGACATGGGCAAATTGGTGGAGTGGGTAAACAGGTGGCAGGTGAAATTTAATGCAGAGAAGTCTGAAGTGGTTAGTTTTGTTAGGAGCAACACAGAAACAATAACACATAAAAGACGCAACTCTAAAGTAGATACAAGAGCAAAAGGAACCTTGCAGTATCTGTGTAATTGAAGGTGGCAGGCCAAGTTGGGAGAGTAGTTCATGGAGCAAACACTACCCTGGGCCTCACAAATAGGGCCATAGAGGACAAAAGCAAGAAATCATTACAAGCTCAAATAAAACACTGGTTTAGTCTCAACTGGAGTATTAGGCCCAGTTCTGAGTAACATGCCTCAGGAAGGATGTGAAGGTATTAGAGAGGTTGTAAAAAAGGTTCTGAAGAATGTTTCCAGACTGGAGAACTTCAGTTATGTGACTGGATTGGCAAAGCTGGAGCTGTTCTCCTTGGAAAAGAAAGGTTTGAGAAATAGAATGGTTTGGACATGCATTTCTCAGACTCGAGATGAGTTGAAAGTGGTGCTCTGCAAGTGTTGGAACTTTTTCGAAGAGTTGGATGCAAAAGCTCTAAGCAGATGATAGCAAGCTAGGGAGGATAGTGAATTGTGAGGCTGAAGCTGAGTGATTTCAGAGGGACAGTAATAAGTTGGTCAATTGGGCACAACACCTGACAGATGAATTTCAATGCAGAGAAATGTGAGGTGATGCATTTTGATACAAGAAACATGGAGAGACAATGCAGGCTCAATGATACAACTGTGAGGGGAGTACAGGAGCAGAGGGACCTCAGGGTTTAAGTGCACAATTCTCTGAATGTGGCCTGGCAAGTTAAACCAGTTTTTAAGAAGGCTCTTTGGGTTTCTAAATAGAGATACAGGATATAAAAGCAAGAAAGTGATGTCCTATTTCTAAAAATCATTGGTCAGACCACATTTAGAATATTAAATTCACATCTGGGCACTTTATTTAAGGAAGGATGTTAACACCGTGGAGAGAGTGCAAAGGTGATTTACTAGAAACAGACCAGGAAGAAAGGATTTTAGACATAAGAAAAGATTAAAGAAACTGGGCTTTTTCTCCTTGGAGAAGAGAAGATTTAGAAGTGACCTTAGAGTCATAGAGTCATAGAGATGTACAGCACAGAAACAGATCCTTTGGACCAAATTACCCATGCTGACTAGATATTCCAACCCAAATTAGTCCCATCTACCAGCAACTGGCTCATATCCCTCCAAACCCTTCCTATTCATATACTGGATTAGTGGTGCTGGAAGAGCACAGCAGTTCAGGCAGCATGCAACGAGCAGCGAAATCGACGTTTCGGGCAAAAGCCCTTGTCGATTTCGCTGCTCATTGGATGCTGCCTGAACTGCTGTGCTCTTCCAGCACCACTAATCCAGTATTTGCTTTCCAGCATCTGCAGTCATTGTTTTTACCTTCCTATTCATATACCCATTCAGACACCTTTTAAATGTTGCAGTTGTACTAACCTCCACCACTTCCTCTGGCAGCTTATTCCTTACATGACCACTCTCTGTGTGAAAAGGTTGCCCCTTAGGCCTCTTTTATATCTTTCCCCTCTCACCCTAAACTTATGCCCTCTGGTTCTGGACTCCCCCACTACAGGGAAAAGACTTTGTCTGTTTATCCTATCCATGCTCCTCATGATTTTATAAATCTCTATTAGATTACCCCTCAGCCTCCAATGCTCTGGGAAAAATAGCCCCAGCCTATTCAACCTCTCCCTGTAGCTCAGATCCTCCAACTCAGGCAACATCCTTGTAAATCTCTTCTGAACCCTTTCAAGTTTCACAATATCGTTCCGCTAGGAAGGAGACCAGAATTGCATGCAATATTCCAAAAGTGGCCTAACCAATATCCTGTACAGCCACAACATGACCTCCCAACTCCTGTACTCAATACTCTGACCAATAAAAGAAAGCATATCAAACGCCTTCTTCACTATCCTATCTACCTGTGACTCCACTTTCAAGGAGCTATGAACTTGCACTCCAAGGTCTCTTTGTTCAGCAACACCCCCTAGGACCTTACCATTAAGTGTATAAGTCCTGCTAAGATTTGCTTTCCCAAAATGCAGCACCTTGCATTTATCTGAATTAAACTCCATCTGCCACTTCTCAGCCCATTGGCCCATCTGGTCCAGATCCTGTTGTAATCTGAGGTAACCCTCTTCGCTGTCCACTACACCTCCAATTTTGGTGTCATCTGAAAACTTACTAACTGTACCTCTTATGGTCACATCCAAATCATTTATGTAAATGACAAAAAGTAGTGGACCCAGCACCGTTCCTTGTGGCACTCCAATGGTCACAGGCCTCCAGTCTGAAAAACAACCCTTCACCACCACCCTCTGTCTTCTACCTTTGAGCCAGTTCTGTATCCAAATGGCTAGTTCTCTTTGTATTCCATGAGATCTGTCTATGCTAGCCAGTCTCCCATGTGGCAACCTATTGAACGCCTTACTGAAGTCCATACAGATCATGTTCACTGCTCTGCCGTCATCAATCCTCTTTGTTACTTCTTCAAGAAACTCAATCAAGTTTGTGAGACATGATTTTCCTTGTGTTTCCAAATACATGTACATCCTGTCCCTCAGGATTCCCTCCAACAAATTGCCCACCACTGATGTCAGACTCACTGGTCTATAATTCCTTGACTTGTCCTTACCACCCTTCTTAAATAGTGGCATCACGTTTGCCAACCTCCAGTTTTCCAGCACCTCACCTGTGACTATCGATGATACAAATATCTCAGCAAGGGGCCCAGCAATCAGTTCCCTAGCTTCCCACAGAGTTCTAGGGTACACCTGATCAGGTCCTGGGGATTGATCCATTTTTACGTGTTTCAAGACATCCAACACTTCCTCCTCTGTAATAAGGACATTTTTCAAGATGTCACCATCTGTTTCTATGTCCTTTTTCACAATAAATACTGATGCAAAATACTCATTTGCTCTCTCCCCCATCTCCTGCGGCTCCACAAGCGACCTCATTGAGGTGTTCAGAATTTTGACAGGGTGAAGAAGGATATTCTATCTCCACTAGCTGGTATGTCAATAAGTAGGGTGACAATTTCAAGATTGTCAAGTAAAAGAGCTGGGAATTCTTTGTTAGGATTTGGAATGTACTGCCTGGGAGAATGGTGGAGGTGGATTCCAAAGGAGGTTTCGAAAGAGAGCTGGATATATACTTGGAAGTGATGAAGTTAGAGGGCTATGGAGGTGGTGCTGGAGAATAGGACTAACTGGATAGCTGTTTCAGGAGCAAGTACTCACACAATGGGTTGAATTGCCTCTTTCTGTAATGTAAAATCCTATGATTCCATAAGTTTTGTTAAAGGTACTCAAAATCATGAAGCCAGAATGGACAGGAAGAAACGGATCCTATTAATGGATTGGTGGACAAGCTGAGGACTGCAGTTTGAAGTGATTGGGGGAACAAAAATCAAAGAAACACAAGTAAAAATGATGCCATTGCAAAGAATGATTAGGTAGGTAAAAACAATGACTGCAGATGCTGAAAATCAAGTACTGAATTAGTGGTGCTGGAAGAGCACAGCAGTTCAGGCAGCATCCAACGAGCAGCGAAATCAACGTTTCGGGCAAAAGCCCTTCATCAGGAATAAAGGCAGTGAGCCTGAAGCATGGAGAGATAAGCTAGAGGAGGGTGGGGGTGGGGAGAGAGTAGCACAGAGTACAATGGGTGAGTGGGGGAGGAGATGAAGGTGATAGGTCAAGGAGGAGAGGGTGGAGTGAATAGGTGGAAAAGAAGATAGGCAGGTCGGACAAGTCAAGGAGTTAGTAACTGAGCTGCAAGTTTGAAACTAGGATGAGGTGGGGGAAGGGGAAATGAGGAAGCTGTTGAAGTCCACATTGATGCCCTGGGGTTGAAGTGTTCCGAGGCGGAAGATGAGGCGTTCTTCCTCCAGTCGCCTCCCTCACCACCAGATGAACCACTTGAGAAAATTGTGCAGTTCAGTCCTAGTAGTCAAGAGGGACTTGGAACATTGCTCCTGAAAGGAAACATTTTGCAGGCCTTTAGGGAAAAGACAGGGACACGAAGTGCATTGCTTTTTCTAAAGGCCAACGGAGACACAAAAGACTGAATATAGGTAGTTCTTCCAAAGCATAATGGTTGTGTCCAGTGTGACCCTGCGTTGTATAAAAATCGCGCAATAAAATAGCACTTAAAGTGTTGGCGAAGCAATTACGTTATAGCCAACACACATTTCAAAAATTTGTGCTTTAGAAACAACATCCACTATTTGTCAATCACATTATAGACAATCTGAGTTGATGAAATGCACATTATAGCAGAACGACTTGTAGCCTCTTTCAGTGTTATAACTACTCATTGATTTTGTCTATTTAAGAACAGTGCATATGTAGGGAACACCTAGGGGAGACTTTTATAAGCAGTTTTGAAGAAGTCATCCATGTCCACATGTATCTGGGATCAAAACGTAGAACATAGAAGGTAGGAGTAGGCCATTTGAACCCTCAAGCCTGCTCTATCATTCAATATGATCATGGCAAATCATTGAGCTCAATACCTCATCCAACCCTTGTGCCCATATCGCTTAATCCCTTTAGCCTCAAGGGCAATATCTAACTCCTGTTTGAAAACACTGAATGTCTTGGCCTCAACCAAGAGAGGTTGTGGTTGAGAATTCTGTGTAAAGAAATTTCTCCTTATCTCAGTCCTGAAATGATTACTCCTTATCGATAAACTATGGCCACTGGTTGTGGACTCATCCACCATTTGAACATCATTCCTAGATCTAACCCATCTCGTTCTGTTAGGATATTATTGGTTTCTATGAGATTCCCCCTTATTCTTCGAAACTCCAATGAATAAAATTCTAACCAACTCAATCTCTCCTCATACTGTACTGGCATTCCAGGAATTAATTTGGTAAATTTTCGCGGCATTCCCTCTCGAGCAAACACATTCTTCCTCCAATAACAAGACCAAAACTACACACAAAATTGCAGGTCTGGCTTCACCAATTCCCTGTATAATTGTAGCAAGCCATCCTTGTTCCTTTACTTGAATCCTCTCACTATGAAGTCCAGTGTACAGTTTGCCTTCTTTATTGCCTGCTGCCCCTGTGTGCTTACTTTCAGAGACTAATGAATGAGGACAGCCCGGTGTACAATTACAACGTTTAAAAGACATTTGGATAAATTCAAGAATAGGAAAGGTTTGGAGGGATATGGGCAAGGAGCAGGCATGTGGGACTAGGTTAGTTTGGGATTATGTTCAGTATGGACTGTTTGGACCAAAGGGTCTGTTTCCATGCTGTATGATTCTATGACTCTATTACCTGTCTCAATTTACAGCCATTTAAACAATAATCTGCCATCCTATTTTTAGCTACTAAAGTGGATAACCTCACATTGATCTATATTATATTACATCTTTTATGCATTTTCACACTCACACAGTGTGTCCAAATCATACTTCACAATTCCTGGATGCTCGTTGTAGCTCACTCTTCCAGCTTTGTATTATCTGTAAATTTGGAGATATTACATTGAGTTTCCTCACCTAAATCATGAGTATACTTTGAGAATAGCTGGGGTCCTAGTAGTGATCCCTGCAGTACTGCACTAGTCACTACTTGCAGTTCATAAAACAGCAAAATCTGGGCCAGTCTTCTAGTTGAGCCTGATTTATAAAGCTTTAGCATAGCCACAATGCATTCAAACTCTCTGCCTTTATATTTATAGAACTTATGATCTTCCTTATGCTTTTATAACAGCCGGACCAAGTTTCTCTGTGGCTTTCATATATTTTTGTGTGGAGATCCCCATGTCCATCTATTCTTGCAATTGTTTTAGAATTGTTCCAACTCTTTGATTAGTGTCAGCTAATTAACTTGCTATCATCTCAACCCACTACGTTGTATACGTTGATTTAACACATTATTCTCTTAGGTAGGACTTTGTCAAAAGCCTTCTGAATGTCCAAATAAACAACATCCACTGGCTCCCCCGATCAAACCCATTAATTACATCCTTGAAGAATTCCAGTACATTTATAAACATGATTCACATTTTGAAGATCCAAGCGTATAGTATAAGTGCTCTGCTATACAATCCTTGATAATTGACTCAAGTCTCTTCCCACTACTTTCTTCTCCTGATGTCAAACTCACTGGTCCAAAGTTTCCTGTTTTCTTTCTACTTCCCTTTTTATATATTGGGGTTACATCAGCTACTAACCAATCTGTAGGAAATGTTCTAGAATCTAAAGAATCTTATAGAACATAGAACATAGAAGAATACAACGCAGTACAGGCCCTTCGGCCCTCGATGTTGCGCCGATCAAAGCCCACCTAACCTACACTAACCCACTATCCTCCATATACCTATCCAATGCCCGCTTAAATACCCATAAAGAGGGAGAATCTTGGAAGATGACCACCAATGAATCCACTTTTTGTAGGGCCACTTCCCATGTAAGTGGAATTCCACATCCTTAAATTCCGATCCATTTATGTAGGACACAGAGCATGTTTGCTTTCATCTTGCCACAAATAATGGGAATAAATTGGTATGGCTTCTAATTAAATGTGGGGTTTAAAAATACATGTTCTTTCTGGGTCTCTATCATTCAGCTAATCGCTTTATCATTGCCTTCCTATATGCATATACATGACAATGGTTTATGTCACAATCATAAGGCAGATTGGCGAAATGGCAGACCCCTGCCAGATGAAGTTTAACCCAGAGAAGTGTGAAATGAGGCCTTTGGAAGAAAGAATAATTTAAAGCAACATAAATAAATTGGAACAATTCTCGACAATTGCAAGAATAGATGGACATGGGGAGCTCCACATAAAAAGCTATGAAAGCCACAGAGAAACTTGGTCTGGCTGTTATAAAAGCATAAGGAAGATCATAAGTTCTACAAGTATAAAGGCAGAGAGTTTGAAAGCAACGTGGCTATGCTAAAGCTTTATAAATCAGGCTCAACTAGAAGACTGGCCCAGATTTTGCTGTGGTGGTGGGGGTGGAACAGTCAATGTTCCAGCATTTAAAAAAAAACAAAGAACTGTGGGTACTGGAAATCAGAAACAAAAACCGAAATTGCTGGAAAACCTCAGCAGGTCTGGCAGCATCTGTGAAGACAAAGCAGAGTTAACATTTCAGGTCCAGTGACCTTGCTTCAGAACTAATTTTAGTTTGGAAATAATGGGCATATAGCTTGAAGATGGAGTGGGGAAAATAGGCATGGGCGAGGAGTAAACAACAGGTGGAGTTGGAGCCTAGAGACAGAGAACAGCAGTTGTGCAGACAAAGCTCAACCTGGGGGAATCAACTGTTGCTAATGGGAAACACATAGCAGCTGACAAAAACAGAAATGGTTAGAAAACCTCAGCAGCGAGCTGGCACTGGGTTTTGTGGTAGCAGCCCACGTGATGACAAAGTCTGATGTGTGCTATGATTTAATTGAATTCAAATTTTACCATCTGCCTGCTAGATTTTGAACTCATGGCCCTACAACATTAGCCTGGCGATATGGATGATCAGTTTAGTAACACGACCACTGCATCACTCCCTCCTGCCACAATTTGACTTCATGTTACCTGCCTACCTAATACATGAATTCAGCTATCATATTTATATTTCCTTCATCCAAGTAATTGGGATAAATTTATGATGAAGAGGTTATGCTCGAAACATCGATTCTCTTGCTCCTCAGATGCTACCTGACTGGTTGTGCTTTTCCAGCAGCACACTCTTCAACTCTGATCTTCAGCATTAATTGTTGTTTTAAGTCTGTTCCAAGAAAAAGGTTGTATGGGTTCTTTCTTGATTATATGTTTTTTGGAGATAAGTCTCTTGATTAAACTTAAAATATAAGCCATAACTATTAATTTAACCTGGGGCAGTGTTTGTAGAGGAATAAGACGGTGTTGTTTTCTGGGTCTGGAGATTGTGAAGGAGCAAAAATGACCTTTGCAGTGATATGTACTTCTTGTCAGATGTGGGAGTTTAAAGAGAGTTTAAGGTTTACTGCGGATTATATCTGCCTTAAATGCTGTTGGATGCGAATCTTATCAGATCGAGTGGATCGGTTGGAGAGACAGATAGAAGCGATGAGGAATTTGCAACAGCAACAGTATGTGATGGATGGCAGTTATAGGAAGGGGGGAAAATCTCAGATACAGTCAAATAGATTACTCCAGGAAGGGTAAGAGAGGTAGGCAGCTAGGGCAGGAGTCTTTTGTGGATATAGCCATTTCAAACAGGTATGCTGTTTTGGAAAATGTAGGGGGTGATGAATTCTCAGGGGAACGCACAAACAGCCAAGTTTCTGGTATTGAGACTGGCTCTAATGCAACGAGGGGTACATCAGCTTCCAAGAGATCAATTGTGTTAGGGGATTCTGTAGTCAGAGATACAGACAGACGTTTCTGTGGCCAGCAGAGAAAAAGCAGAATGATGTGTTGCTTCCCTGGTGCCAGGATCAAGGATGTCTCAGAGAGGGTGCAGAATGTTCTCACGGGGGAGAGGGGCCAACAAGAGGTCATTGTCCACATTGGAACCAACGACATTGGAAGGGAAAAGGTTGAGATTCTGAAGGGAGATTACAGAGAGTTAGGTAGAAATTTAAAAAGGAGGTCCTCAAGGGTAGTAATATCTGGATTATTCCCAGTGCTATGAGCTAGTGAGGACAGAAATAGGAGGACAGAGCAGATGAATGCATGGCTGAGGAGCTGGTGTATGGGAGAAGGATTCACATTTTTGGATCATTGGAATCTCTTTTGGGGTAGAAGTGACCTGTACAAGAAGGATGGATTGCACCTAAATTGGAAGGGGACTAATACACTGGCAGGGAAATTTGCTAGAACTGCTTGGAAGGATTTAAACTAGTAAGGTGGGGGGGTGGGGGGGGGGGGGGGGGTGGGACCCAGGGAGATAGTGAGGAAAGAGATCAATCTGAGACTGGTACAGTTGAGAACAGAAGTGAATCAAACAGTCAGGGCAGGCAGGGACAAGGTAGGACTAATAAATTAAACTGCATTTATTTCAATGCAAGGGGCCTAACAGGGAAGGCAGATGAACTCAGGGCATGGTTAGGAACATGAGACTGGGATATCATAGCAATTAGAGAAACATGGCTCAGGGAAGGGCAGGACTGGCAGCTTAATGTTCTAAGACACAAATGCTACAGGAAGGATAGAAAGGGAGGCAAGAGAGGAGGGAGAGTGGCATTTTTGATAAGGGATAGCATTACAGTTGTGCTGAGGGAGGATATTCCCGGAAATACATTCAGGGAAGTTATTTGGGTGGAACTGAGAAATAGGAAAGGGATGATCACCTTATTGGGATTATAGACCCCCTAATAGTCAGAGGGAAATTGAGAAACAAACTTGTGAGGAGATCTCAGCTATCTGTAAGAATAATAAAGTAGTTATGGTAGGGGATTTTAACTTTCCAAACATCGACTGGGACTGCCATAGTGTTAAAGGTTTAGATGGAGAGGAATTTCTTAAATGCGTACAAGAAAATTTTCTGATTCAGTATGTGGATGTGCCTACTAGAGAAGGTGCAAAACTTGACCTTCTCTTGGGAAATAAGGCAGGGCAGGTGACTGAAGTGTCAGTGGGGAAGCACTTTCGGGCCAATGAGCATAATTCTATTTGAGTTAAAATAGTGATGGAAAAGGATAGACCAGATCTAAAAGTTGAAGTTCTAAACTGGAGAAAGGCCAATTTTGACGGTTCTAGGCAAGAACTTTCGAAAGCTGATTGGAGGCAGATGTTCGCAGGTAAAGGGACGGCTGGAAAATGGGAAGCCTTCAGAAATGAGATAACAAGAGTCCAGAGAAAGTATATTCCTGTCAGGGTGAAAGGGAAGGCTGGTAAGTATAGGGAATGCTGGATGACTAAAGAAATTGAGGGTTTGGTTAAGAAAAAGAAGGAAGCATATATCAGGTATAGACAGGATAGATCGAGTGAATCCTTAGAAGAGTATAAAGACAATAGGAGTATACTTAAGAGGGAAATCAGGAGGGCAAAAAGGGGACATGAGATAGCTTTGGCAAATAGAATTAAGAAAAATTCAAAGGGTTTTTACAAATACATTAAGGACAAAAGGGTAACTAGGGAGAGAATAGGGCCCCTCAAAGATCAGCAAAGCAGCCTTTGTGTGGAGCCACAGAAAATGGAGGAGATACTAAATGAATATTTTGCATCAGTATTTACTGTGGAAAAGGATATGGAAGGTATAGACTGTAGGGAAATAGATGGTGACATCTTGCAAAATGTCCAGATTACAGAGGAGGAAGTGCTGGATGTCTTGAAATGGTTAAAGGTGGATAAATCCCCAGGACCTGATCAGGTGTACCCGAGAACTCTGTAGGAAGCTAGAGAAGTGATAGCTGGGCCTCTTGCTGAGATATTTGTATCATCAATAGTCACAGGTGAGGTGCCAGAAGACTGGAGCTTGGCAAATGTGGTGCCACTGTTTAAGAAGGGCGGTAAAGACAAGCCAGGGAACTATAGACCAGTGAGCCTGACCTCGGTGGTGGGCAAGTTGTTGGAGGGAATCCTGAGGCACAAGATGTACATATATTTGGAAAGGCAAGGACTGATTCGGGATAGTCAACATGGCTTTGTGCGTGGGAAATCATGTCTCACAAACTTGATTGAGTTTTTTGAAGAAGTAACAAAGAAGGTTGATGAGGGCAGAGCAGTAGATGTGATCTATATGGACTTCAGTAAGGCGTTCGACAAGGTTCCCCATGGGAGACTGATTAGCAAGGTTAGATCTCAAGGAATACAGGGAAACCTAGCCATTTGGATACAGAACTGGCTCAAAGGTAGAAGACAGAGGGTGGTGGTCGAAGACAGACCGGAGGACTGTGACCAGTGGAGTGCCACAAGGATCGGTGCTGGGTCCTCTACTTTTTGTCGTTTACATAAATGATTTGGATGCGAGCATAAGAGGTACAGTTAGTAAGTTTGCAGATGACACCAAAATTGGAGATGTAGTGGACAGCGAAGAGGGTTACCTCAGATTACAACAGGATCTGGACCAGATGGACCCATGGGCTGAGAAGTGATAGATGGAGTTTAATTCAGATAAATGTGAGGTGCTGCATTTTGGGAATGCAAATCTTAGCAGGATTTATACACTTAATGGTAATGTCCTAGGGAGTGTTGCTGAACAAAGAGACCTTGGAGTGCAGGATCATAGCTCCTTCAAAGTGGAATTGCAGGTAGATAGAATAGTGAAGGCGGCGTTTGGTATGCTTTCCTTTATTGGTCAGAGTATTGAGTACAGGAGTTGGGAGGTCATGTTGCAGCTGAATAAGGGCATTGGTTAGGCCACTGTTGGAATATTGCATGCAATTCTGGTCTCCTTCCTATCGGAAAGATGTTGTGAAACCTGAAAGGGTTCAGAAAAGATTTACAAGGATGTTGCCAGGGTTGGAGGATTTGAGCTATAGGGAGAGGCTGAACAGGCTGGGGCTGTTTTCCCCGGAGCATCGGAGGCTGATGGGTGACCTTATAGAGGTTTACAAAATTATGAGGGGCATGGATAGGATAAATAGACAAAGTCTTTTCCCTGGGGTCGGGGAGTCCAGAACAAGAGGGCATAGGTTTAGGATGAGAGGGGAAAGATATAAAAGATATAAGGGGCAACATTTTCATACAGAGGGGGGTATGTGTATGGAATGAGCTGCCAGAGGATGTGGTGGAGGCTGGTACAATTGCAACATTTAAGAGGCATTTGGATGGGTATATGAACAAGAAGGGCTTGGAGGGATATGGGCCGGGTGCTGGCAGGTGGGACTAGATTGGGTTGGGATATCTGGTTGGCATGGACAGGTTGGACCGAAGGGTCTGTTTCCAAGCTGTACATCTCTATGACTCTATCTGCAGTCCTCACTTTTTCCTAAATTATAAATAGTTGAGACCTTAGCACTGATACCTGGGACATTCCACTCGTTACATGGTGCCAAACACAAAGTGATCCAATTATGTCTACTCTGTGTTTCTTGTCAACTAATCAATCCTCTATCCATGCTAAAAGGTAACCCCAATACCTGCAACTTTACTTTGTGTAGTAATCTTTAATATGGTACATTGTCAATTGCCTTCTGGAAATCTAAGTACAGCATATTCACAGGTTTGCCTTTAACCATGTTGTTTGTTATTTCCTCAAAGAACTCCACTAAATTAGTCAAATATGATTTCCCTATCTCAAAATCATGACGACTTTGCCTGAATAGATACTATTTTCCAAGTGCCTCACTGTAACTTTGTTAAGTATGTATTCCAGCACTTTCCCTCTGACAGATGTTAAGCTAACTGGGCTGTAGTTTCCTGCTTTCTGTCTCCGTCCTTTCTTAAAGAAGTCACACTTACGATTTTCCAATCTGATGAGAAATTTCCTGAATTCTGAATGTAGGTTTGCTCACTGAGCTGGAAGGTTCATTTCCAGACGTTTCGTCACCCTATTAGGTAACATCTTCAATGGGCCTCCAGGTGAAGCTTCACCCGGAGGCCCACTGAAAGTGTTACCTAGAATGGTGATGAAACATCTGCAAATGAACCTCCAAGCTCAGCGAGCAAACCTACATCCAGTACCTCAACCTGAGCTACAAATCTTTTCAAAACTCATTATTTCCTGAATTAAAACTAGAGCCTCTACTCCTATAGCAGCCACTGTTTCAAGACCTTAGCATGAAGTTCATCAAGACCAGGGGACTTGGCAACTTTTAGCTCTAATAATTTTCTCAGTATCCTTCCCCTTTTTATTATTTTCAATTCCTCCTTTCCTCTCCCAGCAAAACAATGCACCCAGACATAAACCCAAGAGGATTTTCCCAGAGGTGCAGCGATCCTTTATTACTTTGCAAATTTTCCTGGTGCATCTTTACTGAACTGACAGCTCTGGAAACCTTTACAGAGTTTGCAAATGTTGACCACAGCAATCTGGCTCACCCTGCATGGAATCAATGGAATGCTCTGTTTTCCCTTCTTGAAATATGGTTGCAATTGTCAAAGATCAGGGCTGAGGTCAATGAAGAGACAACTCTCAGGGGAGTCTGAAAGGAGCAGTATAATTAAAATAGGCATGAGTGAAAGTGAGCTGTAGTTTAAGTGCTCCACGTAAATGGTATGACACTAGACAAGGAAATGCCATTCATTAGAAACAGGAAGAGGTACTATAGAATAGCAACAAAAAGATCAAAAAGCTAACTTTTACACTGGAAAATAACGGTAATAGAGCAGACAGATTCAGGAGATGCCAAACAGGAACACTGTTTGTGTGATTAGGTGGTGAATCTGCTTTAAAAGGGGCATCACTTCCTGAAATAGGAGTTTTACAATGCTCCTTCTTTTATCAACTCAAGGACATATTACATTTTGTGTGAATTGTATGGACTGTAAATTACTAAGGTGGCTGCATATAGGCTACATGGTGTATAGAGGTGACCATGCATGGGATACAGTATGCACAGGGGTGGTTGTATGTAGGACACAGTTAACCCATTCAAAACCACTTATACAGAATTAAAACCAAGCTCAGAATGTACAGAGATACCTATATATAATACACAGAATGTAAAGACTCTGTATGAGTCATGATATCCATGAAAAAGGGTATATGTAGCACCCAGTATACAGAGAAATGAGTGTACATAGATTACTGTATATACATAACTAACTGTATATGGGTTACAATGTGTATATAGGTGATTAAGTATGAGTTGCAATATATTTGTGAATGGTTTATTTACCAGCTATTGAATACAGACCATTCACAAAATCATGTAGCTCTGACTGATTAAATGCAATTTTCCAATTGCCCCACTGTAACTTCCTTAAGTATATATTCCAACACTTGTCCTATCACCGATGTTAAGCTAACTAGCCTATAGTTTCCTGCTTTCTGTCTCCATCCCTTCTTAATGGGGTCACATTCACTATTTTCCAATCTGATGAAACGGTTCCTGAAACTATATTGTAGTTTATATATATTGTATAATTTATACAGCTGTATGATTAGATTCCCTACAGTATGGAAACATGCCCTTCAGCCCAACAAGTCCACACTGACCCTCCAAAGAGCAACCCACCCAGACGTATTCCCCTACATTTACCCCTGACTAATGTACCTAACACTATGGGCAATTTAGCATGGCCAATTCACCTAACCTGCATATCTTTGAATTGTGGGAGGAAACCAGAGCTCCCGGAGGAAATCCATGCAGACACGAGGAGAATGGGCAAACTCACATAGCCAGTCTGTGCGAGGTGGGAATTAGAACCTTGGTTCCTGGCTCTGTGAGGCAACAGTGCTAACCACTGAGCCACCATACCACCCTTATGTGGGTTAATGTGTATTGAAGAGGTCACATATGGATCATGGTAATACAGCACTGGCTGTATATTAGATTAGATTAGATTAGATTAGATTAGATTACGTACAGTGTGGAAACAGGCCCTTCGGCCCAACAAGTCCACACCGCCCCGCCGAAGCGCAACCCACCCATACCCCTACATCTACCCCTTACCTAACACTACGGGCAATTATGGGGCACAGTACGTATGAAGGGGCCTGTAGATCTGTTGCAGAATGTTTGGAGACGGCTGATGAGGTTAACAACCATATGATTCTCTGGGACTATAGCAACTTTACCTCATATGCATTAAAATCAAATGTACAAACCCCTCAAAACATTCTGCAACAGAACTACAGACCCCTTCATACAGGGGACTGTTTTTCAGTTATAGAATGTGCAGAGATTGCTGCACATTAGTTACAGTATATATGGAGGAGGCTGTACAAGTTACAATATATATGAAGGGGATAGTATATCCATTACAGTATATTTGGAGGAGGCTGTGTATCAGTTAAAGAATATATGGAAGGGGTTATATATCAGTTACAGAAATTATGGAGGAGTCTGTATGTTAGTTAACAGTCTGGAGTGGTCTGAATGTTAGTTACAGTGTGTATGAAGGGTTTGTGAGCATGGAGATGCCCGTATATCTAGAGCAGTGTTTTTGAGATCTGAGCTGATTTTCCAAAAACAACAATTGATAATTTGCTTCAGAATATTTAATATCAGAACATTTTTATTTTCCAAGGAGAAATCTATTGATCTGAAATTGCTTATCTGCCTATTCAATTTCTTTCCTTGTATTGCTTGACCTCTTCTCGTAAGGAGAACGTCAATCAGCCCTGAGATTAGAACATCCTTTTCTCCATTTACTTTTACATCAAAAAAGAAAATGAATGGCGGCTATCTGAATCTGTATCAACATCACTATTCCATGATAACAAGGTGATTGATCCATTATAATTATTAGATGAGTGAGTGTCTGAAAAGACATCTTCTTGTCTCAGGACTTCATTTTGTTACTGGAACCAGACTTTGGCTTAGGAATAGCATTCCCGTCAAACGATTGAATCTTGCCTCATACCATTCCCAGTCTGAATTCTGCATCAACATCTGTTCAGATACTCACATCTGGTGGGTCTAGTTGACCACACCCATAACTCTTCCCTTCCACACCACCCCTTCACAATGAAAGTTGTGGGAGACCGTAGAATATTTCCACGTATTGAACAAACAATTACATGGTGTAAGACAATTATAATCTTGAAAGGAGCATTCAGATATGTCACACTGTGAATCAATCTGCAAATCCTTTGACCACGTCACAATGTTCTCCCAGGGATGAGTTCAAACTTATGAAAATAATAACTCTGAAATAATCATATGGATAATATATAAAGAATCAAAACAGTAAATGCATCAACATTGAAGAGTTACTCTGTGGATGAAAAGCTGTCAGCCATCAGGCTCTTGTGCACATTCCTATGCTGTTGCTTAAGCATGCCACAGATTCCTGCTGCCATCTGCAATGGGCCAGACTACTACTTAGCCAAGTCTTATCTTGGCAGACAAGTGCTTCAGACTTAAGTAGTCTTCATTCTGTGAACAGTCGTCAGCCATAATGCCTGTAAAGATACCACAAAATAAAGTTATATTTTTCTTTATCTTCATACTGTCTTACAGGCATTCAGCATCATCACTTTCATATACATACAACATAGAACGTAGAACTATACGGCACAGGAGTGGGCCCTTCAGCCCAGAATGCTGTACCAAACATGATGCCATATTAACCTAATCCCTTCTGCCTGCCATGATTTGCTTTTCTTCAGACTCTGAGAGATGATTATTACCAGTGTCCTCAAGTCGTTTTCATCATTTTTGCAGCACAACAGCTTCTTTTTCTCTGTTTCTCTCTTCGATTCTTACAGGCAGAACAAATCTCACTGAAATCCTATAGGCCTAAGTAAATTTCACAGGCTAGAGGTGTGAGAGCTTGAATTCCGATAACAATGTATGTATGGAGTGGTAGGGACAGCCAGATGAAGAGAAATAGACAGATACAGATACTTGAAGTGAAACTCATTATTAGAAAAAATGATGAGGTGCAGGATTGCAGCAAAGAAATATTCAGGACATGAATATTCAGGACATTAGTCTGTGCTGACAATGAGTTCCCTTGGTCTCCTTCTCTTCAATCAAAAATGAGGCCCAGGTCCCCAGAAGATTTTTCCTCAGTTCACACCAATAGAAATGGCAGTTGGAACAAGAAATTGGCATAACATATTGCTCCTAGGTGGAATGGGCATTGGAGCCAGCAATTTAATGGTTGGTCCTATACACTTAATTATTGAAGGTATTGGTCTTGGGTGAGATCTTTGGTGAGATAGTGGAGCAAACATTATGTGTGTGTACGTGCATGCATGCGCGTGTGCATATGTGCCTGTGTTCATGTGTGTCTGTGTGTGTCTGTGTGCGTGAGTACGTGCCTGTGTGTGTGCATGTGTGTGTATGTGTGTAGAAGTACGTGTCTGTCTGTGTGTGTATGTATATGATGTGCCTGTGTGTGTGTATGTGTGCGTGATTATGTGCCTCTGTGTGTGTGTGTGTGTGTGTATATATATACGTGTGTGTGTGTACGTGCATGTCTGTGTGTGTGTGTGTGTATATATATATATATATATATATATACGTGCCTGTGCATGTGTGTGTGTGCACGTGTGTGCGTATGTGCCTGTGTGTGTATATACATGCCTGTGCGTGTGTGTATGTTCATGTGTACGTGCCTGCATGTGTATGTGTGTGCACACGTGTGCGTGAGTACGTGCCTGTGTGTGTGTGCGTGTCTGTGCGTGTCTGTCTGTGTGTGTGTCTGGCATTTGAAGGTGCTGTACCTCCCTAATCTGTTGCAGGGGAGCATAGCTCTATTCCCAGAGCAACACTATTGGAATTCTCCCCCTAACAAATATGAAATATGTCAGGACTCTGGACTGCACATAGGATGAAGCTGAAATTAGAAAGTTAGTCAAGATAGAGATGGTTTCTGAGGGACAAGCTCTGCCATCAAGAGAAGAATCCCAATAGAAAAATAATGTATAATAATAATAGAAAAAATTATTTGTATTTATGAAAGGCACTCTGTAAATGAAAATTGTATCTTCTTATTGGTATTTAGAGATATTAGCAACATAGGGGAGAGAAACTAAGAAAAGCAGGCATCGTTACTCCCATTACAGTTACAGCATAATCCATTAATTTCAACATACCAGAGTCATTAGTGTTACTGTCGCTAAAATCAAATTGTACACAAATGGCTGACTGATGCTTTCTTGTTCCTGTTATATCATGTTAATAAGTGCCTCATTAATAGAAAAGAGACGTTCTGTACATTTGTGCTCCTGTCAGTCACGCTTGCAGTTCATTTGCTCAGATAATGCATGACACCACAGGATGAAGTTCTTTGCACTCTTCAAGCATGACTCAAAGTTGGGAATGTGGAAGAACTGAGATTAACCAAAAAATCAGTGGCCCCATCTAATTTCCCTTTAGCTTCCACAGTTTGTTTTTTCTTACGTTAGATTGCCATTCATTTGTTTCTTAGAAACTGACAGCCCATAACTCAATACAAATGCAGCCTATAGAATTCGGGGTCATTGAATTTACTTTGAGCTCTTGGTCCCTGATGGGTATCTTGAACCTTCAGTACTAAAGTGCAATAATGTGCATTAAATTAAAGATTCATACTCGGGGGCTGCTCTTCAACTGTTAAATTTATAAAATAAATGAAAGAAAACGGGCAGAATTTTCCCAAAATTTGGCTAAGTGTCGATGTCAAGGAATTTTTTTGGAGAGTTTCTTGCCAGGGCCTCTAGTAACTTTTCTTGCACAGTGTTATGTTTCTACTTTCACAACATGTGCACCACGCCTCAGGCTACCTTGCACTCACCAGTGGAAGTGTTCACTGCTTCCTAGTGCTGGCACCTGATTTAAATTCCAGCCATGCACCCTCAGGTCAAATGCTGCAAGGCAGGAATTGCCTCTCAGTGTTAAGTGTGGAAAGAATTACAAGGAGATGCTGATAGGGGATAATTAACACCCTATTTTGCTGACAGGACCGAGAGGTGCTGGTGGAGAGGAGAGCTACTCTCTTTGCTTACATGTGCCAGACGAGATTGTAGCAGCAAGCCCAGTCAGCCTGGTTTGAATTTGCCATTCCAGGCAAAAGTGAGGACTGCAGATGGTGGAAATCAGAGTCTAGATTAGAGTGGTGCTGGAAAAGCACAGCAGGTCAGGCAGCATCCGAGGAGCAGGAAAATTGACATTTCGGGCAAAAGCCCTTCATCAGTCTGGAGGTGCAGGAAACGCTGTTTTTCCTGCTCCTCGGATGCTGCCTGACCTGCTGTGCTTTTCCAGCACCACTCTAATCTAGACTCTAAATTTGCCATTCCATTTAGTGCAGGGTCTATGGGCCAAAGGAACACAAGGCAATGCAGGGAAAAAGGTTAATGACTTCTGCACTCCGCAAGGGTAAGTGTTGCTATTTTCTTTCATTCACTCTAATTCCATGACTGCACCCACCTCCCATTAAGGCTCGCATTGTTGCATACAGCATCCTCTCTCAATGATTTTCATGCAGCACATTTGCCCAGACTACATGTCAGTTGCACTTCTTACTCACTCACTCGAGCCATCTCACCATCTTTCCAAACTTGAATCAACATTAGCAGCTTTCATCTCACTCATCACTGCCCTTCTCTCATTGTAGGATAAAATGAACCTCAATTAGGCAGAGAGGGCAAGATGGGCGATGGAGTACCTAATATTAATCTGAGTCATCCTAGAGAGGAGAGAATCCTTGTCCTAGCAAGAGAAGATTGTGATCACTCATGATGTGTTCTGAGAATTCCATGTCCCAGAAACCAAGTAAGGCTCATTGTCTAGTGCCACATAAGCTGTGTGGCATCAATGTAATTCAATGTTGTGCAGCAACATGTCCACCCTCTTAACTGATCAACCATGATAAGCTACCAGGCTTTGTATTTGTGCTTAAAGACAAAGAAAGACAGAAACATAGAAAACATAGAAGATAGAAGCAGGAATAGGCCATTGAACTCCTCGAGCCTGTTCCACCATTCACTACAATCATGGTAGATCATCCCGCTCAATAGCTTTATCCCACATTCCAGCTGGATCACTTGAACCCTTTCGCCCCAAGAACAATATCCACCTCCTTCTTAAATGCACATAAAGTTTAGGCTTTAACCACTTTCTGTGGCTAAAAGGTCCACAGGCTTATCAGTCTCTGGGTGAAGAAATATCTCCTTGTCTCAGCCCTAAAACGTTTACCCTTTATTCTTAAACTGGTTCTTGATGCTGTTAACATTGGGAACATCCATTCTGCAACTAACCTGTTTAAGTCCTGTTAGAATGTTATAATATGGAGATGCCATTGTTGGACTGGGATGTACAAAGTTAAAAATTACACAACACCAGGTTATACTCCAACAGGTTTAATTGGAAGCACTAGCTCTTTCATCGGATGATTGTGGAGTACATAATAAGCACATTAATATGCCAGGATTGGAAAGATATGGACCGAGGGCAGAAAGAAGGGATTAATTTAATTTGGTATCATGTTCGGCACAAAATCATGGGCCAAAGGGCCTGTCCCTATGCTGTACAGTTCTAGGTTCTATGTTCTAATTCCAGTAGATTTGTCAAGCATGATTTTCCTTTTGTAAATCCACGCTGACTGATTTTGATTCTCCCACTGTTGTCTAAGTGCCTTGATAAAATCCTAAGTAATGATTTCAAGCAATTTCCCACTGTAGGGGGAGGCAGCAGAGCGAACCACTGAGCCATTGTGCTGCCCTGACTGTTGGGAAATGGTGGCCAAGATAGATGCCAAGGAAGATGCCAATGTGTTGCAGCAGCCAGGTGCCCAATCTGATCATCCACATTTGAATTGTAACAAGACAGTTACAATAGTAACAAGGCTTGATATAATATCCAGCAAGCAAATGAGGCAAGGTTAGTGAATAATGACATGTTAATACATGCAAATAGGCTTCTCGTTGCTCACTAGTGAAATTTGTATTTGGCCTCTGAAACCTTCAGCATAAAGAGGGACTTGTGAACATCAAGAATCCTGAGATGGAATTTTATAGGGATCTGAGCAATGTGGGATATAATAAGAGTAATAGAATGTTATATCATCAATAGCCACAGGTGAGGTGCTGGAAGGCTGGAGGTTAACTAATGTGGTACCACTATTTAAGAAAGGTGAGAAGGAAAAGCCAGGGAACTATAGATTGGTGAGCCTAACATTCGTGGTGGACAAGTTGTTGGAGAGAATCCTGAGGGACAGAATTTACATATATTTGGAAAGGCAAGGACTGATTTAGGACAGTAAACATGGCTTATGCGTGGGAAATTGTGTCTCACTAACTTGATTGAATATTTTGAAGAAGGAGTGAAGATGATTGATGAAGGCAGAGAGGTGGACATGATCTATATGGACTTCAGTAAGGCATTTGATAAGGTTTTACATGATGGACTGGTTAACAAGGTTAGATCACATGTAATACAGAGGGAACTAGCCATTTGGATACAGAACTAGCTCAAAGGTAGAAGACAGAGGGTGAAGATGAAGGGTTACATTTCAGACTGGAGGCCTATGATGAGCAGCAACAACGCTGGGTCCACTGCTTTTTGTCATATATATAAATGGTTTGGATGTGCGCATAGGAGGTATAGTTTGTAGGTTTGCAGATGATATCAAAATTGTTGCTGTAGTGGACAGCAAAAAAGATTACCTCAGAGTACAACGGGACGATCAGCCAAGGAGTGGCAGATGGAGTTTAATTTAGATAAATATGAGGTGCAATTTTGGAAAAGCAAATCAGTGCAGGACTTATACACTTAATGGTAATGTCCCAGGAAGTTTTGCTGAACAAAGAAACCTTGGAGAACATATTTCCTTGAAAGTGGAGTTGCAGGTAGACAAGATAGTGAAGAAGATGTTTGGTTTGCTCTCCTTTATTGGTCAGACCATTGAGTATACGGGTTGGGAGGTCATGTTGTAGCTGTACAGGACATTGGTTAGGCCACTTTTGGAATACTGTGTTCAATTCTGATCTCCCTGCTATAGGAAAGATGTGAAACTTGAAAGGGTTCAGAAAAGATTTACAATATGTTGTCATGGTTAGAGGGTTTTAGCTACAGGGAAACATTGAATAGGCTGGGGATATTTTCCTGGGAGTGTTGAAGGCTCAGGGATAACCTTTTAGAAGTGAGAATGTGTAAAAGGTATGAGCAGGTAGGGAAAGAGTTAAGTTTTGAGTTTTGAGCTGAGATCAAATAAGAAATTACAGTTAACAATGGGGTGCTGGAGGCAAGAGTAATGGATTAACAAGGTGGAAAAGCAGTCATTATGTGGAGCCATTTAACAATATTGGAAGCATTCAGTATGTAAGGTCAGTTAATATCCATTATGTGAAGCCAGTTAATAAGATTAAGAACATTCATTGTGTAATAGCAGAAGACTTAATCTCTAAATATTGACACCCACTGATTGTAACAGTCATTGTGGCACAGTGGTTAGCACTGTTACCTTACAGCACCAGAGACCTGGGTTCAATTCCTGCCTCAGGCAACTGTCTGTGTGGAGTTTGCACATTCTCCCCATGTTTGTGCAGGTATGCTCCAGTTTCCTCCCACAGTGAGAGGAGAAAGATTTAAGGACTTAAAAGGCAATTTTTTCATACAGACTGTTGTATGTATAGAATAAGTTGCTAGAGGAAGTGGTGGATGCTGGTAAATTGCAATATTTGAAAGGCATCTGGATGGGTATATGAATAGGAAGGGTTTAGTGGGATTTGGGTCTAATGCTTGCAAATAGGATTAGATTAAATTAGGATATCTGGTTAGCATGGATGATTGGACCGAAGGGTCTGTTTTCATGCTGTATAGCTCTATAACTCTATGGCTCAATGTGTGACAGAATCAGACAAGAAGGTCAGTCAGGCCAATCTTGTTGGCGAGATCATTCCACCTCAATCTTTTATTCATTTCACAAGTGATATGTGAGATTGTCTCCAGGCAATACAAGATGCCAAGAGATGGGGATTAAATGCCCTGTTAATGCCACAATTCAGTCCATTAACATTCAGCTTCCCAGCGAGGAAATTAGAGCGAGCGCCTGGTGCATTCGATTCACTGCATGCTCCAAATGACCTCAATATTATCTACGACTAAGCTGCAGCTTAGAGCATGACCAATATGCACCAGGTGCACTCACCCCCTCCTCCACAGACATTGGCATCTGGCACCTGCCAACCCATCATGGCCATCCTTGCACTTCTACTATTCACACGCAACGTGGTCTGGAACTTTCCTTGCGGACTACACTAGCCACTTGCATTGAAAGGGGCACTCAGCTCACAGACTGGACTGGGCTGTATCGAACGGATGCTTACTTGATGCTTTCTGAGCACTCACTCACCTAACTCTAACCTGCATGCGCACAACCTCGCTGCCCTATATGGCCTTGCTGTGTCAATTACACAGTCACAAAAACAGGCAGCTTTCCTTTCCGTTCAGTAGCCCTCAGTCAAAACAGCACATATCTTGCTGTACAGCAGCATGCTACATCAATCTTACACTTGCACCATGTGCCAGCAGTTCACACAAAAATACTCCATATGTGCAGCAAGTCGACAGCCAAGTGTTCAACTCTAGGTGGAGTAGTACTCAGTGAAGTCTATAAAGGCTCTTGTCAATCAAGGGGTCCCTGCACAATAAGTTAAGGGAAAATTCCTATTCTAATTCATAAAATGGGCCACAATCAGATATCCAGTTGGTATGTTCTCAATCAGGGGGTCCATGCATCTGGAGTCCAGACAGTGGGTCATGGTCCATCCATTAGTGGGCGACACGGTGGCACAGTGGTTAGCACTGCTGCCTCACAGTGCTAGAGACCCAGGTTCAATTCCCGCCTCAGGCGACTGTCTGTGTGGAGTTTGCACATTCTCCCCAGTGTCTGCGTGGATTTCCTCCGGGTGCTCCGGTTTCCTCCCATAGTCCAAAAATGTGTAGGTCAGGTGAATTGGCCATGCTAAATTGCCCGTAGTGTTAGATGCAGGGGTAGATGTAGGGGTATGGGTGGGTTGCACTTTGGCGGGGCAGGGCGGTGTGGACTTGTTGGGCCGAAGGGACTGTTTCCACACTGTAAGTAATCTAATCTAAAAATGTATGGGTGGGTGTGCTTCGGCGGGTCGGTGTGGACTTGTTGGGCCGAAGGGCCTGCTTCCATACTGTAAGTAATCTAATCTAATAAGGAGTATAATGACAAGGCGAGGGCTAATAAAGTCAGGAAGATGCATATATATCTATCAGGGGTATGAGCCTTTCTTGTGTGAGGTTATCTGGTCATGACTGGGCCAAGGTTAGTCTATCAGGGGTCCATTCTCAGAAACTAAGAGGGTTATGGTGGGAGTGGAAGTGAGTTCAGATATTGCTGTGGCACTGAGCCCTGACGGGTTAGTAGCTGGGACTCAGAATTGCAGGCTCTGGCCAACAGAGGGATTGTGAAGGCAGCAGCAGGATTTGCATGGGGGAATACTGTAAGGCATTGCTGGGAAGTGTGTAATATAAGGGGATGGTCACCCACAGTCAGAGCACCCTGACTTAAAGGAAGGGAGCGATGAATAACCACTCTAGGCATGTTCGTCTCGTACAGCAGCTGCTGGTTGGGAAAGGTGAGTAGATATATGTACCTGCAGATGGGTTGGATGGAGACTTGGGTAAGTGGGAGGCTTGTCTGGTTAACAGGATGGCCTATGAGGGAGAGGGTGTGGATGTACTGGGACACACTGTCACATTCAGGGTAAAAATGGAAGCCATGCACAGGAGAGCAGTCACTGTCATCCTGTCCATGTCGTGGAAATTGAAAATGCACAATCAGGAAAGAAATGGCTGTGACCACACTCGGAGTGGGTGGATAAGAGACTCAGAATCAAAAAGTGTGACACTTGAAAAGCACAGCAGGTCAGGCAGCATCCGAAGAGCAGCAGTGTCCTGAATGGAAAGTGCAGAGTAGTCTGTGTGTGGTCTCCTCCATCCTCCAGAGGGCGCCACCTGGGCACTGCTCTGTCTCTTTGCAAGGAAAGGGCACCTGGATTAGGGTCAAGACTCCTGGCATCCCCTAGCGCCATGCCTTCAGTTCTGGAGGAGTGGTCTGCAACGACCGAGACTGACAGCGGGGTTAACTTGACAGCTGCAGAGAAATGAAGAGTGGTACTTTTTCAGCTGGTGAGACATGAATGTTTCTGCATTCCTGCAGGAGCGATCATGGTTCAGCATGGCCAACTCACCTAACCTGGACTGTGGGAGGAAACCAGAGCACCCAGAGGAAACCCACACAGATAAGGGGAGAATGTGCAAACTCCAAACAGTCAGTCGCCCAAGGCTGGAATCAAACCCGGGTCCCTGGCACTATGAGACAGCAGTGCTAACCACCGTGCCACCACATGGTGGAGGAAAAATAAGAAGAAGATCTCATGAGGGGCACACACTTGGCACAGGTGGCACTCCATTATAAATGCATTATTTTATTTGTAAATTCACTTTTCATCATCAGTTATGTGAAGGGATATCATTTCAGCTATAACTATAAGAATAAAATAGAGAGGCTAGCTATTCTTAGCATCATATGCTTTTCTAACTCTGTTGCACAATAGCTATCCTTTCCTAGACCCCACCACCTAGAACATCTTGCCCTTCCACAAGAACCATTCCCTTTGCCAGTCCTTGGTTTGTCCCCCCTCCCCACCCACCAACCACCCTGACCCCCCAGGTACCTTCCCCTGCAACTGGAGAAGATGCAAAACCTGCAGGTACACCAAGCCCCTCACCTCCATCCAGGGCCTCAAACAGTCCTTCCATGTGAGACAGAGGTTCACCTGCTTCTCTTCCATCCTATTTTTCTGCATCAGGTGCCCCAGATGTGATCTTCTCTACATTGGGGAGACCGAACGATAAATTAGGGAATGGTTTGCCGAGCATCACAGCTGGGCCCACAGGGGCCAATCTGACCTCCCAGTCACCGCCCATTTCAATTCTCCCTTCCCACTCCCTTTCTAACCTGACCATCTTTGGCCTGCTCCACTGCCACAACGAACTAAACTGCAAATTTGAGGAACAACACCTCACCTTCTGCCTGGGCAGCCAATCACCCGGAGGACTCGATACTGAGTTCCCCAATTTCAAGTAACCTCCTTTCCCATCCCCCGACTCCCTTCCCAGCCCCTCCCCCTCCCTTCCACTCCCCCCATTGACCAATCAGGTCGTACCCTCTACCTGCCTTCACCTGTCCCCACTTCACCATCCTGCCCCCGCCACTCCCTTTATCTGCAGCTCTCCCCATAGCCACATCCAGTCCTGAAGAAAGGTTACACCCAAAACATTGATTTCTCCACCTCCTGATGCTGCCTGGCTTGCTATGTTCTTCCAGCCTCCAGCTTGTCATCCTTTCCTAGCACCCATACCAGTATAAAACATTGTCATGATTGAATGAGGCAGTATTGGATGTGTTGAGCGCTTCAGCACATTGGAAGATCAAACTATTAAGCTGCACTTACAGTTGGGATCATACAGGTAATGCTCCCCTCAGGAGCATCAAACATTTGGAGTCGGTGAAAAATGACTAACTCAATACAACTGAACAAGATTCGCGAAGTTCTGGCTGTGTTGTTTTGGCCAATATTGCTATGAGATACTGAAAGTGCTGTTCATCTGTACATATTCATGTTTTACTCAATACAATGCTGAATCTATCACAGATCCCCACCACGCATCCCAGTTGTCCAAAGCAGAGATTTGGAGGATGAAGCAGTATCTTCTGTATAGATGGAAGTGATACAAAGCTCCAGACATGACCTGCTGAAGATGAGAAGACATCTTGTGGCTCTTGTTAATTCAGCTGAAGACAGTGTGTCATTGTCGATTCTCAGCACCAAATGACCTCCAACTCAAAGCCACAGCCTCTATAACATCTGCACAACATTCAACTGTGGCTTGCCTGCATCTTTGCTGCATCATGAGGTCAGCTATTGCTGGAAGCTCTGCTAAGAAGGCAGTGGTTGATGCTGCTCTTAAGCTTGTGCGCATGTGTTTCTTATCTTTTGGTGTTGCATCCCTTAGTGCAGTGACCGCAGTGGAACATGGGGGACCCAGCAAGGAGGCCTGCATGGACCTTGCACATTGTTGCCCTAATTCAGATATCCAAACCTTTTGATGTACACATGGTAGGAAATTATACTTGTTGCAACAATAATAAAGACCTCTTTCCACACTCCCTACCCAACAGTAACCAAGAATGTGGATCAACATTTCCACTAATGCATGGCCACACATTCACTGGGGGGGGCTCTGTATATTCATTGGACTGTTGACACATTGCTTATGCTTCCAGAAACTGCTGCCACACATGGACCACAGAGGGCTCCCCAACAGCAAGAAAAATAACAGGGAATGTTGATGGTGACATTTCATATTCCAAGATGTGACTTGAGCAACTCCTGCACTCAGTGCAGGCTATGGAACCTTGGAAAGTGATTGTTATTTTGGAAGGTGGTAGCCCACAGGATATTACTTGCGCCTCACAGCCATTACTTGGATTTTATTTGTAATGTTGAATGATTTGATGCCAGGTTTTTTTTAAATCAATACAGTGGATCAAGGCATGAGGTACGTGTACAGCATTTTGTGATAACAGGTTTCTTTCACATGCTCTGAGTGCACGTCTGTATAATGCCACTCCAGGTGCAATAGCAGCCATTTTCCATTTCAATTACACAATCACAATTTGGGTGAGACTGGAAGGAAACTCAGGCAGGCCTTCACAGCGTGAGTCACATGCTCAGCTTAGGTGACCCTCTCATCCCACAACGGGTCAAATTCTTTGCTGCCTTGCCCAGCCTGTCAACCCCACTCACTTTGATCTTTCCCACAATCCAACACAACCCATTTATTTAACTGCTCATCTCCCCATTTTACCCCTTATGTCCCAGGGATACAATTTAATCATGACAGACATTGCTTAGGCAAAGGCAGGGTGTTGGTAACTATCGATAATCTCCCCCACTCCCCAACCAGCTGTGCAGCATCCTGTTCCCTCTCATGCTCTATCATCTCCCACATTTATGTTGAGTTGCTCCCCTTCACAATTATCATCTCCTTTGCATCCCAGTATGCCGCCTTCAGTTCCCACAACTGATTTCCCTACTGTACAACTACAATAGTAGTCCTTGATCACTATCCTTGAATTTTAGTGGGCAGACCCTCTAGACAGATTGTGGGCCATCGCCTGGTCAACTTGTAAAACTAATGAATCTACACACCCTTGACTGATCTCTGCATAGCTCTCTGATTGACCTACAGCTGACTGAGACTGAACTGAACTTTCAGGATCATGGCTCATTCTCTGGATTGTATTGATGCAAGCCCCCCCATTCCCTGGTGCCTTGAGTGACTGACATACTGTGTCCAAGCCGGTGGTCTGATACCAGGGGCTGCAATTGACTAACTGTACTGGGACCCCCTGACTGATGACAGTCTCCCTTGACTTAAATGAGGACTACTCTCCTCAGACTTTGAGACATGGCCATTTGATTGAAGCAAAGCAGTGTGTTTGCCATAGAAGCTACATGTATAAGCCGTATATGTGAGATCAATGTAGCATGGTGCCATACAGCAATATGTCTATTACCTTGACTAATCATTACTGGTTATATGTGTCAAGCTTCCTGGCTTTAAATCTGCACTAACTGGTAAGGCAGTACGGAAGTATTGTGATCTGTGAGTTCTGAATGAGGTGGCAAAGTGCAAACAGCCAGACAACTCGGATGCATTCAAGTAGACAAAAAGTGAGTGAAGGGCATGTGAGCGAGAGAAGAGCCCTGAGATACACCCTGATCCAATCTGTGGGATGGATGCCATGTAAATTGGTCTGGCAGTAACAATACAGTGTAACATTATAACAAGTCTACAGGCCTAATATGGAAAGTGGGACGAGTGCAGATAGTAGTGTATTTTGGTGGTATAGACATGATGGGCCAAAGGGCCTCTTCTGTACTGTGTTGATTTTATGAATCTAAGGTGTCGGTGTGCTCCAAAGTGTAAAGATGGGCAAAGAACCTCTAGTTACCCGCTTTTACTTTCATGTCGGGACTTGCCACCATCTAGTTTCTATCCAGTGTATGGAAGAATAGGTTGCATATAAACAAGGTGAGATTAGAAGCAAATCAGATATAAATGTATCTAAACAGGTCTCCAATGCTCACTAGGAGATTCTCATTTGTCATTCAAACCTTGGCTGAACAATCAAACGTTTTTGTCAATGTCTAGGATCTAATTTTTCCAACCTTGTGTATTTTCCCAACTGACTCATTATTGTTTAGGTTCTGGAAAAGTTCTGCCCAGAGAAATGATTTCCTTCAGTATTAACATGCAGGACAAGTGTGCATCACCTTAAGATTAAAATGAATTCATTTAGGAATGAAATCTACAAACAAAGGCTAGGGCAAATCTAGAATTTATTGCTTCAAAGCCAGCAGAACAGTCAGTCAGTTGAAATTACCAATACTGAGATTAATAGATGATTATTAGGAAAGCATATCAAGGAATATGGAACATACGCAGGTAAATGCAGTGATGATATAGATCAGACAAAATCTAAAAGAATAGCAGAAAATATTGGAGGGGCTGAATAAGTAACTCCTATTCCTATGTATCCAAACTACTGCATATACCTATACCATTAATTATAGACAGAAATTTATTGGTGGAAGTTTTGAGTGTCAAATTGGGTCTTGCCCAAATGTTACAAATATTGACATTGCAGTTAATTGTTCAACAACCTAAATCGCATATAAAGACATGCTAATATGTGAAGTCAGTGATAAGTGAAAGAATTGCTCATGCTTAGGCACTTTTATCTACCCACTTTTACAGAGGGTGATGCTATTCCCCACTATGGGATTCCCCAACATCTTTATTTACAGGACAGCATATTCAGATAATTTTAGTCCAATGAGAATTTACTGCAACTTGTATGACTCTGACTTGTGCCTTTTAACCTTCTCACAACTTCATTGTTCTGTATTCAGAATGTGAACTTGATATTTTTGTTGAATTGTTTTTTGTAGTTTGCTGTGTTAAAAGGAGGTTGATTATAAAGTACAGACAAAATAAATGGACTGATTGGTCTCATTCATAGCAGATGAGCTTCTAAAGCTGTTGAGGTATTCCTCAACTACCCAATCAAAGAACTCTTCCAAAGCTCAAAGAAAAGGCGGAGTGTTTTTTTTTACATAGAAACACAGAAAGTTAAGGGCACAGAGGAGGCCATTCAACCCACCATGTTGCCAAAAAGCAACTCTCCAGTCTAAGCCCATTTTGCAGCTCTTGGTTATAGATTACAGCACCTCAGTGAATGCCCAGACGTCTTTTTAAAGTGATCAAAATTTCGCTACAATCTTTTTAGACAGTGGATTTCAGATCCTTCAGACCCTCTAAACAAAAAGAACTTCCCTCTAATCCTTCTACCAAATTCTTTAAATCTGGTCTGAAAATGTGTTGCTGGAAAAGCGCAGCAGGTCAGGCAGCATCCAAGGAACAGGAAGAAGAAGGGCTTATGCCCGAAACGTCGATTCTCCTGTTCCTTGGATGCTGCCGGACCTGCTGCGCTTTTCCAGCAACACATTTTCAGCTCCAACCCATCTTACATACAGCATTTTCTTTCCTCTGTATTCTCCTCAATATCTTCAGATCCATCTTAAAGTGCAGAACGTATAACCAGGCACTATGCTATTAAAATTCAATATGACCTCCTTGCTCTTGTATTCTAAGGCATTAGATACTGAACAATCTTTGCAGCAACATTTAATAATTATCCACACAGGTCCCTCTGCGCTTATACTCCCTTTAGAGTTGCATATGTATCAGAATATTGGATAGCAAACCTGATGTGAGTAATTCTAATATTGATTCTATGGAATTCATGGAGGCCAGCTGTATGTGCAGGGACATTAATGTGTGATGAGTTTCTTCCCAGGGCTTGTTGTTGTCAGTGAGCTGTGGATAGAGTCATACACTGTGGAAACAGATCCTTCGGTCCAACCAGTTCATGACGAACATTATCCCAAACTATACTAGTCCCATCTACCTGCTCCTGGCCCATAACCATCCAAACCTTTCCTATTCATGTATCTATCCAAATGTCTTTTAAACATTGTAATTGCACCACATCCACCACTTCCTCAGGAAGTTCATTCTACAATCAAACCACCCTCTGATTAAAAAATGTGCCGCTTATGTCTTTTTAAAATTTCTCTCCTCTCACCTTAAACATGTGCCCCCTAGTCTTGAAATTCCCCATCTTGGAGAAAAAGACAACTACCATTAACTCTTTCTATACCTCCCATTATTTTGTAAAGTTATATCAGGTCGCCTCTCAACTTCCTACACTCCAGTGAAAAGAATTGCAGCCTATCCAGCCTTTCTTTATAACTCAAACCTTCCACACCCAGCAGCACGCTGGTAAATCTCTTCTGAACCCACTCCAGCTTGATAATATCCTTTCTATAACTGGGTGACCAGAACTAGATACAGTATTCCAGAAGAGGCCTCACCAAAGTCCTGTACGACCTCAACATAATGTCCCAACTTCGATACTCAAAAGACTGAGCAATGAAGGCAAGCATACCAAAAGCCTTTTAAACCAGCCTGTCTATATGTGATGTAAACTTCAAAGAATTATGTACCTGCACCCTTAGGTTCCTCTGTTCCAGAAAACTACCCAAGGCCCTAGCATTAATTGCATAAGCCCTATTCTTGTTTGTTGTACCAAAACACAATATCTTGCATTTATCCACATTGAGCTCCATCTGCCATTTTTCAGCCCATTGACCCAGTTGATCATGATCCCTTTGTAACCTTAAATAACCTTCTTCTTCACTGTCTATTACACCATCCACTTTGGTGTCATTCACAAACTTACTAACCATGCTTTCTATCTTCTCATCCAAATTATTTCTATAAATGACAAGCAAAAGAATACCCAGAACTGATCCCTGTGAAACACGGCTGGTCACAGGCCTCCAGTCCGAAAAGCAACCCTCCACTATTACTTTCTGTCTCCCACTGTTAAGCCAATTGTGTATCCAATTGGCAAGGTCACCCTGAATCCCATGTGACCTCACTTTACTAGTCTACCATGTGGAACCTTGTCAAAGGCTTTACTAAAATCCAAATAAACAACATCTACTGCTCTGTCATCATCAACCTTTTTGGTAACTTCCTCAAAAAACTCAATCAAGTTTGTGAGACGCGATTTTCCTCCCACAAAACCACGCTGACTATCCTTAATTAATTTGTGTCTCTCTAAATGTCCATAAATTCTATCTTTCATTATCACCTCCAACAATTACCCACAACCGAAGTCAGACTCGTGGGTGTATAGTTTCCCGGATTCTCCTTGCAACGTTTCTTAAATAAAAGTACAACATTAGCCACTCTCCAGAGATCAGTAGACAAGCAGGGGGCTGGAAGAACACTGCAAGCCAGGAAGCATCAGGAGGTGAACTTCTCCATCTTCCACAGTTACACTGGCACCATCCACCACCTTTTCCTCTGCTACTTTGATGACTGTATTGGCGCCACCTCAGGTTCCCACAAAGAGATCCAACAGTTCATCAACTTCACTAATATCTTCCACTCTGACCTTAAGTTGACATGGACCATTTTTGACACATTCCTGCTCTTCCTGGACCTCTCTATCTCTGCTTCCGACTCAACACGGACATCTATTTCAAACCCACTGACTCCCACTTCTATCTTAACTACACCTCCTCCCAATGCCACCCCACCGTCAAAATGTGATCTCTTACCCACAATTCCTCAACCTCCACCGTATCTGCTCCCAAAAGGAGCAATTCTATTCCAGAACATCCTCGATGGCCTCCTATTTCTAGCACCACAATTTCCTGTCCCACATGATCAATAATGCCCTCCAGCACATCTCCTCTACTTCCCGCACCTCCACCCTTGAACCCCACCCTTCCAAACATAACAAGGATAGAACCCCCTGGTCCTCACCTTCCACCCCACTAATCACTGGATACAGCGCATTATCCTTCGACATTTCCACTACCTATGATCAGACCCCACCACCAAAGATATATTTCCCTCCCCACCCTATGTGCATTCTGCAGAGACCATTCCCTCCATGACTCACTCATTAGGTCTGCACACCACACACACCCCTCCCAACAACCCACTCTCCAAATCCAGCATCTTACCTTCCTGCCACACAAGGTATAAGACCTGCACCCACACCTCCCCTCTCATCTTTGTCCAAGCCCCCAAAAGATCTTTTCACATCTGCCAGAGCGTTTCCTGCGCATCGACCCACTTCATCTACTATGTCCGTTGCTCTTGATGTGGTCTCCTGTACATCAGGGAGATAGGACACCAACTCGCAGAGCATTGCAGGGAACATCCCTGGGACACATGCACCAAACAACCCCTGTGGCCAACTGCTTCAACTCCCCCTTCCACTTCCCCAAAGACATGCAAGTCCTGGGCCTCCTCCACTGCCATACCAAAGCCACCTACCAACTGGAGAACAAACACAGCATCTTCCACCTTTAGACCCTTCAACTATTTGGCATCAACATTGACTTCACTAATTTCCAAATGTAACCCCCACCCCCACCTCATCCCAGATCCAACCCTCCAACTCAGCACTGTCCTCTTGACCTTACCTACCTGTCCATCTAACTTCCCACCTATCTGCTTCACCCTCCCCACTGACCTATCACCACTACCCTCCCACCCTCATCCATTTATCGCCTTCCTAGCTACCTTCTCAGGCAGTATCCGAGGAGCAGGAGAGTTGACGTTTTGGGCATAAGCCCTTCATCAGGAATGTGGGGGATGGCGGGGGGGGGGGGGGGGGGGAGGGAAGTGGGCTGATGAATAGGGGGGATGGAGGAGATCTCCCCTATTCATCAGCCCTCTTCCCCACCCCCACCCCCCACCCCCATTCCTGATGAAGGGCTTATGCCCGAAAAGTCAATTTCCCTGCTCCTCGGATGCTGCCTGACCTGCTGTGCTTTTCCAGCACCACACTCTCGACTCTGATCTCCAGCATCTGCAGTGCCCACTGTCTCCACCGCCTGATGCTGCCTGGCTTGCCAGCCCCCTGTTTGTCTACTTCGGCTTCCAGCATCAGTTTTTGATCTTCCAGTCATCAGACACTTCAACCACAGTTATAGATGGTGCAAATATTTCTGCAAGGGGTCTAGTAATTTCCTCACATACTTCCTACAACGTTCTGAGATTAGATCAGGTCAGGGAGACATATCCACCTTTATCGTCACAAACTTCCTCTTCTGTATTGTGAACTGTTTTTAAAGCATCAAAGTTTATTTCTCTGCATTCTCTAGACTCCACTTCTTTCTCCGCAGCTAAATCTGACGTGAAATATTCATTTAGTGTCTCTCGCAACTTCAGGTTCGATCTTTAAGTGCCTTGGAATCTCACTGTCATATTTCTTTGAAATCCACACTGAAACGGAAAGTGAGAAGGTCACTAGGAGGGATTATATTCAGAAAACGTTTCTTTTTTTTGAGAAATTTCATGTCGTGTACATGAGGCTTTGAAATTAATCCATTTTAGGAGGCCGATTTGATGGTTGCTAGTTCACAACAATTGGATTTTCAGAACTCGCTCTGCGAGTTTATTTTTTAAAAAATATTATCACTAAAGCCTGACTAATCTGACAAAGAGTTCCTTCTCTTCGGAGCCTCGAACAGGCTGATACATTCAGGATCTTCTTGTTCAATCTCTCTTTGCTGGTCAATTTGAAGAATTACCTTCTTGCCGATGTAACTGTATAGTTTACCCTGAGCAAATAGGAAGCCGAGCTGTAGAAATCATGCAGATATGTCGGGTTTGGGGGCGTGCCTGGTAAACTGGAGCTGAGACAGCGAGAGTCGGAGGCGGCCAGAGAACTCAGGGTCGGTGCACGCCGGCTACTCTTCCACAATCTCATTCTCCGTTTTCGCAATGACTTGTTTGTGATACGTTTCATCACACAAGCGCACCCTTTAGACCGAGGGTTACTCTGACACTTGGGAGGATCGTCAAAATGAAGCACAAGGTAAAACAGGGTTTATTTGTTTTCTTTTTGCGGAGTTGCTGGTGTTTGGTTGCAGGCGTGTGCGGGAAACTAGAAGCGGTGGTTGATTGAAAGTTACAGCCGCAAATACTCGCAGTATTCCGGCGGCTCCTGGTTTCACTGCTCAATGTGCACTTAGTACACTTGAGCTGTTCACAGTGCCATTGCTTGGTTGTAGGAAGACGTTATGGAGGTGGGGCTCGTATTTTGTCGTCTCCAGTGTGTTTATTTCAGTCTGAAAACACTGATGTGTAACTTCACATGCTGCTCTGTAATCCTTACTAAAGGCAAGCCTGTTGGTAGAAAACTTGTGTTAAAAAAAATCTAGGTATGTGGTAGCGAGTGGGACTGGAAAACCATCTGTGCTGCAGTTACAGTATACGGATTTTTCACAAGCATTCCGGTTGATGTGGCATTGTGTCTGAGCTGGTTGGGTGAATAGGTACCTACATGTTCTGTCCCGTAACACCTCTTTGAGCGGACATTAAAGATATTCGAGATCAACTTAGTTTAAGAAGACAAGCAAAGGGAGCTGGAGGAGGCAGATTTGTGGTACCTTCTGACACCACTTGATGGCGGAATGTAAATTTCGGACAAAATTGATCGACCCAGCGAGCAGTCCATCCAGCTACCTGAAAGCTTTCTCTTTCCACTTCGACAACCAAGACTGTGACCCGTCTGCTGGCCTTTCCTGAACCCAGGCACAGAACCCTCACCAAATGGTCCCTTATTTCTGTTTTGTCACCCTCTTAACATTCTGCCTGAATTGTTTCCCTCGCTTTTTTTTTCTCGTGGCAATCCGTTCCACTCTGTAATGCCTTGTGTGTTTAATTTTCAGCCGAAGTAGACAAAACCCACATGCTGAAATCCAGGCCACAACCTTAGCGCTTCGATCCGATCGGCTGTAACCCGTTATCAAGAGGAGAAAGTCCGTAGTAGCCAATCACTCCTGAAGAGCTCTACCCCCTCAGTGCAGAATCAATCTCGCCACAATCCTCTGAGACCTTTTTGGAAAGGAAATCTCCCAGTTTCCCATATTTGATCTCCTGGAACGCCACACATTATCTTAGAACTGCATTCTTTCAACTGATGGACTAAAGAGCTAGGACCGATGTGTCCTTTTATATATAATAGATATAAAATATACATAATTTTAAAGAATTAATTCATCGTAAAGGGGAAAAAAAAGGATGCGAATTCTATCGGCCAGGATAGACTGCACAACGATACACTGCACAACAGAGTCATGGAACAAATCAATTTAATAGACAAAGAAGACTATAGGGTTGCTCTGTGGTGTGGTGTTGAGGAATGAGATTGAAGAGCTGGTCGCGTTTCACCGTTGTCACCATCTGTTGAATCCCTATTTAGGCGGGGCTAATTCTGGTCCTTGGGGATTAGACAGTTCTCTGGTCATCCACAAGGCCCACACACTGTCAAGTTCATTCCCTGCCTTTCCTGAGCTAGATTATCTCTTTTAGCCCCAATACTTTATTTATATAATTTGTTAAATCTGTATTACGTTTCAAAAAATAGAGTACAATAAAATGTCTCCATGTTCCACTTTTATGTCCCTCAACATAGGAACATGAGGAACAGGAGTAGGCCATTCAGCCCCTCCAGCCTGCTCTGCTGTGCAATAAGATCATGACTGATGTGTGGCCTACCTCCATATACCAGTCTTGGACCCATATTCTCTTGAGGTGGAAGTGGGTACTGCAAATGCTGGAGATTAGAGTGGTGCTGGAAAAGTACAGCAGGTCAGGCAGCATCCGAGGAGCAGGAAAATCGACATTTCAGGCTTTTCCAGCACCACTCTAATCTTGACCATATTCTCTTGATACTTTTACTTAAGAATAAAATGCCTAACTCCAATGTAAATTTAAAAATGAATGAACGTTGACCACTGTTTGAGGAAGAGAGTTTCCAACCTCAACATTTCTTTGCATGGAGAAGTGCTTATCTGAAAGGCCTGGCCCTAATTCTTAAGACTGTGCCCCTCCGTTCGAGAATAATCAACCAGTGGGAATATAGAACATTACAGCGCGGTACAGGCCCTTCGGCCCTCGATGTTGCGCCAACCTGTCTCTTTATCTTTATCTCCCTGTTGTCCCTTAACCTCCAAATTCTAGAGAATAAAGGCCTAATTTGTCTAATCTGTCATAATGCCTCAAAATCTAGGTATCATCCTTGTAAACCTACAGTGAACTCCTTCCAGGCCAAAACATCCTTCCTATGTTCAGGTGTCTAGATCTTAATATATTTATAATAGTCTTAATGCTGAACAATATGTACAATATTCCATGTCTGGCATACAGTCTGAGAATAAAACATTGAAATTTGCAGAAATTTGCAAACTTTTCTCCATGCACCATGTTCCACACTGAGGTCATTATGATCTATCTCAGCATTCTTACATTGGTCAGAGTGATTGAGCTGTCTAGGGAAAATAACATCCAGGAACAAATACCCAGAAGTCATTAAGTGATGTACTAAGTGTTGTTGTCATCTGTAAAAATGTGTGTGGTATGGAAAGAAGGGCTTGAATTTGGTGAAACCCTATGAAATATTTACCATGGTTATATGCAGCAGGAGATGGAGATATAGAATTGTTGACCGGTGTCAAAGAGCTGGATAAATCAGATGAGCTGAGTTCACACTAGTGGATTTGTGTTGTCTTTCAAAAATCTTGTGAATTCAGCATTTTATCCCACTCATCTTCAGATCAGCCTGAAACCACAGAAATGGCATGCCCTAAAAATACTTTATGCGTGCGTGTGTATGTTGCATTAGGACATACTGCCCACATAACAAGAATTTAACTCTTTGCTTGGATCCTGGCCAGTTGTGCATGACATAAAATTTGTTTTTATTTTACATTTATTATAGATTGACAGATGGATAAACAGCCCTTCTTTCAGTCGTTTGAGCAGAAAAGCACCAGTCACGTGACCACAAAGTTATATGGGCTGTGTTTGCGAAACTACTGTTGAATTTCTCAAATTACAATATTAATGGCTTTATAAATGCTTAGTTAAAACCAAAGGTAACTTGATCAAAATTAGTGGAAAGGTTACAATGTAGCCGATGAAATTTTCTTGGATCCAAATAAAAAGAGGTAGGATCTGAAATCCTTTTCTAGAAAGGTCAGACTTCCAGTCACCAACTCTGCCTGACATTCTGAGCTCTCAAGGTGGAGTCATTTACATGAACTGGGTAGGCCCCAACGCCATTTACATGAATGGAGTAGGCCCCAACGCCATTTACATGAATGGAGTAGGCCCCAACGCCATTTACATGAATGGAGTAGGCCCCAATGCCATTTACATGAATGGGGTAGGCCTTAACGCCATTTACATGAATGGGGTAGCCCCCAACGCCATTTACATGAATGGGGTAGGCCCCAATGCCATTTATGATGTTGTCTTGACATCAGCAAGATGTTTGGATCAGCCCCTTATGGAATTCTATTAGTCTGGCTGAAGATCTGTTAAACAGTTTAAAATTATGGCATTGGTTTTGGACCATCTGGCTTTTGACCAAATTTCCTAGATGACAGCAGTGACCTCACTGCGGAATGTTCTTGTTGATATGTAGTGTTTGGAATGTACTGAGATTATGAAAGATGTTCTATGAGCACATGTTTTTTTCTTTTCAATTGATTAGTCTGTTCAGTGTTTGGAACTGGTGGGATTTCTAGAGGCTGATGACATCCCACCAGTTTCAGCTTCTCCTCTGTCAGTACCATCGGGAAAGAAGATTTAAATGGATGGAGGTCCAGCAGAACCAGATCCTGCTTCCTGTCATCTACCACAATGCATCACATTGCTGTCATGTATCTTCCCCTCCATAGTAGTAACGTAACATTCATGAATTAGTCTAGCCATCTCCAGATTAGGTGAATCCATCCACGAAGGCTAGAAGTGAAGGTTTTCATTTTTTTGGGTTATACAAAACCTCAGCCTGTAGGGCAAGGTGTTACTTGTGCAACGACACAAAGGTTGCTGTGGATGTAAACTGTTCATTTCCATGGACTGTAGGTCACCCATCAGTAATACTGAGTTCCTGAAGATGTTTCTGTAGTGTAGTCTTTGATCGATAAAGTTTATACAACCACCACAGCATTAATGATATGTTTTCAGGTACAGATTTTTCGCTTCATTTTGGTCCCCACCTCTGGGCCAGATTCAGTTCCCACTTGGTCCAGAAGTGGGTCATAAATTGCCCAGAGGTTGACTTAAAAATAATATTTACAAGTTGATGAGAGATCAGCTCCCTCGACCATTAGTCTATCTGTAATAAATGAGTGCGCTTGATCCCTGAAATTCTGCCTTTTAACTCAATTCTACTTGAGTTTTATTTTTATGGTGCACTTGTCATGTTGGTTGATAATTCTAAGTCAGAACACTAAGATCTGATAGAATCAGCAACTTGGGTTAACTACAGGATTAATGAGGACAGAGATATAAACTCTAAATTGCTGATGTCCTACTCCACCGAGGCTCTGCTTTATTATCTGTGGTCCAAGAAAACAAATTATTAGACACTGCTGCTATAAGGAATTGCTGCAGAGGTGAGGTGGAGGACAGCAGTGATGCGCCGATGGAAGTGGTGATGAATAAATCTAGTTAGCCCTTTGAGGAAACATCTGCCTCCATTTCAAGCTCTCTCCACTAAAATTAGGGCCTCCTGTTGTGGGGAATTCAGAAGGTTCACATGTTGCTCTCCTCAGTGGCACAATGCGTTGGCACTCTAACAAATTGTAACATTCAACTGTGCACTTCAGTTGTTTCAAACAGCTTGTTGGCTGAAGGAAGCTTTCAGTCAGGAGGCCTGTTGTAATATTTGACTGCACTAACAGGTGTTTCAGCATACATGTAGTCATTGTTACGTCCAAGTAAATACTCCAATTACTGTGGTTATGACTAACTGTTTTTATTGCCAAGGTCCTTGGAGTATTCAGCCAAATTAATAACAAAAGCAGTTTCAGAAACTGAGGAATATAGTTTTTGCAACACATTTACTCCCTTAAGGTAGCCATCTAGTGCTCAGTTAATAACCTGCAAGTACCCATACCCATCAGTTGTTCTTAGTAAACAGTGGGGGTAAATGTTAAAATGCGGTGCAGTATCGATACCTTTTGAGCACGGAGGGCTGGGTTAAAGTCCCACCAGATCCTGCAGATTGTGTGACGTGTGTGTGTATATGAGTCTAGTTCTGGTTGCTCTATTGTTGGAAGGGCATTATTAAGCTGGAGAGGATTCAGAAGAGATTTAGCAGAATGTTGCCAGGAATGGAGAGTTTGAGTTGTAAGGAGAGGCAAGGTAATCTGGGATTTCTTTCACTGGAGCATTGGAGGTTGAAGGGTAGCCTTATAGAAGTTCATAAAATCATGAGGGGTAGAAATAAGGTGCATAGCAGGTGTCTTCTCTCTATGGCGGGGAATTTAAAGATTGGGGGAATATTTTTAAGGTGAGAGGAACAAGATTTAAAAATGATCTAAAGGGGCAATTTGTTTTACAGAGTGGCTCGTGTTTTGGAATGAACGTCCAGAGGAATTGATGGATGCAAGTACAGTTATCAGCATTTAAAAGGCGTTTAGATAAATACATGAATAAGAAATGTTTGCAGGAATATGGGCCAAGCGCAGGCAGGTGGGATTAGTTTAGTTTGGTAATATGGTCAGCGTGGACTGGTGGACCAAAGGGTCTGTTTTCATGCTGTTTGACACTGAGTGGTGGTTTAAGCCCTAACTGGAACCAGCTCCAAAAGGTCAATGTTGGGGAACAGCAGTGTGATTTTGGAGCCAGAGCCTTTTAAACTGCTGCCTGTGAGTGAAACATCTGCTTCTCGTGGTCCCCAAGAAAACCTTTATAAAATTAAACCATTAGGTATCTCAACTCCATACTGGTCCTTCCACTCAGTGATGCCCATTGTTCCTGGTGAAGCTTGTGTCCAATAAAATTATTCATTAAATTTTTTATTGGAGTCTGAATTACATCAATAGACTTTTTATTGTTTTTTTTGACTTTTAGCTACCCTGCCCCCCTCGTTGCAATTCCTCAGCCTTGAAATTTATGAATTAAAATGGCAGCCACCATAAAAGTTGTCTCTATTTTAACTTGCAGATACACTCTGTTTTCTTCAGTTCTCTGCATTTGAATGAGATAAGGGATTAAAGTCAGGTGTTTAGTATTTGAGACCTGTCGAGTGAACTGTAGAGTGTCTGACTCTCTACACTTCTCTAAGTTCCTAATAACTATATGTATTATTTTGCCAAGAAGGAAATGTGAAATGGATCTGCCACCTAATTATATTTGCTTTCATAATTTGTATTGATGAAAAAATTGCCATTTTGAGGTTGTTTGCAACTTTCCCGTTAAACACATAACAGAAAGAATGCACCACAGCCACATTCTCCACATCCCCTTTACATAGTTTTTCACTTACGGGGTTCATATTTACATTAGTACTGTTTTAGGTATAGATATATGTTTTATTTGAAAGTCTGTTACAGGAAAAGATTGAGAATTAATCACTTGAAAAGACTTTCTAGAATCACCAGTTGTTTCATAAACTCCTCAACATTAAACAAATGAATGATTATTTTCACTTGAATTTTATAGTGAATAATACAGTAATTACCAGCTAAATACTTCAAAGGTCACCATAATCCGGTGCCATTTTGAATAGTTTGAGAATAAAAAGGACAAAAGCTATAACTGAAAGAGAGTCCTGAGCTAGCTCACCAATGACACCATCACCATCCCTCCTCCACTGCCTCACCGCAGCCTGCGCTGCACCCACTAATGTAGGAGCTGCCACTCTTTAGGTGCCACCTCTTTGCCAGTGAGCCACTTTGCTGATGCCACCACCAATGCTGATGCTGGGTTTCGTGGTAAACCCACACTCGCTCTGTAACCTGGAGTCCCTCAATGCTGGGAGTCCCTGCTCTGGGCCTACTGGGAGTTGCACCTTGTCAGAGCTGTCGAGGGACTGATATAAGTTGGACAAGATATTGTTGTCTTAACCAAATATTTGCCTTGAGGATCACATCTGCAATGTCTCCTTAATATGGATTTCTTTTAAGGTAGCTATAAATTTGAGTCTGATTGCTACCTTTCACTGAGAAACAATCCCTTATTGAAAATTTCAGAAGCAAACTTCCACTGTCAATTGTACTCTGAAATCATAAGTCCTACCCTTATAACAATGGAAATAAATGCCAACAAGCAGAATGCTTCAGTGGATGTCCATTTGTCCTGACATTAAAATATAAGTAATGTAAATGGTGACATTCTGTAACCACGTAAAAGTAATCAATCCAAGTGTTGAGCATCATCCTGACTAGGCTTGTGGCTGTCTAATGTCAGAGCAATCTAATCTTTGGAAACTGGTGCCAGCAAGGTAATCACATTGTGACAAGGTTCCACTTAAGAAATACTGAGCTTTGGAGCCACAATTTAATTGACTGTCTTTACATTAAGTAATTACTGATCCTCCCTTCAATATTTCTGAAGATGTTTCAGGTCCCAAAAAGCTGCTTTAAAATATTTTCATTTGGTTTTATGATTCAAGAGATGTGTAAAGTTAGGACGGTTTGCTTTGAAAACTAAGGGTGCATATATATTGGCCTGTAGGGCAGATTTCTCAATTTGGAGTCTGAAATTCCATCTGGAGATTGCAACAATTTTGAACAGTTATGGTTTACATCAGTCTGATGAATGTCAGTCATATATAGACCTCAAAGGGAGGAAAAGGTTCTCTGCTGTCGCATTGTTCGATGGGTCCCAGGTTAGTTTGATGCCAATTCTCTGTGCTCAATGAGGAGAGAATCCTGTGTGAAAATGTTACTGGACAATGAAACTTCAGTTATATGGAGTTACATAATCTTGTGTTGGAGAAGCTTTGAGGGGACTCCTAACAATTGAAGCAGTGTGGTCACCATCCAATGAAGGATGTGGGTTAAGAATGAGATCTGAAGTTGGGTGTGGAAAGATGGAGACTCCATGATAAGCAGAGGGAAAAGAGGAAGCTTTAAAAGGATTGGGCAGTGCAGGAAATGAAGCTGCAAGGGTGGTTGGAAAAAGAGGCTAAAAGAGGGTGGCTATAAGATGTAGAAGCAGAAATATCTATTCAGCCCATTGAATGGCGGAGCAGACTGCGAGATCTTACCTGATGTAATGATCCTCAATTCCTGCTTTTGCCCCATAACTGTGACTTCCTTGCCAAATAAAAATCTGACTACCTCACTCTTGAAGATCCTTAATCTCTCAACTTTAATAGCATTCGGTAGTAAAGAATTCTACAGATTCACCATTCTCTGAGGAAAATATCCTCCTCACTTCAGGGAAAGGGAGGCTGTAAGGAAAATGGGGCCAGAAGGAGACTGTTGGGGGATGGGGAGAGGGAGACTACTAGGTGATTCAGAAAGAGACCGCAAAGTGAAGAGAAGCTACAAAATAAAACAAACACTTTAAAAACTGTCAACAAAGGAAAACTCAACTAATTAGAAACTGGGAAATCTTGAGATCACTGAGGAATAAATTCCTTGCAAATTAATGTAGAACCGTGAGCTTAAAGCTTAGAGCTACTAAACAGCAAACATGTAGTGAGTGAAATTGTAATAAACTTATGTGAGTTGTTAAAATTAAACTTTTGATTGAGATCTGAGATACAGTCAAAGTGATAGTAACTGTCTGGTCAAAATGTTTCAGCTTTATACATATGCAATGGAAACATAGCAGCTGTGACCTCACTAGTCAGTGGAAGGTGCATTTGGAGTGATGGATAGAAGTGTATGCCAGTTATTTTGAGAAACAAAACTTGTTGTTAACCTTTTGATTACTTTTGTCTGTTGTCTTCTTTTAGTTTGAGCATTGTAATATTTTGGAATTTAATGCTTTCCTTGTGTTCTGTGGCTTTAAGTTTAATGAAGAGTGACAATTATTGATTCCATTGATAAATTCTTCAAATTTTGCTTTTGTTGGAGTCAAAACAGCCTACAGGTCAGCACAAATATGAAAGCTATTGTTACTATGTGACTGCATTGCCTAATAAATGAATGAGAATGAAAAAAAACTTCAAAGAGTGGTCATTGAGAAGACTCGAGGAATCCTCGGTTGGAGTGAGGAGTCAGTATATTTTGACCCCTGTGTCTGTGTTTTGACAGTGAGACGAAAAACTCATCAGGTTGCTATTCAGCCCTTCAAGCCTGCCCCACCATTCCATGGATTGTAGCTGATCTGTCTCTGGCCTCAGTTTTCTCTTTTGTGTCAGCTCCTTATAGCCCTCAACTCATCTTTGAAAAATCTATCTTCGTTAAATACTTTCAGTGATCTCGCCTCCATAAGTCTCTGCGATAAAGAATTCCAGTCATTTACTGCTCTCTGGGAGAAGAAATTATTTTGCATCTCAGAATCACAAAAGCGGTCACACGTTTAACATTATCTCCTAGTCTGAGAACCGCCAGTAATGGAAACTCCTTCTCAACATCTACTCTATCAAGCTCCCTCAGAATCTTGTATGTTTCAATAAGATCACCCCTCATTCTTATGAACTCTAAAGATGTTTAGCCATTTTTGATAAGTTAATCTATTCATCCCAGGAATCATCCAGTGAATCACTTTTGAACTGCCTCCACTGCGAGAATATCGTTCCTTAAATAGGGGACCAAAACTGGACACAATACTCCTGTAGCCTCACTTACATTCTGTACAGTTGTAAGAAGACTTCCCTATTTTTAAATTCCAAATCCCTACCAATAAAATCTAGATTTCAATTTAACGTAACTAATTACTTCATCTACATGCTAACCTTTACTGTTTCGTGCACAAGAACATCAAATCTCTCTGCACTGCTTTTTTTTTGTATCTCTCCATTTATATACTTGCCTGCCCTTTGCTTCTTCCTACCAATGTGCATGACATCACATTTTCCTACCTTAAACTCTATCTGCCAAATTTTTGCCCATTCAGTCAATTTATCTGCGTACCCCTTGCACTCAACCCATACCTTTTCCATATTACCCTTGCCAGTCTGATTTGTCCACAGATTAAACTCTCCCTTACATGCATCCATTATTTCCTGATTTATATTTTGTTCTACAGTAAAACAACTCTGGGGGCCAATGCATGACTTCCACTTATGACCTCTCTATCCTAATTTTCCCCTAAACTGTTTCCACATAATGATCAATTGCACCTGTATCATACTCCGCACTCCATAGATTGTTCTGTAATGATCAGTGATCTATGTGTGTGAATGTCCGAGCAGGAGAGGTTTCAAAATCAAACACATCTCCTCAAACAAAAACAGAAATTACTGGAAAAATTAAGCAGATCTAGCAGCAATTGTGGAGAGGTCCAGTGACCGTTCTTCAGAACTTCTTCTTCTTCTCCTCCCCTTCCCATACAATATTTTGAAGGGACCAATTACTCCACGATATCCTGGTCCACTCATCAGTCATCTGGAGAATCCGATTCTTTTTCTGCAGGAGATGCAACACTGCAATTTTATTCCTTTCTTCTCATCCAAGAAGGCTCCAAATACTTCTTTCAAATGAAACGGTGATTAACTTGTTGTTCTTCCAATTTAGTTTGTGATCAGTGATTATAACAATGTGATTCCTGTTATAATGGGAAGGCCACATGCAGAATGGATGACAACTTTGCAAAGCAAGTCTGTTCCATCCACAAACATAACCTGAGTTTCCAGTCATCTATCATTTTAATTCTCTACCTCATTCCCAGTCTGATCTTTATATCCGCGACATAATACAATGGTCCAGTGAAGCTTACTGCAAGCTTGAGGATCTGACCCTCCTCTTTTGGCTGGATACTTCATATGTTCCAGATTGAACATTGAGTTCAACAATTTTTGAATCTAATCTTTGCCCCATTTTGTTATTACATTCTTTCTTCTGTGTTTCCCTATCGCTGTTTCAGTTGATACCATCCAATATCATCCCACTAACGTTTCTCTAGATGTTTGTTTAATTGACCCATGACTACTCCCTTTGATCTTACATCATAAAACAAAAATTTTGTGACTTATATTCTCCTGCTGTCCACTCTATTGTAGATCTTTTGTTCTTTGATCTTTTTTTCCCTGACCGCCCCCCCCAATTTTACCTCTGTCCCAACCTTCCATACATCCTTCCCCCAATACTTCACTTGCTCCAAAACGATTATCTGCACATTTCTAACTTTTCCCGGGGAAAAAGCTTTTTTTTATTATTGCCATAGTATTTATTTTGTTGTTGTTGTTTTGTTGTTGAAATACAAAATCATGTTTGGTTGTATTGCTTTCATGTTTGAATGGATTGCCAATCTCTACCTAGATTCAAATCTGAAAAATGTACCTCATAAATTACGGGGTAGAATTAAATGTCCCCATGACAGACCCTCACCATCTTAGAATCTGGATTAGAGTGGTGCTGGAAAAGCACAGCAGGTCAGGCAGCATCCAAGGAGCAGGAAAATTGACATTTCGGGCAAAAGCCCTTCATCCTCTATCCCTGATGAAGGGCTTTTGCCCGAAATGTTGATTTTCCTGCTCCTTGGATACTGCCTGACTTGCTGTGCTTTTCCAGCACCACACTAATCCAGACTCGGGTTTCCAGCATTTGCAGTCCTTGTTTTTACCGAGAGCAGGATCATAAAGTCGCCCACGTGCAGCCATGCATTTACAAAAAATGTATCCCTCTGTTTTGATTTTTGACTTTGAAAAGATAAATGGATTTTGAATTTTAATTGTCAAATAAGTACCCCCAATGCAGAAAAAGTGAGAGAGTTTAGAAGTATCTATTTAAAGCCATCAAAGCCATTTCTACTTGCTGTGCAGGACTCTCACTATACTCTGAAGGAAAGTAGTTTGTCTGAATTTAATTACTAGGTAAGGATGAAAACAATCTACAGCTTAGGGTTTTTAAATAGATAATTTTTCAACCAGCCGACACTGATAAATCTGTGAGCAGTAAAGGTGCACAAAATGCAAGGATGAACTTCAATTCCCTGGAAAAGTATAGTCATAGATAATGAGGTATTCCGAATCAACGGCTGGGTTATTCCTGGAAAAGTGTGTTGGTAGAATCAGCGGAAAAAATAGTTATATGTCACCAGATGTTAGCTACTTTTCAAAGATTCCTCATTTATTTCTCCAAAGTAAAAGTAAAAATTGATATGTTAAAGTAAATCTTTGTTAAACTGAAGTAGATAATCTGGGTTCTTGGGGAAAAGTAGGAATAATATTGTGCTTTTTATCTGTGTCTTTCTTTAATTGTCTGTTGTTTGGGCTGGCATCGAATGTGCAAGGCCAAAATGGGTCAAAGGCCTGGGACATTTTAACACTCGCCTTTCACACTGTGGGCTTTCTTTCCAAAGCCTATGTGAATGACATGGAAAATCACAATGTTCAGGCAGAATCAGTACGAAGAAAAATAAACCGTGATACTAGGGAAGAGATCACAGATGAGTATGAATAGGAAAGTCCAGAGCAAGGCAAATCCAAATTATCGGACAAGAAGCGCTCTTTGTCGTCGAACAAGAAATGCACTTGCAAGTAGGCTTTTTTTCCAATTAACCTTGGTCTTTTCAGGCGACTCCCTCAGCCCTTGCTATGACTGGTGCTTTGGTGTTGGTTACAGAATCATAGAATCCCTACAGTGTGGAAGCAGGCCATTTGGCCTTTTGAGTCCACACTGTCCCTCCGAAAAGAATCCCATCCTGACCCACCCCCTGCCCTATCCCTGTAATCCTGCATTTCCCATGGCTAGTCCACCTAACCTACGTATGCCTGGACACTCTGGGCAACTTAGCATGGCCACTCTATCTAACCTGCACATCTTTGGGCTGTGGGAAGAATCCAAAGCAGCCAGAGCAAACCCACACTGACATGGAGAGAACACGCAAACTCCAAACAGACAGTCTCCTGAGGATGGAATCGCGTCCATGGATGAGCAAGCTAGGTGGGTTAGCCGTGGAAGTACAGGAATAGGGTAGGAGCATGGGTCTGGGCAGCATGCTGTTCAGAAGGTCATTGTCCACTTGATGGGCTAAATGACCTGCTTACGCGCAGTAGGGATTCAATGAGTTGACCTGGTGCCTCAAGGGTTGATAGAGTGTGGTGCTGGACAAAGCACAGCAGGTCAGGCAGCAGCTGAGGAGCAGAAGAATCGACGTTTTAGGCAGGATCCTTAATCCCAAAGCATCAACTTTCCTGCTCCTCAAATGTTGCCTGACCTGCTGTACTTTTTCCAGCACCACACTGTGCCACACTGCATCTACTCTGACTCTCCAGCATCTGCAGTCCTCATTATCTCCTGGTACTGCAAGGGACCAGTTATATGTACAACATGGTCCCTCTGATCCTTGGTGTTCCCTCTGATCCAGGGTCCTACTGTTGGTGTATTCCCTTGCCTTGTTTGTCCTGTCGAATTGTACTATCTCATTTATCCAACTGAATTCCATTTGTCACTGGTCAGCCCATCTGACCAGTCTGTATGTATCCTCCGTTAGTTTTAAGCTATCCTCCTCACCAATTTTTGTATCATCTGAAAACTTACTGACCGACCCTCCTACATTCAAGTCTAAATCATTTATACAAGCCATAAACAGTAAGAGCCCCTTACACTGACCTAATGGGACCTCACTTGACACAGACCTCCAATTGGAAACATATCTCCTAACAATGGCTCTCTGCTTCCTACCACTTAACAAATTATGGATTCTATTTGCCAGACTTCCTTGGATCACTTTGCTGTCAGTCTCCCATTCAGCACCTTAACAAAACCTTGCAGAAGTCCAAGTAGACTGTCAAAAGCATTGCCTCATCTGCACACCTGGTCATCTCTTTGAAAATTCAGTCAAGTTGGTCAGACATAACCTCCCCTTAACAAAACTACGCTGACTGTCCTTAATTAATCCTGCCTCGACGAGTGCAGATTAATTCAACCCCTCATAATTTCTTACAGACTGGTCTGGTGTTTCCTGCTTGGACCTTGCTACCTTCTGGATTAGTAGGACCACATTGGCTGTCCCCCAGTCCTACAGCTCCTCTCCTGTGGCCAGGGAGGAATTACATTTTTCTAAACATCCCTGTTCCATGTCCTTCCTTGCCTCACTCAACAGCAAGGAATGATACATTTCATCCAACACAGGAGATTTGTCTACATTTAAACTTGTCAGACCAGTTAGAACCTCCTCTTTGTCTATGCTAATTTCTTAAATTGTATTCACAGATTTTTCTCCCTGATTTTTGTTATACATACACAGTATCCCTCTCAAAAGTGAACAGAGGCCCAAAGCATTAATTTAGAACTATACCTGTGTCCTCCGGCTCCAAACATGTGTGATTTTGAGCAACTTTGGAAATGAACTAAGATGTTGAATTTTTTTTAATGCAACTTTCATAGATGTGTTTTGTGAAACACTTTGCCTGAACTGTCTTACTTTGTGCGGACATCCCCACAGGCTCTTGACACGGGACAATTGGATAATGTGTGTCAGATGAAAAGTGCAAGAATCAATGGAGGTGTCATTTCTGTGCTGGTATTTGCCAGAGGAGCTCCCACTGTGAAAACTAATTGATAAACATATAGTTTAATTAGCCTGCAATCATCCTGTTGTAAACATTGTGTACGTGTCAGTCACAGGGATTTTATGACGTCATTTTATGTGATATCTATAATCACTGCACCTGCTCCATCCAGCATATCTTACACCTTGTATTAAGTTGTTAAGGTTGCCAAACATTTATAGGCCAGGACCTAGTTTTCATGCTGCTAAATCACTTACTACAGAAAATTTAAATAGTACTACTGCCACCAGCTTACCAAGAAGTAAGTTTTGCACAAACTGGGACCTGATGACATGGGTGGTTTAAGAGAACTATTTATCAAGGGTCTGGCCAGCATCCAGTCTTAGAGTCTCAGTAGTTCTACATTTGGTTTGTGCAAACGTGGTTTGAAACCCAGCATTTTTGGCCAAGTAAAAGTTCTGGATTTAACAGCATCAAGGCTAGAAGACAATAAACAATGGAGGACGCTCAGAATAAAACTTAAAGGGCCCGGTATAAAAAGGGTTAAACATGGCTACCAACAAAAGAGAATGCATGTCATTTTTAAAACTCATGCTGTGTAGAATTAACTCAGTGAATTTCTTTCAAGCACACTGCAGGACTTACTTCATTCTCACAGCCTCCACTTCAATACATTGCAACATCCTTCTTCTCAGTTAGGTCACCCAAAGTATGGAGCAACCAGGAGTTTTCATCAGATGAAAATTATCTTGATTATGTGGTTGGCTAATTTCATGAACTTAAACAGTTGAAAAAGGTCTTTTCTACATGAATTTTACTTTACAATAGAGTCAGAAAGATGTGCAGCATGGAAAGAGACCCTTCGGTCCAACTCATCCATGCCGACCTGACATCCTAAATTAATCTAGTCCCATTTGCCAGCATTTGGTCCATAAACTTATAGTTTACAATTTCTAGTGCCCAGTTAAAAGTTCTTTGACATTCTTTATATTAGTTTAAAAATTGTCAACAAGTGTTCTAGTTTATGTACATGGTACCACCTTTGTATTAAATTAAGATACAGGTAGAATGTACATAATACCAATGTAAGAAATGTCCTGTGACAGGATCTCACTGGGAGATCTAAATATTCCAACATGGAAATTCTTGCAATCAAGAACTTGAAGCTACACAGCAAATCAAATGAACAATGTTTTGTTTTGAACTGGTTTAAAAGCTTCCTGTGCAGTCTCAATGGTGGGTTGCAGAACAATTTGGAAACTAGTTGTGCACCACTTTTGCAATGTGTGACCACAACTGAAAGAATTGTTATACATGCAAACTTCAGTGCTGTTAATCAACTTTCTTCGAGAAAATACATGCTGGTTATAACTTTTTTTTTTCTGTTGAATAAGTGATGAAATTGTCAATGATTTGTAAGAAAACAGCTCAAACCAGTAATAAAAGAGTAAAATAAATTTATAAAAAATTGTAGGGAAAAATCCAAAATGATGTGGATTTGAAGTGGTAATTTGTTCTTGTAGTTGAGAAGACTGTAAAATATCTGCTGACAAGGCATAATTAAGTGGTAAGTGCGTTGTGAAAATATATCCCACAGTGAGGTGCAGTCATTGCTGAGTCAGATGATCTCAGCAAGGGTGCTAGTTAGGATATGATACTTACGAAAGCGAGGAGAAGATAATTTCTTTAATTTTCTGGCATTGATGCACTTGAGGTGTGCCTTATTAAAATGCTGAAATCCATGTGCTGTAAGTAGACCCATAATACTGTTCAGGCGGAGAATTCCAGCATTTTGATCCAGCAACACTAAAAGAAAGGTGATGAGTCTGGATGTTTGAGTGGGTTGGAGGATACTTGCAATGAGGGTACTTCCATGTGTCTACTGCTATTGACCTTCTAAATGGAAGTGGCGGTAGGTTTGGGACATGCTGTCTAAGGACCCTTGGCAAATTTCTGCAGTGCACCTTATAGATGGTACAGGCCGCTGCAACTGTACATTGATGGAGAGAGTGGATGTTTGTGGATATTGGTGCCACACAAGCAGTCTGATTTGTCCAGCTTCTTCAATATTTCTAGGGCAACTCTCATAAAAGCATAGAATCCCTACTGTGGGGAAATAGGCCATTCAGCCCATCAAATCCATCTGAGGAGCATCCCACCTAGACCCAAACCTCTACCCTGTCTCTGTAAGCCTGCATTTCCTAAGGCTAATCCACCTACCCTGCACGTCTTTGGATGTTGGAGGAAACTGGAACAACTGGAGAAAGCCCATGCACGTGAGGAGAATGTGGATACTCCTTTTAAACAAATTTGGAGTATGGCATCAAATTCCGGACTTATACCTTTATAGATGATGGATAGGCTTTGGGGAGGCAGGAGGTTCCTCCTAGCCTTGGACCTGCTCTTATGGTCACTATTTCTGGGGTTAGTCCACTTAAGTGTCTGCTCAATGGTAACTTCCAACTTGTTCATAGTTGGGAATTCAGTGATAGTAAGGCCAGTGAATGTCAAGGGATGATGGTTAGTTTCTGTGTCATTGGAGATTGTCATTGTGTGGTACTTGTGTGACAAGAATACTAGTTACCACTTTTCAGCTCAAGCCTTGTATATTGTCCAGGTCTACCTTTTTTATTTGGACTGCTTCAGTATCTGATGAGTGGTGAGTGGGTCTGAACATTGTGCAATCATCAGCAAACATCCCCACTTCTGACCTTAAAATGGAGTGAAGGTGATTGATGAAGCAGCTGAGGATAGTTGGATCTAAAGAACTACCCTGAGGAATTCCGACGTGGTATCCTGGAGCTGAGATGACTGACCTCCCATAATTACCTTCCTTTGTGACAGGTACGACTCCAATCAATAGAGTGATTTCCCCTGATCTCCATTGACTTCAATTTTGCTAGGACACCTCAGTCCCAAACTGGGTGTTGCTGAGTAGGTGCTGCGAGATAGCATGGTTAATGATGCCTTCCATCACTTTACTGATGATCAAAAGTAGACTGATGGGGCAGTAATTGGCTGGTTAGATTTGGCTTGCGTTTTGAGGACAGGAGACCTGAACAATTTTCCACATTGTAAGTTAGATGTCAGTGTGGTAGCTGTATTGGAGCAGCTTCTCTGGAGTGCAGCAAGTTCTGAAGCACACGTCTTCAGTATTATTGGTGGACTGTTACCGGGACGCAGCTTTCCAGTATCCAGTGCCTTCAGCTAATTCTTGATGTCATATGGAGTGAATCAGGTGAGCTGAAGACTAACATCTGTAATGCTGGGGACCTCAGAAGACTCTGATTGTTCGTTCACTTGCCGAGGAGGGGATGTAGTGCATAATAATCAGCAGGTGGTTTCCTTCCCCGTGTTTGACCTGTTGCCATGAATTTTCGTGGTGTCCGGAGACTATGTTTAGGGTTCCCTTGGCAACTCCTTCCTGACTTTGCCATCACATCTGTGAGGCTTGTCTTGCCAGTGGGACAGGACATATCCAGGGATAGTGATGGTGGAGTCTGGGACTTTGTCCATCAGGAATGATTCTGTGAGTGTGACTGTGTTGGGTCATTGCTTGATTAGCTCTCCCAATTTTGGCACTCGCCCTCAGATGTTAGTAAGGAGAACTTTTATGTGTGTTGCTGTGTTGTGCTGTTTCTGGTGCCTGGGTCTATGTCAGGTGATCAGTTTAGTTTTGTTTCTTTTCTGAAATTTGCAGCAATTGTGATAACTGGCTGCTCCATTCCAGTGAGTAGAGCAAGGCAGGGTGAAGACTATGAGCAATGCTGGGAGAAAGAAGCAACAAAAGACTGGAAGGTTGAAAAGAGGGAAAGTTTATTCAGTACCCGAAGGGAGGGCAAGAAAAACAGATTGAAAGTATTGGGATGCAACATCTTCAAGGGGTAAACATGCACGATTTAGAACCCTTCTAGTGAGAAACATTGGTCAGGACATTATGGTGCAGTCTTATTTCAGCTGCAGCGCATAGCCGCTATCTCAACTTTGCTCCAGGAAATGAGCTATATTTCAGCCATTGGCCCTCCATATCTATTCACTCGTTTTAAAGCTGGATGGGTTCGTTAATTCCACGAAAGTCATGGTCAATAACTATTTCCATGACTACTTCCGACTGACTTCATAACTACAGATACCATGTTTGTGTAGGTGTGTGTGTGTATACATATATAAAACAGAGAGAGAGAGAGAGAGAGAGAGATTCTACTGAGTTTACAGTTTTGAATTGGGAAAAACCCACAGGAAATTCCTCCTCCACCCTGTGAGTGAAGCGCACAGCAATTATACGTCAGGCAGTTCATGAGGAGAAAGTTTATTCATGCATTGCCAGGCTATGAAGAAAATATTTAAGTAACATGAAAGCAGCCTGAGCTTCCATCAGGTATTCAAGGAACAATTTAGACAAAACAGGAGTTGTCCCCTTCCCCTCCCTTGTTCTAGAAAATGATATCAGCATCTCAACGACTAATATTTTCAGTATCATCATGAAAGAAAAAGACTTGCATTTTTATAGTGCCTTTCATTGGCTGTAAAGCACTTTGAGGTGCCAGTGACAATCAAGCACTTCTGAAGTGCAGCTACTGTAAAGTGTAAATAACGGCCAAATACAGTTTTTTTTTAAAATGTTGATTTGAGGGATAAATAACAACAGTCAGGATACGTTGGGTATCTCTCCTCATCATTGAAATAATACTTGATGTCCCACTTGGAAGGTCAGCTAGGAAGCTGGTCGTCAGTTGGCTCAGTTGGCTGGAAGCTGGTTTGTATTACAGTATGATGCCAACAGCACGGGCTCAATTTCCTGTACAGGCTTCGGTCACCATGAAAGTCTCATTTCCTCGACCTCCCCCTCACCTGAGGCTTGGTGGCCTTCAGGTTAAACTGCCGCCAGTTATTCTTCTCTCATAAGAAGAGAGCAGTGCTATGTTCCTGTAGGACTACAGCATCTTCAAGTTTCTCCTCTCAGCAATGGTACCTCTGGCAGCCCAACAATCCTTCAGGAGTCAAGATTAGAGTGGTGCTGGAAAAGCAGGCCAGGCAGCATCCGAGGAGCAGGAAAATTGGCATTTCAGGCAGAAGCCCTTCATCAAGAAACCCTCCCCTCCTGGCATCTTCCCGCTACCGCAGGAATTACTAAAACCTGCGCCCACACCTCCCCCCTCACCTCCATCTAAGGCCCAAAGGAGCCGTCCACATCCATCAAAGTTTCACTTGCACTTCCACAAATGTCATTTATTGCATCCGTTGCTCCTGATGAGGTCTCTCTTACATTGGGGAGACTGGACACTTTCTGAGAGAGTGCTTCAGGGAATATCTCCGGGATACCCGCACCAATCAATCCCACCGCCCTGTGGCCGAACATTTCAACTCCCCCTCCCGCTCTGTCGAGGACATGCAGGTCCTGGGCCGCCTCCACCGCTGCTCCCTCAACCCGACGCCTGGAGGAAGAACACTTTAACTTCCGCCTCGGAATCCTTCAACCCCATGGTATCAATGTGGACTTCAATAGTTTCCTCATTTCACCTCCCCCCACCTCACTCCAGGTCCAACCTTCCAGCTCAGCCTTGTCCCCGTGACCCATCCCATCTATCCATCTTCCTTCCTACCTATCCGCTCCACCCTCCCCGCCAACCTATAACCTTTACCCCTTCCTCCATCCACCTATTGCACTCTCAAGTACCTTCTCCCCAGCCCCACCCCCCCCTCCCATTTATCCCTCCACCCCCGAGGCTCCCAGCATCATTCCTGAAGGGCTTTTGCCCAAAACATCGATTTTTCCTGCTCCTCGGATGCTGATTGACCTACTGTGTGTTTCCAGTACCACTCTAATCTTAACTCTAATCTCCCAGCATCTGCAGTCCTCACTTTCATCTAATCCCTCCAGAGTGTCAGCTTTGATTTTCATGCTTAATCCTAGAGTGGGACTTAAACTGGGACTTCAAAAGCGACAGAGCTACCATCTGAGCTATCTAAAAGTGACATATACGGGATTGTTTTCAGTGTGGGCAAGACCATCAAACTATAAATAGCCAAAAGGACCTGCTTAATTGTGAGTTTTCTACATATGGTATCCCAAAATGTAGGACATACATGAGCCAGTCTTTTTGCTTTGACCTTCCTCTGACTATTTTGCTTGTCTCAAAAATTGTAAATGCAAATCTTTCAGGAAGTACTCTGTTGGAATTAGCTTATTATTGGATTCTTACCCTTTTCAGTTAAAAAAAACCTTCTTACCAGCTTAATTATTCAAAAACAACCACCATACTCAATATTTGACATTGCCGTTATCTGACTATTTCAGTGCACCTGTCAGTGATCTCTCATACATTGCACGTGTGGTTGAAAGAATTGAATGTTTATAGATGCTACACCACCGCAGTTTATCAGAGGTCTGCAGCCTAAAGCCATATGGGAAAGGAAACCATCATTTCACATAATATTTTAACCTCTATTTTAACAGCCTTATAGTTTGATGGACTTGCCCACACTGAATGCAATCCTGTATATGTCACGTTTAGGTAGCTCAGATGGTAGCTGCGTTGCCTTTGAATCATTTTGTCCCAGTTTAAAACCCACTCCAGGATTAAGCATGAAAGCTGACACTCCTGAGGGATTGTTGCACTGCAGACTAAGCCATCCAAAGGCAGGCCGTCAATGTGTCAGAACATATTGTAGTTCAGCAGAAACTTAACGTTCAAATTCCAACTTCTCTGCTCAAGCTGCAATCTGATGGCTGGCTGTGATCTGTGGCCCAGTCCATCACCAAGATTGCCAACTGAAACAGTATCCATCTCCATCCTACGGGGATCACATTCAAATTTACTGCATCCCACACCATCTGATTTGCAGGCCATGCCAGCTCTTTGAAGAGCATCAAACATCCAACAGTATAGCACAGGAGCAGACCCTTTGGCACACCATATCTGTGCTGACCATGGTACCATTGTAAATTTATCCTATCTGCCTGCATAAAGGTCCATATCTCTCTTATCCTTACCTGTTGAAGTGTCAATCTCAATGCCTGTTAAACATTGCTATCATCTCTGCTCCTGCCACCCTCCCTGGCAGCAGAGTCCCATTGACCTTCCTTTCCTCTGTGGCCCTGCAAATATTTTTGTCTTCCAAATCCCTTTTGAAAACCTTGGTTGAATTTGTTCTCTGCTACACATTCTAGATCCTCACCGCTTGCTGCATGAAAATGTATTCCTCTTGCCTGTAAAATTCATAGAAATCCCCCTGCCCATATATACTGACGACTCTCATTTTTCCTAACGTCAGAACTTCCACACAAATGGTAAAATCCTGCCCAGAAAATTTTAAACTTCACTGAAATGATTTTGTTAAGACTTTTTAAGTCTAGTAGAGTTTAAGTAAACTTCAGCTTGAACCCCAGCTGACAATATTGTCAGTGACTGTATGAAACCCCCATTTTTGTCACTGACCTCTGCTTCCTGTAGAAGAATCTCCCCACAGGCATAATAAAATCTCACAGGTTTTCCTCCAAAGGGCTACATTGACCCAATGCCAACTGCAAACATCCTTCTCCAATCATTAAGATTACAGTTCCCTATGTAACATTTGGTAAATATATCCTGTAGAATTTAGGGATTAGATTACTTTTCTAAGCCTTTGAAAAATCTGGATGACATCTTAGTCAACTGTCAGCACTGTGTAGAATCTTTGGCTATAGCCATAAGCATAATCTGTCCCACCAATCAATCTAGGCAAAGAATTTCAAGTAATATTTACCTGTGAATCTCTAGTTCTTTCTAAGCCAAAATGCACTTGTGCATGACAGGATGCCAACAGTAGCATAATTCCCCAGTGACAGAACTGTTATCCAATATCTTTTGATGTTAATCCCTATTTTAATGATGAGAGTGTTTTGAATTAATTTCTCACAGTAATATCTGATTAGTCTGTTCTGCACTGCAAGCTTCTTTTATCAACAACAATGAAAACATTTTCCATGACATTATTTCTACCAATATTTGCATGAACAGTATGGTCCGACTGCAGAGTCAATCCAAAATGTCCATATTATTGGAGAGTCATAATTACAGTTTTTATTAATGCTATTTATTATGTGTGCGCATTCAGTTTGGTTTGTCAGAAGCTAGCGGTGCCATTAAACACATTTACCATTGACTTGTAGGCCCGTTTTTAAATTAATTGTGACTTAGTCAAAAAAATTGAACACATCGGGCCAGATTAGCTAACGACAAGGAGCAAACAGTACGCATTGCACGTGCCTGTGCTTGTTAAAGTTATATTAAAGTTCCTCATTGATTCTATATTTTCTTTTTGCAGAAATTCTTCCATAGCCACGTTATGTTCCAATCACATCACAACCTTTGTAGCTTGAGACCATAAGATACAAGAACAGAAATAGACCATTCAGCCCATTAAATCTATTGTCATTGAATTAGATCATGGCTAAGCTGATAATTCTCAAATCCACTTTCCTCCCTTTTCCTCCCTTTTCCGTTCCTTGGCGGCACGGTGGCACAGTGGTTAGCACTACTGCCTCACAGCGCCAGAGACCTGGGTTCAATTCCCGCCTCAGGTGACTGACTGTGTGGAGTTTGCATGTTCTCCCCGTGTCTGCGTGGGTTTCCTCCAGGTGGTCCGGTTTCCTCCCACAGTCCAAAGATGTGCAGGTCAGGTGAATTGGCCATGCTAAATTATACCGTAGTGTTAGGTAAGGGGTAGATGTAGGGGTATGGGTGGGTTGCGCTTCGGCGGGGCGGTGTGAACTTGTTGGGCCGAAGGGCCTGTTTCCACACTGTAAGTAATCTAATCTAATCTAATCTAATAAAGTTTGACTGTCTTACTGACCTGAAAAAAATCAGATCTCAGCTTTGATTATACTTAATAACCTCGCCTTGTCAGTCCTATATGGTAAAGATTCACCACCCTCTGAGAGAAAAAAAAATTCTCCTCATCTCCTCCTTAAATGGGTGATCCCTTATTCTGAGATTTTTGCTGTCTCGTCCTAGACTCTTCAATAAGGAGAAACAATTTATCTACACTTACCCTCTGAGGCCTCCTTAGAATCAAGGTCTCTTTGCATTCTTCTAATGAAGACAGGCCCAAACTACTCAACTTACCTCATAATACAGTCTGGCCACACTCATGCCAGCCTAGTAAACCTTCTGTGGACTGTCTCTGTTGTCAGTACTGTATATCTTTGCTTAATAAGGGGTGCAAAACTGTTCACTGCATTCCAGCTGTGGTCTGACTAGCTTTAACAAAACTTCCTATTTTCATACGCCATTCCCTTTGAAATGAAGGCCTTAATGTAGATTTAACTATTAGGGGTTAAATTTAAAACTGCATGTTACCATGGTGACACACGTCCAGTAATGCACAGTCATAACATTTGGCTCTATTGTGACAGAAATTGTCATATCATTGTGAAAAGTTTGGATTTAAAATCATATTTTGTACTGTCTGTTCTTTGCCCGCAGCTGTAATACTTGAGGCTAGCAAATTCAGAGTCAAGCATGGAATGTTAATACAGTAGTTGTCCTTCACAAATATATGTAACTCAAAATGTTATCAAATTACATTCCACTTTTGCACATGGATGCAAGAGCTGCTCTGTCTTACTGGTGACATGGTGGTCAGATTCCCTTGTGAATTTTCCTGGGAATTAATTTTACTTCACATGTTGAACTCACAGTTTGCACAGAACTGAAGAAACTTACCACAGGTAAACCCAAGGTTGCCTCATTCAGCAGTGTAACTGAATAAAATGTGTATTTAATATGCAAGCATTTTAAAAATAATATCCCATAATCTGAAAAATATTAAGGTTAATTTTCCTGGCCTGGTCCTGGATGGCATCTAAGAGACCAGACAAGTGGAGAGGAAAAGGTAATGTTAATCCCTTACTCCTTGATAACACATCTGTCAAACTACTCGTTTCTGGTCCTGATTACAACAGAAGTGGGTGCAACAAGTAAACCTCTTCAATTCAGATTTTCTTACATTGCACTGGGTGTGGTTCAGCAGCAAATGGAAATTTTCTTGTGCTGCCCTATCTGTTGTAAAGGGACTGGATACTATTGGCTCCTTGAATGTAGGCTGTTTTGTTGCCAGCACTGGCATAGAATTGGGTTTGTACTTTGCACTTGGTTATGGAGGCGTTGTGTAGTGTTGTGCCACTCCTTCACTTGTGCAATATGTCTCATTTGGAACCAGACAAGAGCAAACAACTAAATGACGTGGTTATTCATGTTGTCCTTCCCTGAGCCATTGACGATTGTTTCCTGACCATAGAGTAGGCATTTTCCCTCATGACTATTGCTGTCTCATCATCCTTCATACCACATTGTTTTCCCTGTTCTTCCACCCACTTCTTATCCCCTGACAAGTTCCTATAGATTGAGTTCATGGATTCTTCCATCTCAGAAATGGTACATCTGAAAAAAAGTGTCTGTACTGCTTTCTATCTTTACTGTGATGGTCAGTCCCCATCTGAATGTCTATATGGCGCCTTTTTAACAATAATTAGGACAGAGAGCAAGTTTAGGTGAGAGCTTTGGGTCCCAACATTTCAGATACACCCTGCAATAGTTATTCCAGGGAAACTCTGAAAGGCAGAACGGCCGTATTTTTTTATCTGCTCTGCTCTCTGGTTAAGTCGGTTTTAGGTTATTCCACTTAAAGCTTCACACAGCACATTCTGACAGTTTATAGTGTCTATGTATACCCTTGTAACAGCAGCTCCAGTTTCATCAAAAAGGTGTCTTGTCCCCCTGTTACCTGATCAAAATGATCAAAACACAGGGGCTTGGATTTCACACTCTCACTGAAGGAGGGTTGAAATACACTGACCTCATTCCAATTTCCTGCCTTGGACTCAATTATTTATGCATGTAGCAAGGGTGGAACAAGAATTGTAGTCATTGTTGTAATGCAGCAACCAATCAGTGTACAAGTTCACAAAAGCCCTAGTGATGACAATGTAATCTGTATTAATAATGTTGATTGGCATTGATCATGGAACACACTGAGCACTCCACTTCTCTTTGAAAAAAATGTTTAATGAAGGTATTTTTAATCTATCAGTTCAGAGATGTAATGGTACACCTCTGGAGTAGGTAGGACCTGAGACTCAGGCATTCTGGTTTGGAGGTAGGGGTAATACCATTGCACCAGAAGGGCCCTCCAAAGTGTTTAATAGATACACGATGAGTTAATTGCATAACAGTGCGAAGGATTTGCTGATTGAGCATCCTGTCCAGTGAAGTCAGCAGTTGTCCCTTGTACACCTTGTGATGGCAGTTTCTCTATTTAGACCCTATGGTTTATTTGTTTGGGGTGAGCACTCTGAGATGCCAAAGCAGAATGTAATGAGAAGAAAGGCAGTGCAGCAAGTTGTCAGAGATTTGGTGACTTGTACACGTTTCACACTGGATAATGACAATGTTTTCAGCTTTCCAACTATCAATGTAATTGAGTTGTAGAATTTAAGTGATAAAAGGCTAGTCTTCGTGAAAGGAAAGTGAAGAGGCATCTGTTAGATCTGTAAATCCTTGTAATAGAACAATCTTCTAAAAAGAAGCAGTATTCTCTGTTGGTTCTTGATTTGCTGACAAGTGCCTACTATCATTGCCTCTTTATTCACAGTTTAATTTGAACCAAAATGGGCCAAATATTCCTCATTAATTCCATTTTGCTTCAGTTGCTGGGTAAGCTTTCTTAAGCAAGAATCAACTCGTGAGAAGTGGCAGCTTAATACTTTAAGCAGTCTAATGGCATTTTGTATATATTTTAAATAATTTCATTTAGGAAAGAAATTTGAGATATTCACACTGCAAGTGTTCGCTACTAAATTTATGAAGTACAAGTGCGGAGTTGGATTCAACACATCTGAGCTGATGAACAATGAATCTTCCTCTTGTTGGCATGCTAACTCTGTGCCATTATATTGTTGGGTCACTCCCCAGTTCCAAATTTTAGGCTGCATTTACACTATAACTACAGTGAAACCATTTCATGCTGAAGATGTGTTTGCTGTATAAATGCCCCCTTCAGTTTGTTTGGACTTGTTAAACCTGCTGAAGGATTACAAGGTCGAATTATATTTACTTAAACATTGCATTTGTAGAAACTAAGAGTATGGAATTGAACTTCATCTGCAGATCTATTGGCCACATTTTGCTCAGTTGGCTCAATAGCTGGTATGTAATGCAGAGTGATGTCAACTGCGTGGGTATAATTGCCACTCCAGCTGAGGTTAAACAAAGGATAATCATTCTCGACCTCTCCCTTGTCTCTAAGGAGAGAGCAGGACTATGGTGAATATGCTTACTTTCCTGCTCTTTCAGGCCATAACAAATTGCTATATAATAGTCATTTCCTGTTTCTACCCACCCTACACTGCTTCTTTTAATCATAGTAAATCTGTACTCTATAACTGGCCCTCTTACAAATGGAAGCACTTGCTCTATCTGCCTGCTGTATCTACATTCTCTCTCAAAAGTCTTGTTAATTTTGAAAATATTATTCCCACTTCCAATTTCAGTGGGGTCCAACAAGAGGCTGCACCTGAAAAGCAACAAGGTTTTGACATGTAACAACAACATAGACAAATGGGGGACAAATAGTGTCCCTGTGAGCCAGCTGAGTGTAAAGGATCTGAAAGCATTATGTGACTCATTGTTTGGATACACACATCTCAGACTTTTATACATATGGCAATTTTTCATGTCTTCCTTGACTCTGTCTCTAATTACTTTATTTCTCCCTTTTTCTTTCTAGAATCTTATGGCCAAAGCTTTATATGACAACGCACCAGAATCTCCAGAGGAGCTATCTTTTCGTAAAGGAGATATCCTGATGGTGATTGAACAGAACACTGGTGGGTTAGAAGGATGGTGGCTTTGTTCACTGCATGGACGACAAGGCATTGCCCCTGGCAACCGTCTCAAACTTCTTGTGGGGCCTATCTATGACAGCTCCACAAGTGAGCCATCTTCCTCTGTAGCGACACAGCAGTCACTGCAGCAGGGCATCTATCAAGTCCCGCCAAGCCTGCATGGCCATCCCAGCTGCGGAAGTTCTTTTCGAGATCCCATCTACCAAGTACCCCCTTCACAACTGAGTCAGAACGTGTATCAGGTGCCTCCCAGTGCATCAGGTCAAGGTGCACAAGGCCATGAGATCTATCAGGTTCCACCGTCTGTACACAGGAGCCCTTGGGGGGCTGACAGTGCCCCTCCTACAAGCAAGGTAGGTTTCTCCTATTCATCTTGTCTATTATTTTAATGTATCAGATTCCCAGCTTTGACTCTTTCTGTGCAAGCTCAGGGAAACATGAAATTTTATTTCTGGGTTTCTACACTGACAAACACTGCCAAGTCTGTCACATTGTATTGTTGGCTTCATTGTCATTTTGGACCAGACTTTTCCTGCCTCTCTGCAGAAGACATTGATACATTTTTCAACTTGCCAACCAGGTGCAAAATGAGCAGTATTATTTGTCTATTCTTTACAAAAACTGCCATGTTTTCATTTCCATTTCAAGCTGAAAATCTACCCCATTGAACAATAGGATCACTACCAGAGTGCACCAGCATCGGTGTCAGAAAACCATTGAAGTGCAGAGAATTATACAGTTAAAAGTTAATCCTGTCCTTGTCCATTGACAGTATTAAACTTAAGTTTTGGAAGGGGTCCCTGAGCAGCTTCCTGAACCAGCAGGGTACAATCTCTAGTTGGTGAATGCTGCAAGTCACTCCGCAGGTCATGCTGCGGCTGTATAGGACATTGGTTAGGCCCCTATTGGAATATTGCATGCAGTTCTGGTCTCCTTCCTGTCAAAAGGATGTTGTGAAACTTGAAAGGGTTCAGAAAAAATTTGCAAGGATGTTGCCAGGGTTGGAGGATTTGAGCTACAGGAAGATGTTGAATAGGCTGGGGCCTTTCCCCTGGAGCGTCAGGAGGCTGAGGGGTGACCTTATATAGGTTTATAAAATCATGAGGAGTATGGATAGGATAAACAGACAAGTCTTTTCCCTGGGGTGGGGGAGTCCAGAACTAGAGGGCATAGGTTTAGGGTGAGAGGGGAAAGATATAAAAGAGACCTGAGGGGCAACTTTTTCACACCGAAGGTGGTGCGTGTGTGGAATGAGCTGCCCAGAGGAAGTGGTGGAGGCTGGTACAATTGCAATATTTAAAAGGCACCTGGATGGGTATATGAATAGGAAGAGTTTGGAGGGATATGGGCTGGGTGCTGGCTGGTAGAACTGTATTGGGTTGGGATATCTGGTCAGCATGGACAAGCTGAACCAAAGGATCTGTTTCTGTGCGGTACATCTCTATGACACACAAACCCACAGGTAGTGAACAAGAAAGCAGTTTACTGGTCTAACGATCAATGATTTTGTGATTTGTATTAATGATAAACCAGAGATTTTATTAAAAGGCAGTGCACACCATGGTCTTAAAATAAAATTTGGATGATCAGCTCCTGGCCTACATCTGCAGAGGCTACAAATTTCCCAGTGTAGAGCAGTACAACCTATGTTAATGTACAAGTAACACGCAACTTTTTGGGGCTTAGTTTACTTATGACCCAGAATAATGATGGATACAGTATCAAAGACAATAGAGGAATGAGATTACAGCATCTTATATGGAAGGAAGCTAATCAGCACAGTTTAGATGGATGACTGACTGGCTTGTTTCTGTGCTGTAATATTCTACTCTTATTTTCATTTGAAAATATCTTTAAATGTCTGAATATTGTAAACATTTTATTATTAATAGCAAAATATTGCAGATGTTGGAAACCTGAATTTGTTTTTCTTTTATATTTAAGTACTTACTAGATCAGAAGCAAAGTTTATGATACATCTCTGGTGTACTTAAAAGGTCGTAACTGCAGAACAAGCTTCCTGTAAGCATCTTAGTTCCTTCCTGCTACAGTTCAAGTGCCACATTTCAACCATCGCCTTTAATTATTCAAAAAGAGCACATTAGGACTAAATGTGTAAATCATAATTGATGAAGGAAATTAGATAAATCAATGGTCTTAATATTGCTCTGTGAACATGACATAAAACCTCATTATTATAACAATGATTCACTGTAAATAACATCACAGTAAATCAAAAAAGAGATTAGTGTGTATATATACTGTTACTGTTCCTTTACCGATTCTAAAGCTGTTTAGTGGTGCTCTTACCTGCCTTTAAAAACTGCACGTTGTTTGGAAATAACCACAACGAACTTGCTATTATGGATGAACATTCTATGAAAGGTGAGATAGCCTTGCATTGAAGAGGAATCCTATTAGTTATAACCTACTAGAAGAGTACTACTGGCAACATGGAGACATTCAGAGTCATAGACCAGTACAGCACAGAAATAGACCCTTCAGTCCAGTACGTCCACGCCAACCAGATATCAGAAATAAATCTAGTCCCATTTGCCAGCATTTGGCCTATATCCCTCTAAACTCTTCCTATTCATATACCCATCCAAGTGTCTCTTAAATGCTGTAATTGTACCAGCCTCCACCACTTCCTCTGGCAGCTCATTCCTTACATGACATATGTACACCCTCTGCATGAAAATGTTGCCCCTTAGGTCTCTTTTAAGTCTTTCCCCTCTCAGCTTAAACCTATGCCCTCTAGCTTTGGACTCCCTACCCTGAGGAAAGGACCTTCTCTATCCATGCCCCTCGTGATTTTATAAACCTGTAAAGTCACCCCTTAGCCTCTGCTCCACGGAAAATAGCCCCAGCCTGTTCAGCATCTCTCTATGAATCTCCCTCAAACTGTGGCAACATCCTTGTCAATGCCTTCGGAACCTTTTTCAAGTTTAACAACATCTTTCTTATAGCAGGGAGATCAGAATTGAATGCTGTCTTCCATAAGTGGCCTAACCAATGTCCTGTACAGCTGCAACATGACCTCCCAACTCCTATACTCAATGCACTGACCAATAAAGGCAACATAGGTGCAGCGCTCCAAAAAATTGTACTTCCAAATAAACCTGCTGGTCTATAACCTGGTGTTGTGTGATTTTTAACTTTGTCCACCCCAGTCCAATACTGACACCTCCACATCAATTAAAAGCAAACAAACCAAACACTGCCTTCACTATCCTATCTACCTGTGACTCCAGTTTCAAGAAGCTATGAACTGACACTCCAAGGTCTCTTTGTTCAGCAACAGTCCCCAGGACCTTACCATTAAGTGTATAAGTCCTGCTCTGATTTGCCTTTCCAAAATGCAGTGGCTCGCATTTATCTTAATTAAACTCCATCTCCCACTCCTCAACCCATTGGCCCATCTGATCAACATCCTGTTGTACTCAGAGGGTAACTTTCTTCACTATCCATTACACCTCCTATATGGGTATCATCTGCAAACTTACTAACTATATCTCCTTTGTTCACATCCAAATCATTTATATAAATGATGAAAAGCTGTGGACCCACAACCGATCCTAGTGGCACACGGCTGGTCACAGGCCTCTAGTCATAAATGTGATCCTCCACCACCACCCTCTGTGTTCTGCCTTTGAGTCAGTTCTGTATCCAAATGGCTAGTTCTCCCTGTATCGTGTGTGATCTAACCTTGCTAACCAGTCTCCCTTGTACTGATGTTTATGATGAATTTTGTGTATTGAACTGGGAATACAATGCAACAAAATCTCCAAAGGCAGTAGTTTGGTACGAACCCCCATTAGCAGTAAACTGTATAGTCAGCTCTGGGACATTGTTGAGCTACCTGCATGCAAACCAATCTCAGCCTTAACCTCAGAAGAGAGATAGAGGTAGACACTAGGAGAACTTTTGAGTTGTGTGATGGCATTTTCTGGTATGTATCGGAACAGAGTTTATAATTTTACATTACCTGTGGAAAATATCACCTCTGACAGTCTCAGCCATTCTCAGTGATATACTGAAATAGCAGTTGTAATTAAATACTCTTATATTCTGAAAGTTTGAAGATACAGTCTTCAGATGCAATGGTGCTATCACTGAGCCAAACTAACACTTAGGATAGATATAAATCAGATTTATTTCAAAGCCAAGAGTCAGTGAACAAACAATATGTAAATTGGACCACCCAGTCTGTTTTACATTTAGTAATTCTATTTACTGTAAATTTTCTGTTTTTAGCATTTTACAGGAGTGCTGCTGAATCGTATTCAAATCTTTATTTACAGTGAAATGCTTCTGGCATTTAGAGCGCAGTACTGTAAATGGCTTCACAGCTGTTATTTTTCTGGAGCTGTCTGGCTCACTATCAGCAAACGCTGGGATGTTCTATAACGAAAAGCAGCAGAGTTTGGGTGTGGAGTATAGAGACTGACAACACAAACATCATGCCATAGCATGTATGTTTTGAGTTACATTGGGCAAAAGAAATTTGACCAATTTGCTGTACAGAAGAGAAAGATAATTTTAACTGCCTATTAAAGTCACGGCATGATTTTGTATTGAAGCTCAGCAGACAGCAAAAAGACTGATCAGGAAACGCTTGGCTGGAAAGCAGCAGTTTCCATTTTCATTACAGTTTATATTGGCAGAAAGGTCAGACATTTCCCTTTCAGGGCCCACCTCCTACTTTTCAATCTATCCCTGAGAGCCCCTTGTTGATAACGAGTATAAACACCTACTAAAGCTGAGCTGCAGGGTCCAACACCTTCCAGTTAGTAAGCAGGTATAGAAGGCTGAACCTCCTATCCAGGCAGACTTCAGTGCTGGCTTTCAGTTTAAGACTGTCGTAATTTTTAATTGCCATAAATTCTATCATGTATTGCTTTTGTTCCATAAAACCCCCTCACCCCACATTCTCTCTGTTTTTGAAGAAAAACTACCTGAAATTGAAAATTATTTCCCCCCCCCCCAAAAAAAGCTTCTGATACATTGTAAACACCATCCTGATATTAGCCTCATCTACTGGGGCCACATGATGGGAAACCTCACACACCCATCAATGCAACATTGTGGCTACGTGTAGTTTGCTGTGCTCTCCCAATGGATAAAGTTTTATATAATCAGAAAATATTCAATCTCGCAGTAATAAGTTGGTGAGAGAAAGGTCTAAGAAAAATATAAAGTTGCTAACGCAGTGTCAGCTGTGACTTGATCACAACCACTCTTGCCTTCCAAGTTCTAGAAATGTAACCCAAAATTAAACTGATACGCTGGTGTCATACTGCAAGAGAATAAGGTCTATCTTTCAGCTGAGATGCTAAACCAAGATGTCACTTGTCCTCTCAGGTCTTTGAAGACTCCATGGCTATATTTTGACAAAGATCCAGTGTCTTGGCCAACAATTATTCCTCAAATAATATCGAAAAATGTGCAGGTTGATCTTTTAACAGAATTACTGTTGGCGGAATCATGACTGTGTGCAAATTGGCTGATGTGTTGCTACATTGTAAGTAGACAGTAGTGAGCTAACCCCAGCTATGGGAGGAGTCAAAGATTCACACATCCTGACTGACCCAAAGTCACAGATGAAAGGAAATAAAATTCAATCTTTTCTGGCAAGAGATGCAAAATCCTGGAAGGAGATCTTCTGATTGTTTCCTTGATTCTTAGTTATATGTAACAATCCTGGATTCCCCCAGCAGTGAATTTAGATTTGGAGATAGCCCATGAGATAAGCTTGAAAACCCTAAAAGTATAGAGTGCTTGAAATACTGAGGTTGTGAAAGGTAATATACAAGTACAATTTTTCTTTCCTTTATTAGCTGTTATTAAGGAATGTTTGAAAAGTTGGGCAGAATTTAACAGATAGGGGTGGTAGATAACTGCCCTACTCTTCAGAAGGACAGTCAATGGTGAGCCCATGACGTGCCTGTCCTCAAGCGATAATGCGTTGTAGATGGGCTTAATTAGCAGAGTGTGACTTCCACCCCTAAATGGGAAATGTTCCAACCTCCTGGATCAGATGAGCCAGCAGCTCCAGAAAACCAGAGCTCAGTACTGGACATTGCCAGGATTGCAGACAGGCCCATGGAAAGGTTCCAATGGATCACAGTCCAGGAACTCCTGCAAATATGGAGCTTTGACCAGGAGGAATTGTCCCTCTTAGGAAGGCTGGGTTTTAACATCCCACGCTTGGAGAAGAAAAAGAGGATATTATCTTCGATGGTTTGCCCTTAGTATGCACAGAGCTCTCTGCAAAGATAGAACTCCCTTTTCATCCTGCACTTACATTTCCATCCTTAATCCCAAGGAAGGCCAACCATGGCCACAGGTGCCTGAGAGCTGCATCAAACTGGCAGGCCTTCCCAAAGCAGGCAGTGTGACTTGTAACCAGTAGGTAAAACCCTCAGAGCCTCCATTTAAAAAGTATCCCTCATTTTGTGTAGAATCAGAACAAGAGTTTTGGATAGGAGGTGTAATGGGTGCTTTGCAAATGTATGTGATTGCTGCAGTCAAATTTTTTCTTGCTGCTCACTTCACAATCAAAGCTGGATTTGGTAAATGTGGAGACCTCCCTGTGTGAGGGGTTTTGGGATGAGTTGTGAGGGCAAGGTGTGGGAACCAGGAGAAGGGGTATGGAGTGGGAATTGCAATGTTAGAAAATCATTGCTAGCAAAAGTCTTTGTCTATTTATCATATCCATGCCCCTCATAATTTTGTAAACCTCTATAAGGTCACCCCTCAGCCTCCGACGCTCCAGGGAAAACAGCCCCAGCCTGTTCAGCCTCTCCCTCTCGCTCAAATCCTCCAACCCTGGCAACATCCTTGTAAATCTTTTCTGAACCCTTTCAAGTTTCAAAACATCTTTCCGATAGGAAGGAGACCAGAATTACACGCAATATTCCAACAGTGGCCTAACCAATGTCCTGTACAGCACAACATGACCTCCCAACTCCTGTACTCAATACTCTGACAATTAAAAGGAAAGCATACCAAACGCTGCCTTCATTATCATATCTACCTGCGACTCCACTTTCAAGGAGGTATGAACCTACTTGGTTAATGTCATACTTTAAAGCATTTTAAAAAATGAAAAAATTCTCCGTGAACTTTTCAGAATCTTTGAATAAAGATTTGAATGAACTGAGCAGGAGTAACATTAGCTTCTGGGAATTGTTCCTCCAGTGTGGAAATTTGGAAGTGTACATGGAATTATTACCACCTATATCAATTTAATCTTGGTCAAACAAGCCCATTCCGAGTAAATTAGCAATCATATATTAGACCTTAGGTAGAATAGTAACAACTAGTCAAAGCCCAACTACATGACAACAATCATTACATATAGGTATCTACATGTTTTACATATGTCTGATATTTCAAAGATGTGATGAATGTATGGTACTTTTAACTTATTAGTAATGTGAAGGTAAATTCAGTGCTTCTGATCATGACAGGAAACGTATGTGTCAGTACTGTAGCACTAATTACCTGACCTATACTCTGCAGCGCAATGATATTTAAGTTAACTGTAATCAACATTTCTAACAAATTAGAGGTTAGGCAGGTAATTTATTTAAGTGCATGGCCCCTTTAAAAAATGATTATGCATCCATATATGCACACTAACTTAAAAGGGCCAATTTATGTGCAGAACGTGTACTTCCAGGTTGTTACGCAGCTGCCTAACTTATTGGGAGCTGTATCCATAATTATTCTCCTGCAGGAAAGCAGTTGACCTAGAACCTCCTCTTCAGTTCTCTGCTTGAAGGTAAGTCTGACCCACAGCATCACAACTTCCAAAAGTATGACAAGAAATCCATCCTAAGCCCATCCCATCCCGAATGGGAATTGGACTCCATACAGTTGGCACCCGATCTGATCCACACTCACCATCCAGACAACTCAGCTAACCAGCTCCTCCAAGGAGCCTTAGGTTGCTGTGGCAACATTCACTCTTACTTGCATGTCATAGCCTCGAGTTGTGGATTGTAATGGTAGAGTTGGTGGAGATCGCTTCCCATAAAAAAGCAGACATCTGTAATCTGTATTTTGGTATTGTCTTTCTTCACAAAACTAGACCTCCTTTATCAAAGAAAAATTTCATAATGCCAATTTGAAGTTTACATTGTAACTAAAAGACATGAGCTGGAAATTGCGCATAGGCAGAATCTGTATCAGCAAGCAAGCACAGTTTCAAACAAACTGCTGTCCACCCATATTCATGTTTGATTCCTAACCACTTCATTGATTTACAAGTAGCTAATAGATCAGCCTCCAAATAAAAACTGATGGGAGATTTAAAATGTATATGAAGGATTTCAAACTGTGCGTTTACCGTGACAAATTAATGACTACAGCCTTCATGATCACAAGGCTTAAAGCTCTCTCAATGTCTGGCAGTTACAAAGAATGGCCAAACTTCTGGGAAAAAAAAATACAGAGGGTGTATAATTATCCCAGTCATTAATTGATGGGTTGTTGCTAAACTATGTGCTGCTCAACAAGTTGGGACATTCCAGAAAAAGTGAATGCTGTGGTCTGTTGCATTGTACACTAATCCAATCCTAAACTGAACATTACTGTTAACACACTGTTAGAAGATGATTTTTAGTGGAATGCAATAAAAGTGTGGTTAAATAGCGGTAAACCAACCTATATTAATAGTCACTGCATTCTGAAAGCAATTATAAATTAATCTCATCAAGAAGTCTGTGATATACTAATGTGATAGGGGACAGCATAAATTGTTCTTTATTACTTATAAATTGTTACCTGGGATGATTTTCAATGAAAATTGAGATAATTCAGTCTTATCGTTAAATATTGGGGAGAAATGTACAAAAATTTTAAAAAGTTTCCCATCACAGACTTCTCAAAATGCCGGAACATCTGTGGTATGACTTTGGTTTTGACTTCCTGTTTATACCGAGTTGCCAGATGTCAAGGGTGGTGCCTGAGTAAAAGAATTACAGAAATAAAACTTTAATCTTTAAAAACGAGAGTTTGCTGCATTTCCGCACAACACAACTGAAGTACACAAAGTTTAAGAAATCATTCTGTCAAATATACACAGTGATCCAAGATGTTAGAAATGTATTGTTTACCAGACATGGATGAATTAGCAAATCCCCTCATTTATTCTGTTGTTACTTCAAAGCCTTTAAATTGCTTAGTATCTCTCACTTGAGATCTTCTTTATATGTCCTTTCATTCAGACGAGAGAGGTACAGCCAGAGAACAAAATGCACAAAATAAAAACTACTAACAACAAAACGTTGCAATTACAAAAAACTGTGGGAAAATGATTGTGCCCTCCCTGTCACCTCCCAGCTCCAGGCCAATTAAGTCCCTAGAGGGAGGGTCCACTTGATGCCTCATCGTCTCTGACATGAACACAGTAGCAGGCAGGTGTTTGTCGTAGAGAGAGAGCACAATGAACAAACCATACCATGTTGCTGTTAACCCTTTAAGAAACTAATGTCAAAACAGCACTTAGGTGAAATAGTGTGAATAAATGAAACTCACACTGGCAAATAGTAAACAAATCTCACAAATGAGCTGCGGTAATCAGTTTAATATCCTTTATTCTTTTATTAAGTACAGGTAGAATTTCTAACTTACTTAGAGCATATAGGCCTATTAATTTTACTCAATTTACCAACTTAAAAGACAAAAACACACCGGATAGACACTCTTAATCCTATCAGGAGTGGCAGCCAGCATGTAGAACGTGTTTTAACCCATCTCCAGTCTTCCAGAACAGAAGCCCCTCAAACCTTTGTGTGCTATAGATAAAACAATTAACACCATAGTAATGGCATTTTAATGTATGTAAGAACAGTGCGTAATGAGGCTAGTGTAAGATCTGTATTTCGGGATTCTATCGCCGCCTTGAACTTGTGCTACTTGCGGTTGCTGAATACAAGAGTCTATTTTTGCCACTCACCGATTTTGGTCGTTATTTGAGTATGAACCCACAGCCTGCTTCACCATTCAATCAAATCATGGTTCTACTGTTTGCGTTCCAAATTCCTCAATCTTCCCTAACCCTGATAACTTTTGATTAGCCTTTTCCTTGTTAGCTATACCTTCTCAGTTCTGGTAGCTTCCATGTAAAGCATTGTTTCAGTGTGTCTATATGTTCTTCTTCTTTGTAAGGCACCATTTAGGTTCACCTGAACTGATTGACAAAAGGGGCATGAAACTGTGGATGTTCAAAATCAAGAATAAAACCAGAAACTCTGATGCAGTCAGCACATCTGAAACATGCTCTAATCTGTCCTCTACACATGCCAACTGCGGTATTGAGTATTTTCACCATTTTCTGTTTTGGTTTCAGAAAACTGAGACTTCAATATCTTAATAAAGAACTACATTTCAAAAAATTCAGCGTGTCCTCAAAACAACAGTTGGGGGATCTTTTGATGCAATGGATACTTCTTATAGAATCATCGAATCCCCACAGTATGGAAGTAGGCCATTCAGCCCATCATGTCCACACTGACTCTCCAAAGAGGATCCCATTCTACCCTGTAGCCCTGCATTTCCCCACGGCTAATGCGCATAGTCTGCACATCCCTGGACACTATGGGCAATTTAACATGGTCAGTCCACCTAACCCATGCATCTTTGGACTGTGGGAGGAAACTAGAGCATCTAGAGGAAACCCACACAGATGTGGGGAGAATGTGCAAACTCCACACTGTAGGGATTCTATACAAAAAAGTTGATAATGTACACCTCTATTTTAGCATTTGTTTTAAAAGGAAATAAAACTAGTTTTCAAAAACTCTGTAACCAAATATACATCAGCAAAAATTCATTTACTATCCTTTGTCAGCTTTCTTGGGAATGCACTGCCCCTGGTTAATTTTAATGAACAAGCAGAGTCTTGTGGCTCATTTGCTGTAGGCGACACATTGATATTCCTGTTTCACCACAGCCACACTTCTGGCATGAGTTTCAGCAGAGTCTGTCCCTAGCAGCCATGTCACAACAAGTTTCTGTTTTTAAAATCCGTGCGCATCATCTGTGGATGATGCTGTTTAAACCTCACCTCTGGCGGGGCTGAGTGTGGGTAGATTAAATCAGCTCTGGCTTTCAACACTCTCCTGCCAGGTGACTAAATAGATGAGCTCAGGCTGATCTACATAGGTGGTAATTACATCAGCCTCTCAGTTGCTGCTTAAAGCTTTCCAACGTTTTCCAAGTATTATGGCAAACCAAAAGCTGGATAAACAGATGAGGTAGACAGGAATAGGTGATTACAGTGATAGATTTGGATGAGAAAAGGTGGGAGCAGGTTTCAGTGAGCATAAATGCTGACATAGATCAATTCAGTTAAATAGTCTGTTACTTTTCCATTATCCTATGTAAATGCCATGGTCAGAGTTCTGTGTCAGCTAACATTTTAAAAAAAGTTTATAAATAAGGACCATCTTGTGGCATGCGGGTAGTGTGCTGACCTCTGAGCCAGGAGGCCTGGAATTAAGTCCCACCTGCTCCAGTGGAGTGTCCTAACAAATCTGAATAGGCTGATTAAAATCATTAGAACACAAGCTGCTCACCAGGATTAACTTTTTCAAAGAGTCTAAGTAATTTACCTGTTTCCAAAATACTTATCCATCTGTTTCTATTAGATTAGTTATTGTCCCCCCTGTTTTAGACCCTAAAAGTGGTCACAATATTGTTAAATTTTGACGTCTCAATTCCTACCATGGAGTTCTTTGCTGCCACAGATGATGATGTTGGAGGTGGAAAGGCCATGTAATCAAAGGAAATCAGTACCCGATTTACGGGACTGGACATCAAGCAGGGGATATCTACTAGAGCCACTCCATATGCCTTTTCCTGACACCCCCGATCCACCTTTCCTGTGACCCTCAGCCCCAGAAACCCCCCTCCCTCGAAATCACTTGCTTTCCACCTTGATCTTTCTTACATTGAGGTGTCCTTCAGGCAGAAGCTACAGCCTGCTCTGTAACACTGCTGACTGCAAGAGCTGCTGGCTTCTAATTGGCTAGTAGCTGTCTTTGGGTGAGACATCTGCAGCCTGGCCATGATTCCGGGCAATTGCTCACCAGTGGCATCACCAGTGCCTGATTGGCATTCGATTCAGTGGGCCTTACCTGGAAAAGACAGTGTGAGTTTCTTGGTGGCTCTCCATGTTAAGTTCCAAGAAGGATCAGGAGGCCAAAACGTTAAACAGGAGGAGCTTTATTACAGAGGCATTTGCTCTATAGGCAGCAAGATTAGAGAGAGAGCTGTTTGTCCACCCAAAGCAGCCAATGCCACTATTATTATGGCATATAGTCAGGTTCTTAAAGTGACGGTCCACCATTTTTACACAAATATACAGCACTCCAGCTGGCTGACAAGACCCTATTGATTCAACAAATTGCTGCCCACTGAGTGTGGAGCTCAAATCTACAACCAATAACGTCAACCACATAGAGCTCATAGAATCTGGTTAATCTGGTCCAATCAGACCTGGCTGACAGATTTAAACAGGAGTGTCAAATGTTCTGTTCACTCTGAGACCTGGCTCTGAGGAGGCCGAATCACTGTCAAGAACTATGCACATGTAAATAAAGGGTGACGGGATACCAGCGGTGTGGAGTTATTTCACCTGCAACCTTCTGACTCAGGATAGATCATTATTAACCATGTCAAACTTCCTTATCAGAAATGCAGGTTATATGTCATATATTTCAAATGATTTTTTAATTAACCATTGATGACTTTAATGAGGCATAGTGTATAAATAGCTGTAGGATTAGCTCAGAATAGTCATGATTTGGAGGTGCTCATGTTGGACTGGGGTGGGCAAAGTTAAAAATCTCACAACACCATGTTGTGCTTCCAAATAAACCTGTTGGACTCTAACCTGGGATTGTGTGATTTTTAACTTAGCTCAGAATAGGATGGATATGAATGAAGTGTTTGAGCCTTCATTTGACAAGTTGAAAATTGAGTTGTTGAAAACCACAAGATTGGCAAAGGAAATAGTTGGTCTGAAGTATATCTGGTACTGCAATAGCCAAATGTTTGACGAGCCGCTGGACTTCAGCTTGGGAGTAGGGTCTGGGAATCCCGTTTTAGCTTTTTTCCTTGGAGAAGCACCTGCTTCTGTCTGTAATTGGTGTAACAAGAAGCTGGGGTGAAAGGTCAACAGATCTGTGGATATCTGACTCCTGTTTATGGCCGTTGCCCCACGTTCTTTAGAAGTGCACAGAGAATCGAAGAGCAGAGTAAACTGATTTGTCTCGACAATACATCTTGCTTCTGTTCTCATATATTTTCTTTCTCTTTCCCACATTTGGTGATTGGGCTTACAGATTCCAGGTGGTTAAGGCACTTCCCATGCAGTGAGAATAGTTTCTGTTCCTCGTTTGTGTATTTGTTGTTTTCTTGACCATCACCTGTTTTTTGTATAATGAGCACTGGTTATTAGTCTTTCTTAATTATATGTCACAAGCGAATTAAAGTAAAGACCACAGTCAGCATTCTGATACTTCTAAGCTTCTGACTGTTGTTGTAGTATTTGCTGAACCAAAAATGCTGTCTAAACACAGGATAGAAGTTTGTCTAAATATTTATTCAGTTGATTGATAAAAGTACTGTTATTTAAAAACATTAATTCAGTTCAGATTAATTATAATGGTCTTCAAATAATTTCTCTTTGAAGTTTGCTTTCTTGCATGTGACTTGTCTATGAGCTGGCCATAATCCCTTCACTTGGTTTTAAGTGAAAGATAACAGAAATTTAGCCAAAGCAAAGCAATGTGAAACCATCAGGGCACCACCTTAAAAGGAAACTGCCCCATCTGCTAAATCAATATTGACTTTCCTGGGAAGGAGTTGGCTACTGGCAAATCCACCCCATCATGTCAGTTTTTACATGTAGATTGGTAGCTTTAGCTGAATCTCTTTTTATAGGTCTCAGCTTCACATTCTGTCTATGCTTCACTGTTCTCATTGATCTGTCAGGACTCTTTTTTCATAGTTTATTTATGTCTTGACTCTATTGGCCCTGTGCTGTGGAATTTGAAAAGGCTTTACTTTTTTGAAATGCATCAATGTAAATATTGTGCTTTGTAAGCACAATATGATTTTCCAGTCCATATATGAGGGAGATGTTTTGTATTTAATTTCATATATCCTTTCTATTTTTTTCCATCCGCTTTGCACTGGGGGGGGGGGGTGGGAATAGCTGAGGGTATGCTGTTCTGAGCAGGCTGGCTCCCCCATCTGTTTCATACAGATGGCACCAATGAATAAGAAAACAATTTACTGTGGGGTGAAAAGTTTCCCCCAGCCAGATGGCTCAGACTGTGTCATCACTAGTTTGGGTCAGCAAAACTTCCATGATTTGCCTGGAACCTGAATGCCACCGCAACCACATAATGTCAAAGAAAAGTGTGTCTTGCCTGCTGAAAGCAATATGATCAACGGAATTACTATACTGTTGTACAGGGGACAGACCTAGCACTGGAGTAGTGGCCTGGGAGACTGAGTACAAACCCAATGATCGACTGGGTGGCAGGGCACTGGGTGATGTGGCACAGACTAAGGTATTGCGATTTCATTTGAAAACAACAAATGCTGGGTCAGACAGCATCCATGGAGAGAGAACAAGCTAATGTTTCAAGTCTAGATGACTCTTCGTTAGAAATTTCAATTGTTTGGATGTTTAGCAATTTAGAGGTACTGTCTTCTATGACCACATCAGCCAGAAACTAGGTTGTGTCTGCAATGGTTATTATGCATTAGTTACTTAAACCCAGACAATGACAGAAAATAAGTTGTTTCATCATGTTGGATTGGATTCACAGGGTGGTGTGCTAATCCACTGTACCACCCAATATCCTCAGTATTTGCTTTATAATTGCTACTCTCTTATTGGAGTTGGAGTAAATTGAGCCAATTCAAAGAAACTAAACGTAAAATTAGCCAAGCTGCTTTTGGAGAGCATAATCCTTTGTATCCAATGTACAATGATCACTATGATGGCAAATGTGCACAACTATTTTGTTTGTTCACTGTTTAAAGGGAAGCACATATTATTTATGATCATCAAAGCTGTTCAGTGAGCTGCACAACATTTCTGCTCTCTGCAATGTCCTTTCTGTAACTAACTTCTCAAGGCAGTGCTACAATTTAAAGATGAATGAGAGGATAATCATTTGCCTGGGAGCTATCTTTTTGTTTATAATAACTGTCTCAAAAACACTCATCTATTATAGTAAACTTTTTCAGATTAGCATCAGTATACCCTCCAGGGCCATTTACAACTTTTGTTGCAGCTTGTCTTTGCTTTGAAGATGTGGTATCTCTGCTCCTGACTGTCAGGATGCTGTGTATTCTAATTGATAAAAGTCAGTTGTATCTTCATTTCCGGTATTATTTTCCAGCCTTTTCATAAAAGTCAAATCATCTCATGTCAAATCAAACTGTACCCTTTATTTAGTAGAAATTGCATCTTTCATTTGCAACATCTTTCATTGTCATCCATTGAAATTCCAGGTGGAATCATTTAGCAACAGAAGAATTAGTGATAAACATTTTTAACTGAACTTGAATCTGTGACCTAATCACCTGTGATAGGCGTCCAAGGTTGGAAGCAGCTGGACAGTTGTGTAGTAGAGGGCTCAATTTAATTATTGGGCCTGAAGTTCAAATTCTAATTTTGACTGAAATTTGAGTTTCATTCGTCCAAAATGTGAGGTGACCTAAATTTAATGGAGATAATCTTTGGTGAACTGTTTTGAAGATGTATCACTGCAGATTTAAATACTGCATCAGCCCAGACTATAGGTGGTTTTAATGGAGATTACATTTTTCACATGCTGTGTGTAAATACTTGTAGAATAAAATGCTTGAAAATTGATTTGTAAACTTTTGTTTTTTTTTTACACAGGTCCGATGTGGACAGGGCTACTCTCCAGCAAGACAGCAGCAAAGAATTTACGATATCCCACCAGTTCGCCAGCAGGGGGTATGTAATGTCACAAAGAACATAACGCAGAGAAATGGACCTATTCTATAACCAGTGTTTATATTCCACTTAAGATCCTCCATTTACATTTACCTTCTCTCAGCCTTTCAGTATATCTTTCCATTTTCTTTTCACCTCATACCTGTTTTTACTTTGAAAGCATCTACCTTCCCATGGTAGTGAATTTCACATTCTAACCACTCTGAAATCAAAGAAAATTCTCCTTGCTTTCCTTTTGGATTTTATAGTAATTATGCTGACTTGATGGCTGTCAGTTTTCAGGCCCCTCCCCCACATGTAAAGCATTCTTTCCAAAGATCTCGGTTGAATCTACTTTTAATTCTCTCCTCTACTGACTGATGTCTCCACCTTTCCCACTTGTAATCTCTCTGTTCTGGTACCATCCTTGCAAAGTTGTTTATTTAGACTGCAGGCCAGTATGTGCACTGTGTACGCAATTATGCCTGACAGCATCCTATACAAGTGTAACATAACTTCACTACTTTTACATCCCACTTTTCTAGAAATAAATCCAAATGTTAGTATTTTTAAATGCTGTCCTAACCTGTGTTGCCATTTTTACTGTACATTTTCCTCTGACGTTTTGTCCTTCTACTTCATTCACTTTCCTATTTGTTACAGGGGAGATGATGTTTGTTTCTCCTGCTGAAATATTAGAGTCTGCAAATTTTCTAATGTCTACTTTGTATTAATCACGTGCTTTGCCAGTGTTTGTTCTATTCCGCAGTTTGGAATAATCTGCAAAGCTCAACACTGAGTTACTTGTTCCAAAGCCGAAGTAATTAATAGAATTTATGTCCAAAAGCAGACCCTGCACTGAACCATTCAGCTTTCAATCTGAATGATTGATTGTTCTTTGTCGCCACTGATTGCTTTCTCGTTTTTGTCCATCCAACTATTTGTTTCCTAATTCCAAATGCCCTCTTCCTTGCCATAAGTTTATTATTTCGTACCTAATGAAAAACACTTTGAAAATACACTAATTGCATTATGTCTTCTCAATTGAAACTATAACTTTCCTTCACTTGGTTGCCAGTAACTCCATTGTGTAACATTGAGCAAGCATTGTACATCTCACACCATAATTATTATGAGCTTGACAATACCTCGCGAGTCCAGTGATTGATAAAAAATTGCACTATTTTGTCAATGTCATTTTAATCTAGTGACAGTATTTCGGGGGACAATTTCTTTCTATTCCGTTCACACCATGAATGATTCTGCTCCAAGGACACGTCAGTTAAACATAGGCAGAATTCCAAAGTTCAATGACCCTCTGTAATTCGCAGACTACTTTCACATCAAAATGCTTTGCTACATACCAATAACATACACTTAATTGAGGCTGTATCTTTGCTTAATTCAACTTTGAAGCCATTCAGATTTTTGATAGAAAAAGCATTATGGGCTTGTGTGACTGGCAGGAAAGTAGAATTCCATAATCAGATCATGATCATACAAATGGCAGGGGAGGCTAATTTGAGGGGAGAAAAGAAATGAAGTATATTTCAAAGAAATTGGGATGTCTCCATATGTGCAGTATAGTTAGGGATCAATTATTTTTTGCTAGTAACATTAGTAATGACTCATTTTAATTACATGAAACAGATCAGGAGAGATTGTTTCCAAAGCATAGAATTTTAAGGAGAGAACTCAGATTTAAGATGCAAAAGTAAATTACTGTGGATGCTAGAAATGTGAAGTAAAAACAGAAAATGCTGGAAATGACAGCAGCAAATATGGAGAGAGAAACAGAATTATCATTTTGGGCACTTTAAGATTTACGATAATTGGCGAAAGGGCTAGAGGAGAGATGAGGAGCCATTTATTGATGCATGAATTGTCATGTTCTAAGATGCAGTGACTGATAGGGATAGAAACAGGTTCAACTTTTAAAAAGAAATTGCACAAATATTTGGGATGAAACATTTGGAAAAATATGAGAAAAGAGTAGGAGAACAAGAGTAACTGGATAGCTCTTTCAAAGAGCCAACACAAGCATGAACGTAAGAATCAGGAGCAGAAGCAGGAGAAGGCCGTCTGGTCCTTTGACCCCACTCTGTCATTCAATAAGATCATGGCTGATCCCTTCGTGGCCTCAGCTCCACTCATCCACCCTCTCACCATAACCCTTAATTCCTTTACTGTTCAAAACATTATCTGTCTTGGCTTTGAAAACATCCAATGAGGAAGCCTCAACTACTTCACTGGGCAGGGAATTCCACCTTTGGGTGAAGAAGTTCCTCCTCAATTCAGTCCTAAATCTGCTCCCACTCTACTCCGTCTGTCTTCATAAACCCTCTCAACTCCAAATCAACCTAGTGAACCTCCTCTGCACCCCCTCCAGTGCCAGTACATCCTTTTGCAAGTAAAGAGATCAAAACTGCACACAGTATTCCAGGTGTGACCTCACCAGCACCCTATATAGCTGCAAAATAACGTCCCTGTTTTTAAACTCAATCCCTTTAGCAATGAAGGACTAAATTCCATTTGCCACCTTACTTACCTGTTGCACTTGTAAACCAACCCTCTGTGATGCATGCACAAGGACACCCAGGTCCCTCTGTACTGCAGCCTGCTGCAGTTTTTTACCATTCACGTAGTAATAGTCATTTTTACTGTTATTCCTACAAAATGGATGACTTCACATTTATCAACATTGTACTCCATCTGCCAGACCTTTGCGCACTCACTGCAACTATCTATGTCCCTATGTAAAGTTTCACAGTCCGCTGCACACTCTACCATTAATCTTACTGTCATCTAAAACTTTGATACAATACACATGATACCCCCAACTCCAAGTCATCTATGTAAATTGTAAACAATTGTGGTCCAAACACTGATCCCTGAGGCACACTACTAGTCACTGATCGCCAATCAGCAAAGACTCTTTTATCCCCACTCTTTGCTTCCTATTAGTTAACCAATTCTCTATTCATGCTAATATTTGCTCATAATGCCAAGCTCCTTTACTTTGTGCAACAGCGTTTTGTACAGCATCTTGTCGAATGCCTTTTGGAAATCTAGATATACCATGTCTACTGGGTCCCCATTGTCCACCGCACTTGTAATGGCTTCAGAAGTTCAAGTAAATTAGCTAATGGCCTGCTTTACATGAACATATGCTGCATCTGCCCAATGGAACAATTTCTATCTTGCTGTCTTGCTACTTCTTCCTTAATGATAGATTCAAGCATTTTTATGGTGGGTTAAATAACGTCTTGCACTCTTGGATTGTGTAATTATTATAAGCAGGATTATTGTGGCAAACTGTCTATCGTACTTTTTTATTATTCTATCAAAATGCATCATGTTTGAGTATTCCTATCTATCCTTGAAATGCATTTGATCCAAGAACTTGCATTTACTATGGAGATTTCCAGCTCTCCCTCTTTACACCTGAAGGAAGAGTATGCAAAAGAGAGCAGTCCAGGTGGCAGAAAGCTAAACCAAGTTAAAATCTGAGAAAATGAGTTTTAAAATTTGCAGCCACTTCAAACCTGTCAATGAAATTTCAATACTGTTGGCTTAAGTTTTGACCAAGCTTCCTTTACCATTACCAGCTCTACGACATTCCCGCTGCAATGCTAAAGGGACCCCTGCATCAAACACAACTGGAAGAATTTAAAGCCAAAGGATTGTATGATATACCATCGTGTTTGGGGAAGGAGAAGCAGAGTGTAAGTATTTGTTGTATGTTCACATGTATAACACATTGAAATTTACTTTGAACACTCTTTATTTAAATCAGTGGTTTAAAATAAGTTGATTGCCAGACTCCAATGACTAATAAATGAGAAGATCTCCAATTGTGGAAAAAATAGTAATGTTTATACTTTTTTAGACACGGATCTGCTGATCATAAGTAGTCACGTTTTATCCTTTTACTCATTCTCTGATCAGTGAATTGAAGTCTGTTTGAAATTTAGAAGAAAGCTTGGTAGTTTTCATATAGCTATTCAGCAAGAATAGGTTTCTCAATTCTGTTAAATAACTAATTTCGTTAATAACATAGTAAATAGAAAAGGAAAGGAGATCAGTATGAAAAAGCTCTATTAAAAATCTGTTTTGTTTTGACCATGTATTTATAGGTGTACGATATTCCACCCATTTCTTGCAAAGAAGCACTTGGCAGTCATGACAGAGAAGCTACATATGACTTTCCACCCCCAATGAGACACTTCACCGATCCCCTTATAAGCCATAAATCTGAGGGGTTATATGACATCCCACCAACTACTGTAAAGCCATCTTTAAAGCTGAACTCAATCCATTCAGGAGGTGGGATCAGTTCCCTGAAACAGTCCATTTATGATGTCCCACCAACAGTGGTCAATTCGGAGTTGGTTTCAAAAAAGCAATGTGTTTATGATATTCCACCAACCCACCAACAATCTCCACTGAAAGACATCTATGATATTCCACGAGGTTTGCAAGACTTTGAACAATCTGCATCAGGAGTAGAAAATACTGTGTATGACGTTCCGCCACAGGTTTCGCAAGATGTTAAGGTGGCACAAGATGTGACTGATGGAATGAACCGTTTGTCATTTTCTAGCACGGGTAGTACACGAAGTAATATGTCTACATCTTCAACGACATCAAAGGAATCTTCTATTTCAGCCTCACCACTGCCAGAGAAGAAGTTACTGCTAGATTTAGATTCTGCCTTTGAGAGACTGACTCGACTGCAGCAGAATGTGGATACCTCAATAAAGGGACTCATGGCTTTTGTCAATCCTAACTGGCGATCTTATGAAATAATGGAAAAAAACCTTAATGAAATACATGCTTGTGTTGACAAGGTAAAGCATTCATTGCTGGGATTCCTTGGGTTTGCCCAGGGAGCCTTAGTGAATGCATCACGTTTATCAGATATCAGTCTTCACAACAAGCTAAAAAAACAAATGCAGCGATTGGATGACTCCTACCAGATTTTAGTCCAGACCAGCCAGGCACTGGATAACAACAACTGGTCCTTGAACATCTTGGTGGTAAACCGGTCCCATAATAAATGTGATAATTTAGACCGTTTTGTTATGGTGACAAAGACTATACCAGATGACATTAAGCAGTTAGCATCTTCTATGAGCACAAATGCAGAACTCTTATTCAAACAAGGTGTTGGAATTACAAACCTAGAGACGGTCCATGAAATAAACCAATTGACCGTTGGTGACAAGAGTACTACAAGCTTTAATCAGCCCCATTTGCAAGGAGATAAGACAATGATTCAGATTAGGCCTTTGCATAGTCCACCACAGTTGGACCACGAGGATCACATTAAAAGCACAGAAATCCTAGATAAAAGTTGGATGGAAGACTACGATTATGTCCATTTGCAGGTTTGTAGAAGCTGTGACCTTGAAAATTTAACTGAGCTCCAGATCTGGATGGATTATGTTCTTACAGTTTAAGAGGCATATATTTAATGATTTATTAAAAGAGGGTGTGGTGTCAGAGAACTGGTGGATAGTTAACATAATTCCTATATTTACGGAAGGGACAGAATGTGCCCAAAGAATTGTAGACCAGTCAGTTTAACATGGGGTGGGGCGGAGGTATAGGATATATAATTAAATCCCTACTAGAGGAGAATGTTGGGAAATGTTTAGAAAAAAAAGATGTACTAAGGAATAGTCAACATGGATTTCAAAAGGGAAATACTTGCTTGACCAATCGTATTTCATTTTTTTGAGAATGTAATAGAGTAGACAATGATAATGCAGTAATAGAGTAGACAATGATAATGCAGTAATAGAGTAGACAATGATAATGCAGTAAATATGGTTTATCTGAATTTTCCACAGGCCCTCAAAAAGGTGCCCAATGATAGACTGATGAATAAGGTTAAGGTATGTAGGGTCTGTGGTGGTAGACTGGATTACTAGATGGTTTCAGTATAGAAAACAGAATGGAAATAAGGTCATGATGTAGAGGTGCCGGTATTGGACTGGGGTGTACAAAGTTAAAAACCACACAACACCAGGTTATAGTCCAGCAGGTATATTTGGAAGTATTAACTTTCGGACCGCTGCTCCTTCATCATATGGATGCAAATTGGGGAATCTATGATGATAATAACACTGAGTAGAACTGAAACAAATTACAGGTGGCTATTAATAAAAGTACAGAATGGGAAAATAGCAAATGAAGTCCAACACAATGTGAGGCAGTATATTTTGGTAGGAAGAATAGGGAGGTGACTTATTAATGGGCAAGTCTAGATGATATAAGTAAAGAAAGGTGTCAATAAGATATTGTTGGCAGGGCCTTTTTTAAACAAAAGCAAACCAAGCACTAGATTTTGTTTCTAAAATGACAGAACTAAGTGGAATATAAACACTGGTTATAGAATAGGTATTCAATCCATGTAGAATACTGTGTGTGGTTCGGGTCATCATCTTATAACAAAGACATGAAACAATGGAGATTTTTTTTTGTTTTTAAACATTAAAGGGGAAAGATGAATTTGAGAGACAACAAAGAGAACTTCTGGAAAAAGAAAATATTGTCAAACAGAACAAGATGCAACTGGAGCAACATCAGGTATGTTTCGTTGTGTGGACATGTTTTCCTCAGCCAAGAACCTGAAAGACTTTGTTAGGTCAAAATGTTTTTTTAACGCCCTTCCAACACTCTCCAAAGGCTGAATCATAGTGATTAGCAATGACTCTGCAATTGAATCAGCGTTATTTTAAAAGACTTTTGATTTTGATAAAATACTGGCATGAATAAAAAAAATGTTGGTGTGGTCATGTTAAGACATCAAAAAGTATAAACTTTATTTTCCATTAACACATCAAGTGATACATGTAAGCCATTTTGAAAGAGATGCCCTTCCTCAGATGAAATTTGACTTCCTATCCTCACCATTCATTTCCTACCTCCAATAAGAAGTGAGGTGTAAAAGTGATTCAGGCTTGGGTTGCCTAGCTGTAATGAAGTTTTACAATCACAGGGCTATGTACAATAATAATTTTAACAGAATGGAAAATATTCTATTTTAATGTATTTTTCTCTCATCCTCATTTTTGTTTGTACATTAAAAGCATTGATTTGTTCAAAATGATTTTAAATAATTGTGGTCACTGGGCCTTCAGTGTAAGGGATGCTGGGGTTTTGATGTGAGAGCATATCGGTAGGTGAATCCCAGTTTATGGTTCAGAACAAATTTCATTTTTGGAAAGTCGGTTTTGTAAGAAGATTTTTCAGTGATTAAATTTGAAAATGACAAACTTTGAGAACAGGACAAATTGTAGCGTTCACATTGTTTTGAATTGTATTATTATTATTTTTTAATTTAACGAATTGTCTGTTTCAGCTAAATCAATTTCAGGAACTGGAAAAGGAAATCACAAAACCAGTGGAAAACGATCTTTCAAACTGGAAAGCACCACAGCACATTCCTCAGAAGAGTAGCAGTCTCAGCTCTCAAGATAAGCAACTTCTCTTCTTCTACTCTGAACAGTGTGAGACTCATTTTGTAACACTGCTGAATGCCATTGACGCCTTCTTCAGCTCAATCAGTGGTGGGCAGCCACCCAGAATCTTCGTGGCTCATAGCAAATTCATTATCCTCAGTGCTCATAAACTTGTATTTATAGGGGACACGTTATCAAGACAAGCTATGGCTCAAGATGTTCGGAATAAAGTATTAAACTATAGTAATCTACTTTGTGAACTTCTTAAAAGCATTGTCATGGCAACAAAGACAGCTGCCTTACAATATCCCAGCATAGCAGCGGTTCAGGAGATGGTGGACAAGGTCACAGAACTATCGTATCACTCTCACCAATTCAAAGTCCTGCTGCTGCACTTGGCATCTTTATGAAGAGACATTATAGTTAAATTCTGAATAACAAAAAGCTGTTCTTTAAAGAATCGATATTGTATTAAAATGACACACTCATTGAGTGTTCTGTGTTCATGTGGAATTTTTTTTGTATCACTATGTATTTTTGCTATATTTTTCATGCTGACTTCATCAGTGAAACTGTTTTCATTCTTCAGAGGCATATGATATTTGACCATATAAATTTTTACGTGGCCTATATTGCTCAGAATCATGCTGTGTACCTAGTATAATCACACATTAAGTCATATAGTTTACTACTTTACATTTAACACTGCACTTTGGAATATCTTTTAGTATCATATATTGTAGCAACTTTGCATTTCAGCAGCAATCATACCGGTTATAGCTTTGTTTATAACTGTACATATTTATTTGACCATTGAAATGGATGAATGGAGAGAATAAATCATCACTAAAAGAGATTTTCTCTTGCATCAGAGAAGAGAGGCAGCGATTTTTAATGGAGTTAGTTAATATCAAGGAAGTTTTGATTCATTTGTATTTCAGAAATGGTGACGTTGGTCAAGGTACAGGATTGATTCCATAATCCTCTGTTCCAAAACGAAGCTAAATTCACAAGAGAAAGCATTGAAGATGTACAGTAATGATTTCTTGATGGTGAAAATTGGTTGGGAAAAAAAGCCTGGCTGGATATCAGTGACCGGCTCCCTGCAGGTGTCTGTAACATGACCACAATAATTAAGTAGTTTTCTAATTTATACATTCATGCTATCACCAGAGGGATATACTGAATATTTAGGTATTCTCCAGGTTTTTTCCCATCACTGAGTTTGCAAAAATACAAACTGGAGAACTTCATATTGCTTCCACATCCCAATCATCCTCCTTAAGATTATGAAGCAGAAAAGTCGCTTGCTACTTTTTTAAAAATTTAGCTTGTACATTTATTGTACTGTTTTTCTGTTTTAATCATCATTGCCTTACTCCATTATTTATTTTATCCTAACATTGTCAAATGAAACTGTATTCAGTACTTAATATTTACCCTGTACACCCTGTAAATATCTACACTGATTGCCAAGTCAGTGACAGTTCAAGGATATTGAACAAGAATTCGTGAGTACAATTTTATACAGAAATGTCCATAAATGCTACCCTTGCACCTTTGAAGTCTGGGTAACTCACTTTTAAATTATGCTTAGTTTTTTATTTGTTGTTTTGCCCTGTTTGAATTTTGTAGCCAATAGTTTTAAAAGTGCCGCTATGTTTTTACCTGTTTGATTATTAAATCTTAAATCAAAACATAGAGATTTTTTAGGATCAGCAACCTTTTGGTGCTTACAAATTTGGGGGAATATGAAATATACTGATTGACGTCTATATGACTTTCAAGGATAAAGCTTGAAACCCCTTACTTTCATACACTGAGAATAGATTTCCTTCATGGAATAATAGTTTATTCCAGTAGCTAGTTCTACATTACTAATTTGATTATAATGTTCTTTCAGGCCAACTCTTTTCAGTTGATCACATGCCTTCTTTCATTTGTTATTAATTCTCCCAATGTAGATTCTCATTTTTAGTTCATCTCTAGCTCCTGTTGAAAAGGTGATACATAAGCTTCCTCCTTCACTACAGTCTATGTGGTATTTCCCGAGCATTCTTGGGATTGGATTTTGGACAGTGTTACGTGTGATTGCAGATATAATCTATTTGTCCGAATTGAATCATGTTGAATTAGAATCCACAATGCAGGAAATGTGTGTGTAACTTGTTTACAGGTAGAGAAAAAAAAGGTCAGAATCTATGTTGTGCTCTTTATCACTGTCATTAAGTTTGTAGATTTATGATTTATTCACAGCAGATTACATTGTTTTCTGAATGAAAATATGGTTTCATGAACTGAACCGAAATCCTTAAAGCAAATGTGCAGAAGAAATTAACATTGAGACTCTGTTCATTCCCTGACATTGCCAGAACTGGAAATTTACTTTAAACCCTTCTGAATATCATATAGAACATTTTCTTATTATTCTGTTAAAAAATATAAATATATCTCTACTGAAAAAATTAAATGGTTTTGATATGGTTTTAGAAAATGGAAGATTGTTTTATTTTCATACTTTAATCATCCATTAAAATGGGAGGTAATACCTCCATGTAGCACCCTTGGTGCTGGAGGAACGCTGTCTTGTTTTTACTGTACCTGTTGTATATGGTAGAAATGACAAATAAAAAGCTGCTTTTATCTACCAAAACCATTCAATTTGTTTAAAAATAAATTGGAATAAATACATTTCAACTTCTTTTATTAAATTTGAATAGGCTGAGCAACTTCAAGTATCCACTTGGGAATCATTTCTATTGCATTGCAGAGCCCTTAGTACTCCTAACATGTGCACGAAAATATCAGCAGCATGTTGATACTTACCCAGTGATACCTGCCAGGGGTAAGGCTGTTTATTGCTAGGATGTACTTAAAAAAAAAACTATCCTCCATCCCCTTCACCTCATCCCTGCAATGGCCTCGTGCTTATGTATGTGTAAACATTGTTGCTTCCTATACATGAATAAGTATGGGGAAAATAAGCAATAATTCAGTTTTACTTCTAAAATTGAAGCTGAGAGCAGTGACACAAGCATGAAAATGTAGTTAACAGTTCTGTTTGTGCTTCTAGTGACTTGAAAGAGTCATCTCAAACAACAAATCTCTCCCTTAACCCAATAAAAAAAGTTCTATATTCTAAAGGGATATGTTTATTTCTTTCAAAATATAGTGAATGAGTACAAGGCTACTTCTAATGAGGTGCCTCACTTTAGGAAAACCATTTGAGACATGAAACCACACAGGTACTGCTGATACAGTGGCTTGGGAAGATGCTGGGGTGCAGTCCAAACATGAGTCAGAAAAGAAGTGCTGTAAACACATGAACACAAATCTATCTATAAGGCTTATGCCTAGTAGTTCATTGTTAATTTGTGGTATTGTAACACCATAACCTATACTGATCCATAATCAGACTGTACTGTGACTTGAATTGTTAAATCATAACCTGCATTAATGTAACATATACCATTAATGTTTAAGTTAGCTCATTAGTTTTCATTAAGTTTTGCATTTATCCCATACTCAGTAAATATATTAAGATCTCTCATAGCCTAAATCCATGCTGTTATAATATGCACCTTTCCAAGACATAAATATCACAATGCAACCATTGTAATAGTAACCATATTGATTAATCCAAATGTAAAATAATCTTGTGGAACACCAAAATAATTTAGTCTATTCTATAATCTATATTTTTCCATAATCACCATGATATACATTTATCACAATATGTCCTTTAATCCATACTATAGTTCAATTTATATCGGTCTATACTGTAATTCATACTGACTGTAGCACATGGTTTTGTGCATATTAATATATAATGATACATACTATTCAATAGGTTGTACCAAAGTCTCTGATGCTGGCCATAATGAATCATGAATTATAGTTGAGATTTTGGGAATTGTGCAGGTGCTGATTAGCCATACCAATTCTTTGAATATAATTTCTACCAAAATCCATACTGTGCCACAATTAAACTGCTTCATAAGCCAATGATTCTAGAAACATTTAAACTAAATATTTGTACCATGATCCACAACCTAACAATTAATTCTCTGTACCACAGTTTGTACAATAATCTACACTGTTTATGACATATTATCTGTATTATTCATAATCTAAGAAGAGAAAAAGATAAACACAAAGTCTAAGACAGGTTTGAATACCACTCAAGGAAAAGATCAGAATGATTCAGTTATTTTGTCTGAACTTTAGCAAGATGTGGGAGTTCACTGATGTGGGTAAGTGTAGTGTTTTCATTATTTTGTGTTACTACATGGACAACGTGTACTGATGAAATGAGTCTGGTCATAACTGGTGTTTTCCATTTTCACGAGCTTTAAAATAAAGCATCTGAACTATTGCTATTTGGTCTCAATTTCCTGGATGTTTCCTTGGCCTTCAAAAAAATATTTGTAGAAACAAGTGGGCTATCCGCCGAGGTCATAAATACCCAACTTCAGGCATGGGGGGGGGTCTCAGACACAATGGTGTCAGTGTGATGGCAGACAATGCAGCGTTTTCATTAATGGCTGGCCAATTAGTGCAGCTTGCCAAAAAAATGCAAGAAAGGAATAGAACCTAGAAGCAGGGGAAGCAAAGGAGCCTTTGTGTCTATCAGCTGTTGAGGTCAGAGGTCTGGCTGCCACATTTAAGTAACACCTGAACCTACTTACAGTGACTACAAACAAGCTGAAACAATGTAGCAGAACACTCCACCATCTCCTCTTTGGTCACTATCCCATCACCTGGATCTGCAGCCTTGTCACTGCATCCTGATCTAGATCAGCAAAAACATGGAAGTGTTCAACTGGTACGTGCTCCCTATCTCCCCTGCAAGCTCTTCTCCAGGGTTTCCCTGAGAACAACAGGATGCCCTTTCCCAGCGGCCGTATCAGATCTTGTAGTAGACATTGGAAGCTGTGGGGTGCTGAGCACCTGAGTCAAAGACCTCCTCTGTCGCTAGGCTGAGAATAATGGAATGGTTAGATGATGTGACTCTCAATAAGATGGGAAAAAACAATGTAAACCAGTGAGGGGAAGGCAAAAACCACGTGTGTGTGTGTGTGTGTGTGTGTGGACAAGCACATGGCAGATACCACAGTATAATATGGCTAAATGGGAAGTTAGACACTTCGGCATGGAAACAGAAAGGCAAGTAATATTTAAGTAGTGTTATATTGGGAAAAGTGGATGTACAAAGGGATCTGGGTGCCTTTGTACAGCAGTCAATTAAAGTAGACCAGCAGCTGCAGCAAGCAATTAGGAAGGTAAATGGTGTATTGCCCTTCTTTTAAGACGATTTGAGTTCAGAAGCAGGGACGTCTTACTGCAGGTATACAAAGTTTTGGTGAGACCACAACTAGAGTTTTGTGGAGCTTTGATCTCCCTACCCTGCTAAGCAAGTATATACTTGCCACAGATAGGGGACAGCGGAGGTTCACTAGGCTGGGGAGTGGCAGGATTGTCATATGGGGAGACATTGGTTTGACTGGATCTGTGTTCAACAGAGTTTATGAAAAAATGAGGAGGGGATCTGATTGAAACATATAAAATTCTAACATGGCTGGAGAGTCTAGATGCAGGGCCAATTTTCCCCATGGTTGGCAGTCTTGAATCCAGAGTCACAGTCTCAGAGCATAGAGTAGATTATTTAGCACTGAGAATGAAATGGGTGGTTGACTTGTGATATTCTCTACCCCAGAAGATTGTGGAAGTTGGGCCATTGAATGTATTCAAGAAAAAGATAAATCTATATTTTAGATATTAAAGGCATCAAGGGGAGAGTTGTGTCGCAATCAAACAATAGATGCAGCAGGGCCAATCTCAATATTGAGATCATTTTGCTCCATCTTTTGTGTTTTACAAGCAGTGTGATGAGATTCCCACTCGGCAACGCAAAGCCAACTGACAGGCTTCATCACTTGTCATCACTCGCCTTGTTATCGCTACAACAGCAGAACAGGCTAAGGGGCTGAACAGCCTCCCCTTGCTCCAATTTCTTGGGGTCAACTCACCTCATTATTATTCAGATTCCCATACTACCAAACTCACTAAACATCAGGAAAACTTGACAAATAAAGGAGAATGTGGACCTGATGGATTTAGCCCGCTGTGTGCTCAGAGCGACCAAAACAACAACTGTGTGTATAATTACAGGTGTTTACTGCATGCATCCTTCGTCTACAGATATTGGCACCTGGCATCTGCCAACTCATCTTGACCATCGTGACATCTGTCCAAAACACTGGCAGGCCAGTCATGAGGCACAGACTTGCATTGTAGGGTGCAACTAGAATTCAGAAAGGTAAAAACAATGACTGCAGATGCTGGAAACCAGATTCTGGATTAGTGGTGCTGGAAGAGCACAGCAGTTCAGGCAGCATCCAAGGAGCTTCGAAATCGACGTTTCGGGCAAAAGCCCTTCATCAGGAATAAAGGCCTCCTTCACCGCCGCTCCCTCACCACCAGACGCCTGGAGGAAGAACACCTCATCTTCCGCCTCGGAACACTTCAACCCCAGGGCATCAATGTGGACTTCAACACTTTCCTCATTTCCCCTTCCCCCACCTCACCCTAGTTCTAAACTTCCAGCTCAGCACTGTCTCCTTGACTTGTCTGGACTTGTCCTACCTGCCTATCTCCTTTTCCACCTATCCACTCCACCCTCTCCTCCCTGACCTATCACCTTCATCCCCTCCCCCACTCACCTATTGTACTCTATGCTACTTTCTCCCCACCCCCACCCTCCTCTCGCTTATCTCTCCACGCTTCAGGCTCACTGCCTTTATTCCTGATGAAGGGCTTTTGCACGAAACGTCAATTTCGAAGCTCCTTGGATGCTGCCTGAACTGCTGTGCTCTTCCAGCACCACTAATCTAGAATTCAGAAAGCCAGGGCAAGGAGACACTGTGAACATGGGTAGGCACCCAGTTCATGGATTGGAACAGACTGCTCAGGGATGGTCACATGCTCTCTCAGTGCTTGCTCATTTTGTGCTCACACCATCCATGCCAAGCCTTGTTTTCCAACCTGTGCCTGTTAGTGTGTTGATCCTGATGCAACAGCTAAAGGCCTTCAGTGCTGCTATTTTAAAGAGCTGTTTAACACAGATGCTGCTTGTCATCCTGGTCAATATTGAAAGGTTCTTGAGTGGGGGAATATCTTGGTGAAAGGTGAACTAGGACATCAGCCTAACACCCCCAGAATGTGCCAGCTGCCTACGTCACAAACAGACTGCACATTTGTTCACATTTGGTCATGCTGGAAACCAATGGGATTCAGTCTAATCAAGTAGGCTGTTGTCAGTCAGGGAGTCCCAGTGCTCTCAGCCCAGAAGTTGTCCAGAGTCATCTGCTTTGAATGCTCATTTTCAGAAGGTCTGTCCCAGTTCAGTCTGGGGCATGTCAGTCCTTTCAGATCTGCAGCAACAGTCAGGGATATTCTGTATGTTCTTTTAGGGAGTTACAAACACAGCAGTCAAGGCTCTGGACAGTCTTGTCTAGGAGACTTCTGGTCGAGGTTGGTCAGGATCTGCGGTGAACGCAGTAGTTGGTGTCCGTTCATCTATCTTTGAGGTGGGTTCAAAGAGGGCTTGAATGGGCAGATGGGAATGAAGAGGGATCAAGGCTGGGGAGCGGGTGAAAGAGGTATTTATTGTAAAGGGGATAAGGAATATGGAGAGGGGCCCAATGCAACACAGTCATGGAAAGGGGAATGGGTCTGGGTGGGTTACTCTTTGGAGGATTGGTGTGGACTTGTTGGGCCGAAGGGCCTGTTTCCACACTGTAGGGATTCTTTGACTCTATGAGAACAGCCCAAGTGTGACAGTGGCAAAAAGCTCAGTAAAACCCATGGGCCAAAGAGTAGATGTGCGGAGAATGATTCCAAAGGAAAAAATAGCTGAAAGCTGCCTTATTGAAGGCTGGCTGAATTTTCATTTTATGGTTCATTTAGAAGCACCTTCCAACAAATTATAAAAGCAGATAAGAGTTAGGAAGAGATTTGACTGGCGAGCATGTTTAATGAAGGTTAAGGGAGCTCGGGCTTTTCTCATTGGAGCAAAAAAGGATGAGAGGTAACTTGATAGAGGTGTACAAGATAATGAGAGAAATAGATAGAGTGGATAGCCAGAGGCATTTTCCCAAGGTGAAAGTGTCTATCATGAAAGGGTATAATTTTAAGGTGATTGGAGGGAGGTTTAGGGGATATGTCAGAGATAGGTTCTTTACACAGAGAGTGGAAGGTGCATGGAAGGCACTTCCATCTGTGGTAGTAGAGTCAGATACATTCGGGATATTTCAGCAACTCTTGGATAGGCTCCTGGATGATAGTATAATGTATGTAGGTTAGTTTGGTCTTCAAGTAGGATAAAAGGCTGGCACAACATCGAGGGTCGAAGGGCCTGTACTGTGCTGTACTATTCTATGTTCTATGCTCATGACATTGTGTTGCTATGGTTATCCTTTGTGGATGTGAAGGGAGATTTTCCATTTCAGTACTCCCCAGTTTTAATTGATGGATGGAAAATAACTGATAGTGGGTGCACAACTTCTCAGTATGAGGAAAACTTTCGCTTAGTTACCTACTTGAATCATAGATCATTTGCAGGTCAGCCGAGCTGAGATAATTGATGTCATATTCCGTTGATGAATCATTTTGATTTCAAACGGACAGTTACTGAGTCACTTTTAATTCTTGTGCGAGACAAATGTAAATAGGTTAGCAAGAGGTAAAACATATCACTGCTGTTTCTGTACACTTGAAACACTGGGTGGAGGTTATTTTTAAGGTAGTGTTTGGTGATACCAGGACTTTAGGGTGACTGCGCATACATTCTCACACAGCAACGTATATACACAGTTCCGGTATATCGTTGCATCATGCACAGATCTCTGTACTATACACAGGTGGAAGCTTGAAACAAGAATCAAAAGGGTCAGAGGTGAGAGAGTGGATGGTGGTTAGGGAAGCGAACAAGGGAAGAAAAAACAGACAGGTGAATGGGGGAATGAGAGAATGCACAGGAGGTGTTGGGTTGGTGAGAGAATGAGCTGGAGTTGATTGGGTCCATTAGGCTGGGAAACTCCCCCCTACAAGTCCCCAAACCAGCAGTGTTGACTGCAGATGCTGGAGATCAGAGCTGAAAAATGTGTTGCTGGAAAAGCGCAACAGGTCAGGCAGCATCCAAGGAGCAGGAGAATCGATGTTTCGGGCATAAGCCCTTCTTCAGGAATGAGGAGGGTGTGCCAAGCAGGCTAAGATAAAAGGTAAGGAGGAGGGACTTGGGGGAGGGGCGTAGGGAATGCGATAGGTGGAAGGAGGTTAAGGTGAGGGTGATAGGCCGGAGAGGGGGTGGGGGCGGAGAGTTCGGGAAGAAGATTGCAGGTCCCTCGTCAGGTCCACACCCCCCACTAACCCAACCTCCACTCCCAGCACCTTCCCCTGCAACCGCAAGAAATGCAAAACTTGCGGCCAAACCTCCCCCCTCACTTCCCTCCAAGACCCCAAGGGATCCTTCCATATCCATCAGAAATTCACCTGCACCTCCACACACATCATTTACTGCATCCGTTGCACCCAATGTGGCCTCCTCTACATTGGCAAGACAGGCTGCCTACTTGTGGAACATTTCAGAGAACACCTCTGGGACACCCGCACCAACCAACCCAACCACCCCGTGGCTGAACACTTTAACTCCCCCTCCCACTCCACCAAGGACATGCAGGTCCTTGGCCTCCTCCATCAGCAGACCATGGCAACATGATGCCTGGAGGAAGAGCGCCTCATCTTCTGCCTAGGAACCCTCCAACCACAAGGGATGAATGTACATTTCTCCAGCTTCCTCATTTTCCTTCCCCCCACCTTATCTCAGTCCCAACCCTCGGACTCAGCACCACCTTCTTGACCTGCAATCTTCTTCCCAACCTCTCCGCCCCCACCTCCACTTCAGGCTATCACCTTCACGTTCACGTCCTTCCACCTATCGCATTCTCTACACCCCTCTCCCAAGTCCCTCCTCCCTACCTTTCACCTTAGCCTGCTTGGCACACCCTCCTCATTCCTGAAGAAGGGCTTATACCTGAAACGTTGATTCTCCTACTCCTTGGATGCTGCCTGACCTGTTGCGCTTTTCCAGCAACACATTTTTCAATCCAGGAGTGTTGCCAAGCAAAGGGACCTTGGGGTACAGGTTCATAGTTCCTTGAAAGTGGAGTCGCATGTGGACAGAGTAGTGAGGATATCGTTGATCAGTGCATCGGGTATAGGAATTGGGATGTCATGTTGTGGCTGTAAATCGTAAATTTCAAATTCCCTTCCCAACCATCCCCCAACTCCCTCTCCAGCCCCACTCTTCCCTTCAATTCCGCCTACCGACCCTTCCTTCTAGCTACCAACCAGATTCAGTCCTACCACCAACCAACCAGGTCATAACCGTCACCTGTATTCACCTATCTATTGTACCTCACTATTCCAACCCTCTCCCCACCTATAAGCCGCACTCCCACCAATCCCCCCCCCCCCCACCCCGACCCCCAACCTTTATCTGCAGCTCCCCTTATGCCCACCTCCATTTCTGAAGAAGGGTTATACCTGAAACAATGACTACTCCAACTCCTGATGTTGTCTGGCCTTCCGTGTTGCTCCAGCCTCCTGCTTGTCTACGTTGGATTCTGGCAAACGGGACTAGATTAATTTAGGAATATCTGATCGGCATGCTCCGAAGGGTCTGTTTCCATACTGTACAACTCCAAGACTCTTTGACCTCTCCCCCAAACTGTTTTCTCGGCCTGTTTCATTTTGGCAGTCAGCCTAGTGACAAAGGCACACATGTGGACACTTGAAAATAAATCTCAGTCACTGGTGCACGCGCAAGCGTCTCTCTAGAGTGTACTGCACATGCTTCTTGGTGTCAGCAAATGCAGCCTATTTTAAAAGATTTGGGGGTCTACTAAATAACTTCTTGAAAAAGTTAGTAGTGTGCTTTTCTAGATAGGATCTGGGGAATCTGCAGAGTTATTTTTCACATTTTAGAGTGGGTAACCCACTTCTCCCAAGAGCCAGTTTTAAATTGTCTTCCTCATGACTTCTGAAACCCTCATTGCAAGAATTCCTCAGAAATTCATTTTAACTTGAATGGCAAAGGAGCAGTAATAGTGTCTTCCATTTACAAAAGCCACTGCTTTTAGATTCCCAATTGATGGGATAAGTGGGACCTTATGCCTGAGATTTGATAGACAAAATTGTCTCCCCTGTTGATGCTGCATGAACTAGAATGATACTGATACATCTGTCATGTGATTGATTTTATTTATTGTAGTCACATGTACTGAAGTACAGTAAAAAGCTTTGTTTGCAAGCAGTACAGGCTGATTATAGCAAGCAAAGATATGCAGATCATGTAGACAGAGTGAGGCATACAGGTTACAACAGCACACAAGTTGAACAAAGCAAGGTCAATGAATGAGAACTACTGTGTCTCTCACTTCCACTGAGATTGGCAACGAGATGCTGCCTGCTGGGCTGCTTCCATGAGATGTGACTTAGGGCTGAATTTTCAAAGGTGCAGATGGTGGGAGTGGGGGAGACAGGAAGTGTGGAGATTTCTAGTTGGGGGATGGGTCGGAAGGGTATTTGAAATTTACAATTTACAGTTGTAACATGACATCCCAACCCCTATACCTGATGCACTGACCAACAAAAGCAAGTCTAGCAAATGATATCCTCACTACTCCATTCACCTGCGACTCCACTTTCGAGGAACTATGAATCTGCAACACAAGGTCCCTTTGTTTGGCAACACTCCTGGATTGGGGCTTGGGGGTGGGATGGGTTCGGGCAATAATCACTGGTTTTGGTGTGGCAGGGGTGAGGCAGGGGAAGAGGGTCTCTTCTCCTAAATGAAGACAATCAAACCTGTCAACTCCATGTCAGAAGTGACCTTTAGATTTATAATGGTACGCACGTGTTACCCATACCTTCTGAAAACTGGCCAGCTGAAGACAGGTTGTGAGAAGTGGAAGTCAATCATGGCTGTTCCAGGGCATCATTCTGGTTCTCTCTGCAGGTCAAAAGGGCATTGGGCACTTGGTAAGGAGGTACCCTTGGCAATCCATAAGTAGCTTGGAAGGGAATATTCAACAGCTGGTCTTTGAAAAGCATCTGACATTGTGGGGTAGGAGTGCAGGGCCACATTTGAAATGAGTGCCAAGCTCAAATAAACCTTATTTTCACTGTTCAATCTACCTTCCCTCTGTTTGGAATTTATGGAGGAGGTTTAAATATACTTCAACGGGGTAATAAGGTCTGTTTAAGAGTCATAATGTGAAGTGATTTAAATCCCAGCTTTTTTAAAAATGAAAAAAACCATGTCAACTACAGACATTCTTTCAAATGGTTAGTATAACAAGCAAGTAGGAGGAACACTAATCTGAGAGTTTTTGGTAAGGTCTCCTAATTAAACTGACATGCACAATGCAGAATAGAACATGGTTTATTGTGGAGCTGAGGTAGTCATTGGCCTTCATCGTTCAGGGCTGTACATCCCTCCAGATGGTTGAGACTAAGCTGACCCAGGTTATAACCTTAGACAGGCTGACAGGGTGCCCTCCACATCCTGCTGGCAGTGAAAAAGGTTAAGACATAGCCTCATACACAATTCACGATGTCATCCACACTTAAAATGTGGATCCACAAGTATAAGAACATCTCTGGAAAGCAGCAACAATCAGAAATAAGCTTCTGTCATGTTATTCTTTAAAAATCAAAGTTACCATGTGGGTTGGCACTGAATTCCTGTGACTGCAAACATCAAATATGATATAATCAACTTATCAGACAGACAAAAATACCCTGACATATAGCTTCTGACTAAATGTCCTGGCAGCTCACTAATCAGATAAAAAATTTCCAATGCATATAAACAGATCAGACAGCATGTGGGCTGTACACTTCAGTCAGCATTCAGTCACCATAACCAGCAGGCAACTCAAATGTAAATGTGCTATTTCTACTGAGTGAATACTCGGGCAGCACGGTGGCTCAGCAGTTAGCACTGCAGCCTCACAGCACTGGGATCCCAGGTTCGATTGTCTGCGTGGGTTTCCTCCAGGTGCTCCGGTTTCCTTCCACAGTCCAGAGATGTGCAGGTCAGGTGGATTGGCCATGCTAAATTGCCCATAGTTTTAGGTGCATTAGGCAGAGGGAAATGGGTCTGGGTGGGTTACTCTTCGGAGGGTCGGTGTGGACTGGTTGGGTTGAAGGGCCTGTTTCCACACTGTAGGGAATCTAAACTAATACAATAAATGTTCTTGATGGAAACAGGGTGATCTTTGCTGAAAAAAATCTTCAGTTGGTTTGTGGAATGTATTTATTTAATTTACAGGAACAGAATATATCTATTTACGGTGTTTCCTTTCATTTTATATTTGTGTAGGGGTGGTTATGTTTTCAGAAGTTTACTCTGAGTTTGGCATGTTCACATCCACCCAATTCCCCAGTCCACACCTGAGCACCTGAGGGAGATAGCTATTGATGAAAGCCAGGAGTTGGCAATTCAAAATGGCCCTTGGGATAAACTCATTCCCATCTCTATCGCCTTCTGATAAATTACTCACAATGCCTTCAGAGCTACTCAGGCTCAATAAACGCACCTTCATGTTCTCCCTTCCTGTCATATTGAAGGAACAGAGGCTTAGTGGCGTGTGCATACAAGAGTTTTGTTGATCATGAATGCCTAATATTTCTTGCTGAATGATCTATATTGTATTCACAATCTCACAGCTGGTGCAATGATGGTGTTGACATTTCCCATTATAATTCCCTAAATTCACAGTATAATGGAAACTATCTATTTAATCATCATAAACTGAAATTAAGCCACGAGTACTGGTGCCATAACACCTCAAATTTTTATCTCAGTTCCTCAGGCTGCGTCGCAGAGAAATTCCGATGTAGCAACCAACTCTCTGCTTTCCAATTGCCAAACATTTTTTTCGAAGATCATGTAAAAATAAGGACAGGATTGACAATTTTAAAATAGGGGTTAAATTATATTGGCCTGTAGGTCCTATTGGAATTATCCCCCAACACTCTCATTTTCTTTCATCTGAAAATTACCCTGCATCTTCTGTATGTGCAACACTACAGGACATTGATGAGTGTTTCCCATATTTAGTCTGGAGGTCAGTTGGCTGGTGAGTGATACCAATATAGAGTCATAGTCATAGAGATGTACAACATGGAAACAGACCCTTCGGTCCAACCCGTGCATGCCGACCAGATATCCCAACCCAATCTAGTCCAACATATCCCTCCAAACCCTTCCTACTCATATCCCTATCCAAATGCCTCTTAATTGTTGCAATTGTAGCAGCCTCCACTACTTCCTCTGGCAGCTCATTCCATCTATGTACCACCCTCTGTGTGAAAAGGTTGCCCCATAGTTCTCTTTTATATCTTTCCCCTCTCACCCTAAACCTATGCCCTCTAGTTCTGGACTCCCCTACCCCAGAGAAAAGACTCTGTCTATTTATCCTATCCATGCCCCTCATAATTTTGTAAACCTCTATAAGGTCACCTCTCAGCCTCTGACGCTCCAGGGAAAATAGCCCCAGCCTGTTCAGCCTCTCCCTCAAATCCTCCAACCCTGGCATCATCCTTACAGCATGGCTTCAATACCCACACTGGCTGATGTTACTGTGAAGGATTCTCCTTCTCAACCTCTTTCCTTACCTGCACTGTGGTGACCTTCAGGTTGAACCACCACTAGCTGTCTCTCTCTCTCTCTAACATTTAGCAAGACTGTAGCACAGTTCTGTTTCATTATTCAAGTCGTCCTAGATTCTTTACTGGGGGAGGGAAATCAAAAACTTGAAAGAAAGAAAAAATTAATCAAAAGGACAAAAATAGAAAGAAAAAAAGATCAAATGAGACAAGTCATCAAATTCTCACAAACTAATCAGTTCAGTTTATATATTATGACACTGGGAGTAATGCCAATGTTTAACCAATGGCCTAATTACTGTAAACATTTATTAAAAAGGCTCTACATTTTCTCAATATTTTGAGATTACAATATCACACTCACAGTCAGTTATCTCCCTTCCTTTCTGATCCAAAGGTGTTAGTGATTTGGGGAGCAGACACATTTGGCATGGATTAGTAAGCCTAATGCGAGTCATGTGCACTGTTGGAGATCTGACACAGAAACCCCAGCAGTTCTATGAGGAAAGCCATGACACTATTAAGAGCCTGACAGAGGCATAAAGTGACCACCACAAGACCCTCCCTGGGATTCAGAATGATATCAGCAGAGGTGCCAGAGGCCAGAAACTTCCCCCCATGTTCATCAATGGAACCGTGAATGATGGCAGTTGCTGGCAACACACTTGCTGGAGGCCCAAGAACTGCAGTGGAACCTCATGCCAAAGCAGAGTGAGATATTTGGGGATGGGGATCAAGGGGTGGGGTTAACGGAAATGAGAGCCTGATAACAAGGGCCCAACCCCACACACTCACAAACCCATCCACTTCCCCCACCCCATACTGCATTAAATCTAGCCCATCATCTACCCAGCCTTAATGAATGGCCCCACATGAATTCAGCAATTGATCTCACAATGTCACACCCAAATCTGGAGTTTGTGCAACCCCAACTGATTAATGCTAAGATGCTTTAAAGCTCAAAGTCCAGTTAAATATTAAAGAATCACAACAGTTAATCATAGAGCAGCTGGTATGGAGACTATTCTTGTAAAAGAGCAAACCAATGTGCATCTGTTCTTATGCAACCTTCGGATGCTCAGATCACTCACACTGTGCCCACACTTGGTTGCCAAATTCAAGAGACAGACCCCCCGCCCCCCATTGACACCAGCAATTGGTTTTCGCAGCCTTCAATGATGTATAAAAATGCCAGCTTTCCTAAATGTGAAACAAGATGTGGGATACATCCAAATGATTTTGCTCTGTTATAGGTCCCAGTTCTGCTCTGAGAATCACAAGCCTGAATCAGGATCATTTTTGGGTCCCAAACCTGGAATCTTCCCAGTCAGAGTCAGGGAAGAGGACATCCCCAGGTCCACCTTTTAATTAAGGATAACTTGCAGGTCACCAAGACTGGAGCTGGATCATACGGAAGGATGGCAGCAACACTGCCAGAGGTAGGCACTGTCATGTTCGGAGGTGGGTTCTAATGAAGAATTATCAGATTCAAAACATTAACTCTGCTTTCTCCCCACAGATGCTGCCAGACCTGCTGAGTTTCTCCAGCAATTTCTGTTTTTGTTTCAGATTTCCAGCATCTGTAGTTCTTTGTGGTTCTTTGTAGCTGAGAGGCCACCCTGCTGGAGCAGGGTACTTATCTCTCTTAGGAATGGGAATAGTTTGAGGTCAATTCATGAGTGGGTAGTGGTGATAATCCAGAGACCTGAATCCATCTATATTCTGATCAACCTGTCACACACTGCATACTGTTATCTGATATTTCCCTTCTTTGTTAGCTGGTCATATGTTGCTCTGTATTTGAGTGCCATAGGTTATTTGGTATTTAGCTCTATTACGATCTTCTATTTTGCATAGGTACTTACCAGGAATCAATTGAGAAGATTGGTCTTCTGTTTAAAAATGTAGAAGTGAAGCTAACTTGCACCATTTCTGTTGCTTTTTGGTTTTATATGGCTGAGGATGAAATGCCTCTAGCTTTTCAAAAGTGCACAGATTGTAGCCCTCTGAGCAGCCCCTCGGGGTCAGTGGTAACACCCTCATTTTTGTATCAGACACTGTGAGTTCAAGCCATACTCCAAGACAAGAGCATGCAATCTTCCCAAAGGTGTTTCAATCTCCCAGATGAGATGGTAAATTAAGATTCCATCTATCTTCTCAAGTGCACACAATAGATCCAATGGCTTTATTCAAATAGGAGCTGGTCTCCTGTTGACCTAGCTGTCCTCTTTGGCCAGGACCGTCTGGCTCTTGATGGCAATCGACAAGGTCTGGGCCTGACTCCAGGCAGAAATCCCAAGGCCTGAACCCAGCCCTTGGCAGTAATCCAATCAGGCCTGAGCCTAACAGCTGGCAGCAGTCCCTGAGGCCTGGGCTTGGTTCCCAGTAGCAATTCACAAGGCACAGGTCCAGCACTTGGCTGCATTACTGGAGGCTGGGACTCCACTGACCGTAACCACAGCAGCTCACTCACTGTAACCACTTACTTTCCCAATTGCTCCTCCAGTCCCAGGTTGGTTCTTTGCCATGTTTCAAAAACTTCGCTTATGAGTCACTTCTATAATGTTATGCAGGCAGTTTTGCTTTAATCTCCAATCTTTTACAATATTATCATTTCCAGAAATATCTGAACATGAATATCTAATTTTCAAGAAGGGTTAAAAAGCATAATTTATCATTTAGATGACATGTTTGTAGATGACCTATAAAACTGAAACATGCTTCCAAGATATCCTGAGGTTCTGAGAGCATTACAAAATGCAGGCATCATGCTGAATGAGAAGCATCTATGGCAAAGTCAGGAATTACGTTCCTGGGCCATATAATTTGAAAGAGGAATCATGGCGGATCCGAAGAGGACAAAGGCAATAAGCAGTCAAAGACTATCAGGGATGTTCAGCATTTCTACAAATGGTCATTCCAAGCTAGGCTATAATCACATAAACCTTTAAGAAATCTGATGGCAAAAAGTCAATCTATCTACTATCTTAAACAGAACAATACTACAGTTATCGAGAAAGAGGCTTTAGCAATAACATGGAGCTGCAAACATTTCTCAGACTACCTACCTGATGGTTTTGAAGTTTCAGAATGAAAAGGACTACAAATCATCAGTTATTTTATTAGATTCAACGGAGATGGTCGAAATACCATGAAGGGTCCTCAGGTTAATACATCAAGAATACAGTGCCTATGTCCTGGGTAGATGCAGATTACAGCTGACTTACTCTCCAGGAGTATAATGGATCAAGCTGAAACAAACTATTTAGTCAAGATTGGAGAGGTAGATACATTTTTAACAGCAAACATCAGTTCTTCACCAGTTTCAGAGAAGAAATTACAGGAAGTTCTAGAAACTCAGGAGACAGATATAGAAAACCCTCAAACAAGAAGTTCTGTCTAGATGATTAGTGAAAGCTAAGTCGAACAGATCAACAGTAGGGACAAATATCATGAACAAGAGAAGTACTTGACTATAGTAGACGATCTCTAGTTATCAATCACAAGCTGCTAACAACAAAACCCCCAAGGGAAGAAATTCAAAATGGAATTCACGGAGGGCATTTTAGAATACTAAGTTTTGGGCTTGTGCAGAGCATTCTGTCCAGTCGCCAGGCATTTTGTAAGAAACAACGAGCTTTATTTCATCCTGCTATACATACGCAATCAATACTCAAACACCAATGATTTCATCACCCACACAGGCCTTGGCAAAGTTTGGGACCGGACTTATTCAACTTCTATGAGGATGCATTCTTGTGAATAATAGGTGACTATCCACATGGATAGAAGTTACAAGACTTACAAAACCATGAATTTCATAATAATCAAAAACACTGATTGGAATTTAGCTTTATTAAAATACAGAGTCGAGATTGTGGTGTTAGAAAAGCACAGCCGGTCAGGCAGCATCCGAGGAGCAGGAGAATCAACATTTTAGGCATAAGCCCTTCATCAGGAATAAGGCTTGTGGGCCAAGGGGGCTGAGAGGTAAATGAGAGGGGGGGTTGGGCTGGGGGAAAGGTAGCTGAGAATGGGATAGGTAGATGGAGGTAGAGGTGAAGGTCTTAGGTCGGAGAGGAGGGTGGAGCAGATAGGTGGGAAGGAAGATGAATAGGTAGGAGAGGTCAAGAGGGCAGGGCTGAGTTGGAAGGTTGGATCTGCGATAAGGTGGGGGAAGGGGAAATGAGGAAACTGATAAAATCCACATTGATCCCATGTGGTTGGAGGGTTCCAAAGTAGAAGATGGGGCATTCTTCCTCCAGGAGGTGGGTGGTTAGGGAGTGGCAATGGAGGAGGCCCAGGACCTGCATGTCCTTGGGGGTGTGGGAGAGGGAGTTAAAGTGTTTGACTACAGGGCAATTGGGTTGCTTCGTGCCTGTGTCCTGGAGATGTTCTCTGAAGCGTTCCGCAAGTAGGCGACCAACATACAGGAGACCATATCAGAAGCAACAGATACAGTAAATGACATGGGTGAAAGTGCAGGTAGAACCCTAATGGACATGAAAGGCTCCTTTGGGGCCTTAGACAGAGGTGAGGATGAAGGTGTGGGTGCAGGTTTTGCAATTCTTGTGGTTGTAGCAGAAGTGGAGAGGGGTGGATGGGTTAGTGGGGGGGTGTGTGGACCTGACAAGAGAGTCACGGAGGGAATGGTCTTTACAGAATGCAGGTAAGAGTGGGGAGGGCAAATATATCCCTGGTGGTGGGTTCCGTTTGTAGGTAGCAGAAATGGAGGAGGATAATGCGTTGTATCCGGAGATTGATGGGGTGGAAGGTGAGGACCAGGAGGTTCTGTCCTTGTTGCAGTTGGAACGGCCGAGTTAGAGGGTGGAGGGGTGGGAAGTGGATGAGATGCTCTGGAGAGCATCATCAACCATGTGGGAGGGGAAATTGCAATCTTTAAAGAAGGAGGCCTTCTGGTGTGCTCTGTGGTGGAACTACTCCTCCTGGGAGCAGATGCAGTGGTGGCAGATGAATTGGGAATAAGAGATAGCATTTTTACAGGAGGCAGGGTGGAAGGAGGTGTAGTCCAGGCAGCTGTGGGAGTCAGTGGGTTTGTAGAAGATGTCTGTGTTGAGTTGGTCACTGTTGATGAAGCTGGAGAGGTCCAGGAAGGGGAGGGAGGTGTCCAAGATAGTCCAAGTGAACTTAAGGTCAGGGTGGAACGTGGTAGTGAAGTTGATGAACTGTTCAACCTCCTTGTGGGAGTAGTCATCAATGTAGAGGAGGAAAAGGTGGGAAATGGTGTGATGTAGCTGAAGAAGATGGACTGTTCCACACACCCAACGAAGATACAGACAAAGTTGGGGCCCTTGTGGGTGCCAATTGCTCCCAATGCAGTCTCCTCTACATTGGGGAGACAGGACGCCTACTTGCGGAACGCTTCAGAGATCATCTCCAGGACACATGCACGAAGCAAACCTACTGCCCCGTGACCGAACACTTTAACTCCTGTTCCCACTCCACGATGGACATGCAAGTCCTGGGCCTCCTCCATTGCCAAACCCTTACCACCCTACGCCTGGAGGAAGATTGCCTCATCTTCCGCCTTGGGATCAATGTGGATTTCACCAGTTTCCTCATTTCCCCTCCCCTTACCTTATCCCAGATCCAACCTCCCAACTCGGCACCGCCTTCTTGACCTGTCCATACTGTCCATTTTCCTTCCCACCTATCCCCTCCACCCTTCTTTCCGACCTCTGACCCCCACCTCCATCTATCTCTCGCATTCTCAGCTACCTTACTCCCACTCCCATTTATCTCTCAGACCCCTTGGCCCACAAGCCTCATTCCTGATGAAGGGCCTACGCCTGAAACGTTGATTCTCCTACTCCCGGGTTGCTGCCTGACCTGCTGTGCTTTTCCAGCACCACACCCTCGACTCGGATTTCTGGCATCTGCAGTCCTCACTTTCTCCTTCACAGCTCAAACAGATCAAACAGATCAGAATATTAACAGGCGGAGTTATGAAGGAACGGAAGCTTGAAAGCCAAAATTCGATTACTACTGCAAAACCTCAAATCAAATGAGGGTAACAACACAACAGAGTGAGATAAATTAAGAATAGAAAACAAGAAGAAAAGAATGTATTGGTATAATTTCAGGCATAGAGCAAAGGTTTGGTCAGCTTTGATATAAGGAGGATAGTTTGAATCAGAGATGGAAATCAGAAAGTGCTACCTAAGGATCTTTGATGAATTTCAGCAGTGCATCTTGTAGACAGGACACACTGCAATTACTGAGCATTAGATGGGGTGCCAATGAAGCAGGCCGCGTTTTCCTGAATGGAATCAAGCCTCTTGCATGTTGTTGCAGCTACATCTATCCAGCCAAGTGGGAAGTAGAAAATTCCATCACATATGACTTGTGCCTTGTGGTGGACGGGCTTTGAGGAATGTGGAGGTGAGTTAATCACTGCAGAAATCCTAGCTTCTGACTTGCTCTTTTAGCCATTGTATTTTTATGATGTCAAGTTGAGTTTTTGGTTAATGGTAACCCACAGAATGTTGATAGCGGGGGATTCAGTGATGGTAACACTATTGAGTGTCAATGGGCATTGATTAGATTGCCTGTTATTGGAGATGGTCATTCCTTAACATTTGTTGGTGTGAGTGCCACTTGGCACATGTCAGCCCAAGTCTGGATATTGTCCTGTAGCAGCCTCCTGGATGCTAAAACACAAATTGCTAACTTGGCCAAACAGCAAGGGATGCTGGGTACATTGGCCAAGTGAAGCTCTGAAATCACAAAAACCCACACAGCAATCAGGTGCTAATGACATTAACATAATGTAAAAGATAACAGTTATTCTGGACAGATACCCCCCAACAACTTATCCACTAAACAAAGGAGGACATAGAACATAGCACAATACAGTGCAGAACAGGCCCTTCGGCCCTCAATGTTGCACCGACCTGTGAACTATTCTCAACTCATCCTCCTAAACTGTCCCATCATCCATGTGCTTGTCCAAGTATTGTTTAAATCTCCCAAATGTGGCTTATCTACTTTCAATCCTTCTAGGATTGATAACACCTGTTCGTAACTAACCTCTATCGTTTCTAGTCTAATATCTCGTACCTCATTCTTCTCCTCTACAATAAGTCTCCTTTTCCTGAGTGAAAACCAATGAGAAATGTTCGTTTAGCAACTCTCTGATCTCCACAGGGTCCACACTCGACTTCTTTGACTGTCTTTGACTGGACCTATTCCTACCCTAACCCTTTTATTCCTCACATACCTATAGAAAGCTTTAGGGTTCTCCATTATTCTATTTGCTAAAGACTCTCGTGTCTTCTCTTTGCTCTTCTTAACTCTCTCTTTAAATCCTTCCTCGCTGATTTGTAACTCTCCATCGCCTCATCTGAACCATCTTGCCTCATCAACACATAAGCCTCCTTCTTCCTGCTTAACAAGAGATGCAATTTCTGTCTTAAACCATGGTTCCCTTACGTTATCACCTCCTCCCTGCCTGACAGGGACATACCTATCAAGGACACGCAATATCTGTTCCTTAAACCAGCTCCACATTTCGATTGTCTGCATCCCCTACATTTTGCTACCCCATTCTATGCATCCTAATTCTTGCCTAATTGTATTATAATTGTCCTTGCCCCATTTTGTTGGGAAGGAGGATTGGCAGGTAGGACAGGTCATGGGGATGGTGCTGAGCTGGCAGGTTGGAACTGGGATAAGGTGGGGGGAGGGGAAATGAGGAAACTGGTGAAATCCACATTGATGCCCTGGGGTTGAAGTGTTCTGAGGTGGAAGATGAGGCGTTCTTCCTCCAGGCGTCAGGCGGTGAGGGAGGCCCAGGACCTACTCTAATCTTGACTGTGATCTCACTTTTGCCTAATTCGGCAGACCAGCCAAGTTACAAGTGTCAGGGAAATATTTCCAGTTTCTAAAGATTCAGCTAGTTAGTAATAGAGTTCTTAAAAGTGTAAAATTTAACTCTTGACTTTTGTTGTCTTCAAATAAATGTTCACTAACTGCGGACATGTGCTGTGTAGTCCTTTCTTGATACATGCTAACGTGCCTGGGTAAGTTAACATTGTGTACCTTGGTTGAGGAGTCTGCAGGGTCTTAGAGACACCCTGTTCCAGACAATAGTCCAGATCCTGTTGGACTAGAACATGGATTGCTTCAGTATCTGAGGAGTTGCAAATGATGCTGAACATTGCGCAATCATTGGTAAACAGCCCCACCTCTGACCTTATGACTGGAGAAAGATCATTGAAGATGTTTGGGCCTTGGATACTACCCTGAGTAACTCCTGTACAGATACTCTGAAGTTTGCCATGACTGTCATCAACCAATTGCCGCCATCCTCCTAAGTGCCAGGTATGTCCCAAGTCAGCAGAGGGTATGCCCCCGATTCCCATTGATTCCAGTTTTGCCAGGGCTCCTTGATGCTTTACTTGGTCGAATGCAGCCTTGATGTCTCGGGCTGTCACTCTCATCTCACCTCTGGAATTCAGCTCTTCTGTCCATGAGATGGATCGTCCACTTGGCACTTCTGGCTGAAGATTGCTGCAAATGCTTCAGCCTTATCTTTTTGCACTGATGTGTCAGTCTCTTCCATCATTGGAGATGGGGGCATTTGTGGAACTACCCCTCCAGTAGGGGTGTTTAATTGTCCATCATCATTCATAATTGGATGTGGCAAGACTCAGTGCTTAGTTCTGATCTGTTGATTGTGAGATTGCTTATGTCTACCACATGCTGCTTATGCTGTTTGACATGCAAGTAGTCCAGTTTGGTAGTTTTACTAAGTTGACACCTCATTTTTAGGTACCTGGCACCTGGTATGCTTGCTGCACTTTCCAGTGAACCAGGGTTGATCCTCTGGCTTGATGGTAATGGCTGAGTGGAGGATGTGCTGGGCCATGAGATTGCATCATCTGAAACAAGAATGGTCAACTCTGGTTCGATGGATTCCTGCTCTGGACTTAAAGCAACCTGTTTAATAATCTCGAAAAGCATTCACAATTAATAATACTTATGATCAAAGAGAATGTCAAAACACAATTTGTTTTAAACTTTCTTATGATTTTTTTTTCAGATTGCATGGAGGAGGTTAGTTTTTAATTACAGGGCATATTAGAGGGTTAACTGAGGCAATGTAAGGCATCAAACTTGGTTTAATTTATTTATGAAAGGAATTGCCAGCTCTTCACCCTTGGCTTCCTTAATACAGACAAATGTGAATCTAGTTTTTCCCTTCTTCAACTATATAACTTTATTGGATAGATTGATTTTACCGAACCAGTGTGGCAGCAAGGATTTGTTTCCAATAACAAAATTGGAACCTGATGAATAATTGCTCTCATTTCTTTTCATGCACTGTTAGCATTCTCAATCAAATGTTCATTCTTGTTTGCGATCAAAAACTCATTCTTTAGAATGGATCATGTGACTCATTAGCAGTTGCTGCTAAGAACTGCTGTATTTCAATTAACCTCTATGAATGATTTTGTTTACTTTAATATAATCTGTAGCAATCCAGCCAGGCTTGTCCTTATGTTTCATTTTAAGGGAAACGTCCTTACTCATTGACAGACATTCCCTCCTATACTTAACACCGTTAACGGAATTGACATGTTTTAGCATCAGAAATAAATATTTTATATCACAGTATGTACAGAAATGCTCAGGATCTGCATGGCATAGAATCCCAGCTGCTGCTTCGAGACTCTGGAATGTTTCCACCACAGATGTCTGAAGATTCATCATGAGTATTTGATGGCAGGACAAAATTCTAAACAATAAGGTCCTTCCATTTCACTGGCTTTAACAACATGGAGTTGATTTTGCGAAGATTCAACATAGGCCATGTCTCCCACATGCATGACTACAGAATCCCCAAACGTGTCTTCTTTGGGGTACTCTCCCAGGGCATGTAACTTGATGTACAAACCATACAAGGACTCTTTAAGAAAAATACCTTACTTCATTCTTCGAAAAGAAACACTGCAGCAGAGAGTCTACACAGTTTAGATCCAGTAACGTACAAGGATTAACCATTCAAATGCACAGAATTAGGCTAGAGATAGCACAGTGCCAGAGGCTCCTGAAACACCAACAATAGCAATACGAACGGCCAGTTCTAAGAGTGTCCTATTTTGGACTCGTTGTTTGTGACGGCAACACAGAAAATGATGAAATAGTTTACATCTTAGATAGAACACAGCTAACAGCACCCTTGTGTAATATGGAGTCAATCACACACACACACACACACACACACACACACACACACACACACTTTCAGTCTCATTTACCTGTCACATTTGAATGCTTCTTCAGTGATCCCAAACTGTCCTGAGTAACTTAATAAAACCCTTTCAATAGACCCAGCCAGAATTGAACATAACTAATATTTGGAAACAGTCAAAGGTAACAACACCTTGGAAGTCTGTTCTTTAAGTGTTACCTTTTCACAGGACAATGTCTTATAGCACAATATGCATATAACACATGGTTTTCATCGCAATATGCATTCGGATTATGTTACGATCAGACCCAAGGTGAGGTGCTGAAGTTATTACAGTTCTAGGTGGGATACCCAAAATTGTCAGGTTCCTGGATGAAGAGGGATCAACTGGCTCTATTTGTTTATTCATTTCCCCTGCCTCAGTTAATCACAATAAGACTAATTTATAAAGGAAACCTTTCTCCCAGACACTAATGAATGTATGTCTTAAGGAGAGCCAATTTAACCAGACTTACTTTAGTTAATAAATGACCAAGTTTGTTAGTTGCTAAACGTAACAAAGAGTAACACACATACACATAGTTTAAAAATGAAAAGTAATTCAAAAAGCAACAAAGGATATGCAGATCAATGTCTATGGTCCATATGTGGGGAGTAGTCAGTAAATGTTGATAGTTGAACCACTGATTTTGGGCAACTTGGCTTTTCAGGTTAGTTGAAATGCTTTTGTCCTGTTCCTTTTCAAGTTATTGCTGCCTAGCTTCTAGCAGTCAGAAAAGTGGTGCCTTGAATTTGGCTACTTATTAAAAAAATTCACTGTACTGAAACAATGATTTAAACTTCATTACATATAGCAATCCTCAAGTAAGCAAGATAAGCCTCACAACCAAACTTAGCTAATGATGGAATCTGGCCAAGTTTTCACCAACAGTATCTGCCTTTGGAAGTGTCCAGGGTTCGATCCGTATGCAGAGTTATTCTTCAAAGTTCTGCTACTGGCTTGTTCTGGTATTGGATTCTTATACAATTTCCTTTCTTTCAAGTTTGTGGTGTGACAATATTGATGATTCAATAGATTTTTTTCATCCCTAATATTGATTACATTTCTGGAGTTCTCAAAATTGCAGCTTGCCTTCTTATCAGAAGTAACTCCCCTGTTCCTTGTTACAGTCAGGATTAGTTGTCTGTTTAAAATACAGCTTTTCCTGCAATTAGCCCCTTCAATTCTTTTGCAGGGCAATCAGTTGTCTTTTGTGGCAATAAAACATCCAGTTTATCAAGCAGGTAGCAAAGCAGCTTTGTTTATGTAATCTTGCCAAGACATGACTAATTGCATTCAGTCTCTGTGTAACAACTTACCTTTATTCTTTACATCTCAACAAACAGTTAATTCCAGATTTTTTGCTACTGCTTTTTGTGTATAATAGTTGATCTTTTGTTGATTCATTCAACCCATAAATAGTTATTAAAGTTGTGAAGTTTACATTGTCACAGGCAAGTAACTCACCTCCTAATTCTCCAATTTACTCAATCTACAAGACACAAGTCAGGAATGCGATAGAATATTCTCCACTTGCCTTTATGGGTGAAGACCCAACAACACAAGTAGTTCAACATCACTGTCTGGAATGCGTTGCCAGCAGAGGTGGTAGAGGCAGGCACAGTAGATTCATTTAAGATGTGTCTGGACAGATGAATGAGTAGGTGGGGAGCAGAGGGATACAGATGCTTAGGAATTGACCGACAGGTTTAGACAGTAGATTTGGATCAGCTCAGGCTTGGAAGACCAAAGAGGCTGCTCCTGGGCTGTAAATTTTCTTTGTTCTTTGTTCGTTGAGGACAAAAGCAGAAATTGTGGAAAAACTTACCAGGTCTGGGCAGCATCAGTGGAGAGAAAGCAGAGTTATCATTTCGAGTTCAGTGGAACTTTGGAACTGATTTCTCCAGCAATTTCTGCTTTTGTTTCAGGTTTCCAGTATCCATTGTCCTTTGTTTCATCAAAGCAGCCCACTACATTGAGACTGTATCAGCACCTTCAGCATTTAATCTTTCACATCTACACACAGTGATGGTAGTCACCAAGTGTTCCTTTCATAGCACCTTTCAAAATCTACCACATCAAAGGACATGAGCAGCCAGTGCAAGAGAACATTGAAAGACTGTGTTTTTATTTTTCTGTATTTCTGATGGTGGATTGAAACAAGGAAAGAACAGTATCAAAATCCAAGAATTGTTGAGGAATTGCTGCATTTTTTTTCGAAAGCAAGTAACTTAATACTCATTGCAAGTGTTGTTTATACAGCTGTTGTTCAAGCAGTGGTGAAATATTTATAGACAAGCTAAAACCATGAGCTATACAAATAGAGATTCAGCTGGCAACAAATAGCTGATTGGTCTATAGACTAGTGACCAGTTATCAATGACAAAGGCCTTCTGCCTGCTAATAGCTATGTGAATATATCCCAAGCAACTAAACAGCTTTAGGCTGTGAATAAAATAAGAGGAAGCCATTAGATCTCTGCAAGCTCAGGAACTGTCTCTGCTGTCTGTAGAGAAAAATAAATTAAGCCTGAAGAAAGGCAACTTATTTTTCCTTAAGCAATTGCTGTAAGCTGTGACTTAATTAGTACGTCAGAGACATTTGTAGGTCTGAACCAGTCACCCTGTGCCTTCTCCAAACTAGTGAAAGTTTATAATGGAATGAAAGTTTTATCTGGTAGAGTTATATGGAAATACTTCATAACTGCGCACACGTAACTAAGAGGAACCTTGATTATCTGAATACCAATTATCCGAATTTTGGATTATCGAAAGAAGATTTCAAGGTCCTGCAAAGACCTTACATCAAAGAGGTAAGTATATTTGATTTATCTGTACTGACGAACATGTGAAAACCCTGGCAAAAACAAAGAAACACATGCAGCTCAAGCATTAGCGACTGGATATTTTTAAAGTAAGGGTTATTACACAGCCCTTTGCAAAAGTAAGTGTTCACATTACTGTACAGGTATTCCCGTCACTTTACCAGGCCGTTCATTCAAAAAAATGGCCTAGAACGCAAACGCATGCGTGAGGCAGAGCTTCCATTTTTGTATCGCGAGACTGCAAGCCTGGAAACTGACAAATGCTGTTGCAATTGTACAAGCTGTTGGGGACTTTGCTTAATGCTGTCTTCACCACTCCTTACCAAATGGTACCTACTGTTGCATTTTTAAAACGTTTTCTCGTGTTATCTTTGCTTTACTTTGTTCATCATGTGAAATCTGTGTCCTCTTGCACTCAATGCATTAAAATTATAGATTTAAATACATTCTCCAGTAGAGCACAGAGTTAGATCAGCATGGCTTCCTTTGTTTAAAGGAAAATCGATTATCCAAATAATCAATTATCTGATCAAAATAGTGCCGGCCCATCTTGTTTGGATAATCGAGGTTCCGCCATATTTATTTGTAATAAATAATAATCGTTAAATAGAGAAACTTGCCTGTACTCCTTGTCAAACTCTGGATTAGTGGTGCTGGAAAAGCACAGCAGTTCCGGCAGCATCCGAGGAGCAGGAAAATCTGACGTTTCAGGCAAAAGCCCTTCATCAGGAATACAGGCAGAGTGAATGAAGGGTGGAGAGATAAATGAGAGGAGGGTGGGGGTGGGGAGAAAGTAGCATAGGTGAGTGGGGGAGGAGATGAAGGTGATAGGTCAGAGAGGAGGGTGGGGGAAGGTAGCAAAGAGTACAATGGGTGGATGGGGATGGGATGAAGGTGATAGGTCAGAGAGGAGGGTTGAGTGGATAGGTGGAAAAGAAGATAGGCCGGTAGGACAGGTCATGGGGACGGTGCTGAGCTGGAAGTTTGGAACTGGGGTGAGGTGGGGGAAGGGGAAATGAGGAAACTGGATTGTCAAACTGGATGTCATGTAAATTGGGGAATTGTGCATACCTTTTAAACTCTTAATTTTTGTGACAAGTCTGAGTATAGAGGTTCTTGATTTCCAGTGCGCTACCCCAGGGAGGCATAACAAAGTTTGGAAGTCCATCTGGGATTGATTTGAAACGGAGGCAATGAGGATGGGTGTGGCATTAGTAAATAACACAGGTGAAAAAAAAAATATGAGGTACTGAACTGTATTTTGCAAATGGGATTGGAAGTGGCAAAGAATCTCATGAAAATGGTAAAGGGGTTCCTGGCAGTCTTAAGGAAACCTTCAAACTTTCAGTTTGATTAACTTGGCAGGTAGAGTGGAGGTAGCATTATCTGGCAGACCTAAGAAGGCTAAAATAGTTCAGGTACTGGCACAGCCTTTGAGTTTCAAAGAAATACAGAAGAGACCAAATACTTTGGGTAGTGAAACATTGGAATCATGTATTATATTTAGAACAACTTGTCCATGAGAAGTCAATGAGAAAACTGGAGACAGAATTCCAAAGGGAAGGAAAACAGAGAGCAGGAAAAGAAAATAAGGAAAGAGAAATGGAATTTAAAAGACAGGAAATAGAAATGAGAAAATGTGAATTAGAACGCAAAACAGAGAGAGAAAATGAGAGAATAAAAATATCAGCTTAAATGATAGAGTTGTACCCGGAGATGTCAGATACTGATGAGTGCCCTGATAGGGAGAATCTTAGTCAGAATTTAAAGTCCAGTAAGGAACAAATAAAGCACAGGAAACTTATATGGTACTGTCAGAGGAGGTTTCTCAGAACAATGACTTTATAAAGAAACTATATTGGCTGTATGCAAGTAAAATTGAGGAAAGCCTTTTCTTTGTACCTTTAGCACTTGCTGGACACTGTGACTTTTAATTAATAAGTCAGACACCTTTGTAAGTCTGAACCAGTCACCCCGTGCTGCCTCTAAACAAGTGAAAGCATCCAGAGAAGAAAGTTTGATAGCCAGCTTTCTGATCAGCACAAGAGTCATCACAGCAAGCCCATAACACTAATTTTATTTTTTTTACTGTATATGTCTGTCTAATTGTGTGTGTAAAGCTTACAAGAGGATTCAAGTTTTAATTAGTAGAGTTATATACCAATGGTACATAATTGTTCACCTGTAGCTAGAGTCTGATTATTTGAAACAATAGTAATGCTTGTTCAGTACAGAAACCTGGTTCATGTTTTCTGTCAAGCTTGGTATGAAAGTCAAGTAAATTGGGGAATTGTGTGCACTTTTTAGAATCTTCAATTTTTGTGATGATTCTGGAAATACCATGGTTTGATTTCCAGTGCATTACCCCAGTGATGCATAACAACATCACTAGCTACATGTTCTTCTCTAAGCCATACATTATCCTGTCATCGAACTATAGCACTGTCATTCACTGCCATTGGGTCAAAACTCTGGAAGTCCCTTGTTAACAGCACTGTAGGTATATCCACATCATATAGATTGTTGTGGTTCAAGGAGAACCACATTCTCAAGGTAAGAGACCACATATTTTTAGTGGTTCGGAACTATAAACCGAAATGCAAAGTAGACCACAATAAATTAAATTTGGGAGAGTTCTGTAACTTTAAGATCAAGTGCGATATAATTCTTGCTCTTTGAAGCAATGAGAGGGAGAATTTAGGATGAAGTGGCACTGAGAACTGTTTGAGTTTCACAGAACATAGAACCAGGGTTTACTTTGCTGTCCTTGTCCTTCCTCCTCACTGGAACATGCCGGTCCGGAACTCTCATCAGCAGGTCTTTAAACCACTCCCACATGTCTAATGTGGACTTGCCCGACAGCAGCAACTTCCAATCGACATTTCCTCACTTCTGCCTCATACTGACATAATTTGCCCTCCCCCAATTTAGTACCTTGCTATAAGGTCCTGACTAATCCTTATTCATAGCAATCTTAAAACTTAAGGAGTTATGATCATTATTTCTAAAATGCTCTCCCATTGAAAGATTGGTCACCTGGCCAGGCTCTTTAGCCATTACGAGGTCCAGTATAGCCCCTCCTCTCGTCTGAATATCCATATATGGTTTCAAGAAACCCTCTTGTTTTGTTTAATAAATTTTGCCCTGTCTAAGTCTCTTGCTCGAAGGGATTCCTATTCAATACTGGGGAAGCTAAAGTCACCCATTTGAAAATATCTTTCCATAATCTGCCTACGTATTTGTTCCTCAATGTCTCAGTGGCTGTGGTGGGACGTATAGCTTAATCCTATCAGAGTGACTGCACCCACCTTATTTTTGAGCTCTACCCATATTCTGATGAAGGGCTTATGCCCGAAATGTCAATTCTTTTGCTCCTCGGATGCTGCCTGGCTGCCTGTGTTTTTCCAGCACCACACTCTCGACTCTATCCATATTGTCTCAGTGATGAGCTGTCCAGTATGTCTGATCTGAATGCAGATGCAACATTCTCTCTGTTAAGTAATGCAACTTCTCCACCTCTTTTACCTTCTTCTCAATCTCACCTAAAACCACAAAACCCTGGAACGTTGAGCAGTTGGTCCTTTCTCTCTCTCAACTAATGGCCACAAGATCATACTCCCATGTACTAATCCAGGCTCAAAGCTCATCTGCTGAAAATGTGTCACTGGAAAAGCGCAGCAGGCCAGGCAGCATCCAAGGAATAGGAGAATCGACGTTTCAGGCATCAGCCCTTCTTCAGGAATCATTCCTGAAGAAGGGCTGATGCCCGAAATGTCGATTCTCCTGCTCCTTGGATGCTGCCTGACCTGCTGCGCTTTTCCAGCAACACATTTTCAGTTCTGATCTCCAGCGTCTGCAGTCCGCACTTTCTCCTCAAAGCTCATCTGCCTTACCTTGTGTTGAAATAAACACACCAGCTCAACAGTACCATCCTGTTTATTTACTTGTCTCTGCCTGACCTTTTTGATTTACTGGTTCTAACATCCACTGTCCCCTCAATACCTCCACTTGCTGACCCACTGCTCTGGTTCCCATTTCCCGCCACTCTAGTTTAAACCATCTTGAGTAGTACTAGTGAACTCTGCGAGCATATCAGTTCCTCCCAGTTTAGGTGCAACCCATCCCTCTTGTATAAATTACCTGCCTCACTAGCACATGGCACTGGTAATAACCCAGAGATGCCTTACTGAAATCCATATACACCACATCAACCGCTTTACCCTCATCTACCTGTCTGGCCACCTTCTCAAAGAACTCAATAAGATTTGTGAGGCACAACGTACCCTTCATTTGACTATCTCTAATCAACATGTTCCTCATTAGATGATCATAAATCCTATCTCTTATAACCTTTTCCAACACTTTACCCACAACTGAAGTAAGGCTCACTGGTGTAGAATTACCAGAGTTATCTTTACTTCCCTTCTTGAACAAAGGAACAACATTTGCTATCCTCTAGTCTTCTGGCATTATTCCTGTAGACAATGATAATATAAAGATCAAAGCCAAAGGATCAGCAATCTCCCCCCTGGCTTCCCAGAGAATCCTAGGATAAATTCCATCCGGCACAGGGACTTACCTATTTTACACTTTCCAGAATTGCTAACACCTCTTCCTTGTGAACCTCAATCCCATCTAGTCTAGTAGCCTGTATCTCAGTGTTCTCCTCTACAACATTGTCTTTTTCCAGTGTGAATACCGACGAAAAATATTCATTTAGCACTTCCCCTATCTCCTTGGACTTCACACACAACTTATCATTACTATCCTTGATTGGCCCTAATCTTATTCTTGTCATTCTTTTATTCCTGATATATCTTTAGAAAGCTTTAGGAGTTTCCCTTGATCCTATCTGCCAATGACTTCTCATGTCCCTTCCTGGCTCTTCTCAGTTCTCTCTTTAGGTCTTTCCTGGCTAGCTTGTAACTTTCAAGTGCCCTAACTGAGCTTTCATGTCTCATCCTAACATAAGGTTTCTTTTTCCTCTTGACAAGAGATTCAACTTCTTTAATAAGCCACGGCTCCCTCGTTCGACAACTTCCTCCCTGCCTGACAGGTGCATACTTATCAAGGACCTGCAGTAGTTGTTCCTTGAATAAGCTCCACATTTCAGTTGTGCCCATCCCCTGCAGTTACCTTCCCCATCCTATGCATCCTAAATTTTGACTAATTGCATCATAATTGCTTTTCCCCAGTTATAACTCTTGTCCTGCAGTATATACCTGTCCCTTTCCATTACTAAAGTAAATATAACCGAATTGTAAACATCACCAAAGTGCTCACCTACCACCAAACCCAACACCTGGCCGGGTTCATTACCCAGCACCAAATCCAATGTGACCTTGCCCCTTGTTGGCCTGTCTACATGCTGTGACAGGAAACCTTCCTGCACACATTGAACAAAAACTGATCTATGTAAAGTACTCAGACTATAGTATTTCCAGTCAATATTTAGAAAGTTAAAGTCCCCTATAACAACTACCCTGTTACTGTCACTCTCCTACTGAGAATCGCCCTTGTAATCCTTTCCTCTACATTTCTGGACCTATTCGGATGCCTATAAAAAACTCCCAATACCTCTCCTTTCCTGTTTCTAACCTCAGCCCACGTTACCTCAGTACACGAGTCCTCAAACATCCTTTCTGCCACCGAAATACTGTCCTTGATTAACAATGCCACACACACCCCTCTTTTGCCATTTTTTTCTGTTCTTACTGAAACATCTAAATCCTGGAACCTGCAACAATAATTCCTGTCCCTGCTCGATCCATGTCTTTGAAATGGCCACAACATCCAATTCCCAGGTACCATCCATGCTGCAAGTTCACCCACCTTCTTCCAGATGCTCCTGGCGTTGAAGTTGACACACTTCAAAGCACCTTCCTACTTGCTGGTGAACTCTTGTAACCTTGAAACCTTATTTCTGACCTCACTATTTGCAACCTCCCTTGCGGAATTAGTTTAAACCCTCCTGAAGAGCATTAGCAAACTTACCCCCAGGATATTGGTCCTCCTCTGGTTCAAGTGTAGATCATCCTGTTTGTAGAGGTCCCACCTACCCCAGAATGAGCCCCAATTATCCAGGTATCCAAAACCCTCCCTCATTCCTGTAACCACATGCTTAACTTCTATATCTCCTTATTCCTCGCCTTGCTAGCCCGTGGCATGGGCAACAAACCAGAGATAACAACCTCCTATCTGTCTCCCTAACTATGGAGTCCCCAATGACTAAACTAATGCACTACTCATCTTGCCCCTTCCCTTCCGAGCAACACGGACAGATTCTGTGCTAGAGACCTGTACTCTATGACTTACCCCAGTAAGACGTCCCCCCCACAGTATCCAAAACAGTATATTTGTTCCTGAGGGGAACAGCCACAGGGGATCCCTGCATTGTCTGCCAGTTCCCTTTCCAAACCCTGACTGTAAGCACTTTTCTTGTATCTGACGTGTGACTACCTCCCTGTAATTCCTCTCAATAATATATTCTCTTGTCACCCACAGTATGTATGTTATATCATTTGTCTTCATCCATCTTAATTGTGAATGTGTGTGAGTAGATTTGGGATTTTCACGGGATATAGTAGATTAGAAACCCTTTCTTTTTCCTACACTTGTTAAAGTTGTGTATTTTGGAAAGTTATTTTACTGTGCTTTTTTGGCTGAGTAGCAGTCGGTCAGAAAAATGAGTCATTTTGGTGGTCTCATTGGGATTTTATACTTGTATAGATTTTGTGACAGTCGATGGAACAACGGACATGATTATCAATGCATTCCTCCCAGTTAAGTTTGTGACTTTAATTAGGTAAAGCTTACATCCTGCAAGTAATTTTTTAAAATATACGTGATGGGGAAGGGATTTAAGTGAGTTAAGGCACAAGCTGCAAAATGTAGAAGTTTATAGGTAGTAGAATGTGGGAGACAAGCAAGGAATATATTGGAATTAGAATAGTCACAGCTGCAGATAACAAAGCCATGAATGAGCATTTCAGTGCCAGAGGAGTTGAAATGGGATCAATGTCTGGCCATGTTATGCAGGTATGTAATCATAGTGATATGAATGAGGTAGGAAGGTCATCTTAGGGTAATATGTAGGATGAGAATTGCAAGCAGAAACCTACATTCTGCCTGCAACAACAACTCGGAACTCCTAATTGCCTGACACTTTAATGCACCACCCATTCCCTTGCCAATGTCTCTGTCTCAGGCTTGCTGCAGTGCCTCAGTGAAGCTCAGTGCAAGCTGGAAGAACAGCACCTCATTTTCTGCTTGGGAACCCTGCAGCCCTCCAGACTCAATATTGAATTCAATTTTAGGGCCTGAACTCTCCCATGTCCTCGCCCCCTACCCCACACACCAGGCCTCTGCCATTACACACTACCTATTGTTAGCCATAACAGTCTCCATTAACAGCTTTTCACTCTCCTAGGCCAGATCATTGTCCACTCCTTTGTCTGTCCAACTGTTCTCTCTCTTTGAGCTCTATCTCCACCTATCGTTTACTTCTTAACCCCTCCTCCCACTGAATCTTCTGCATATAAATCAACATTTTCATAGCTACTGTCAGTTCTGAGGAAGGGTCACTGGACCTGAAACATTAACTTTGATTTCTCTTCACAGATGCTGCCAGACCCGCTGAGCTTTTCCAGCAGCTTCTGTTTTTGTGTGTGTGTTGCATTGCAAACAGACTGACTTAATTGCAGACTATTAACATTCTTCCCAGTATTTAACTGGAGGAAATCAATCTACAACGAATGCTGATCTCAAAACAATTTATTTACAGATTATTAATTATGGTATGGGAAAATATAACAATTTTTCTGTGGATAATAATGCTGGTTTTATGACTATCTAATGTGATGTTAGAGTCTGTGATGATGTAGTGTGCTGCTAAGTCTTAAACATCCTTCATGTGTTCGTTATCTGGGACAAGAATGAGCAACATGGTGATGCAAAATCCAGCACCAGATTTGCATGTGTGTTTTCAAATCCAAAAGGTAGCTTTGCAGATGTTCTGGTTCTAGATTAGAGTGGTGCTGGAAAAGCACAGCAGTTCAGGCAGCATCCGAGGAGCAGGAAAATCAACGTTTCAGGCAAAAGCCCTTCATCAGGAATAGGTGTATGAGCCTTCATTTAGACATGTGGGGGATGAACATTTGTCTTTAGCTCTCTTTTCTGAAATTGGCCGTTACTAGACAGAAAAGGTGCCAGACCATCCTTTGCTTAAGATTCTTCAGCAGCCCTTGTGGCTCAGACAAAAGGTACGATTCTATTTTTCTCAAATACACATCATTCCAAAATCATTGCTGTGGGGCCAAAAGAAACAGGAAATCCTGACACCTAAATCTTCACAATAAGATTCATTCCTATTGTTATTTATAATTCTCCCAGGATATAGCTTCTTAAAAATTCAGAAACAAAGGATCCAGGTCCAATTTCAGCTTGGGTCACAGGCCTCTATTCACCCTGCCTCACCCTCCAACTTAAGCAATTCCATTATAGCATCACCTTGTCTCTTGAGTGACAATTTTTACAAATGTTCAGTGCTTTTTAACTTGCAACCAGAACTGACTTTGATAAATTAAAGGTCACACAACATATGGTTGTGGAGTATATTCCACAACCACCTGATGAAGGAACGACACTCCGAAAGCTAGTGCTTTCAAATAAACCTGTTGGACTATAACCTGGTGTTGTGTAATTTTTAACTTTGTCCACCCCAGTCCAACACCGGCACCTCCACATCACGATTTTAATTACTTTAGACCAAGTTACTCGTCTACATTATTAGCCAAAAGAAATTGGTTTATTACATTTCCAAAGAATTATGATAGCATCTGTCCCTAGTAACATATTAGCACATTTTGAAAAATGGATATGCTTACATATCTCAAGATGATGTATTTGTGAAACTGTTGGCTGGCTCTTGATCATACAAATATCAAGTGATAAACTCCCTCTAAATATCCAGCAAACTACATAAATTAAGGAGGATTCTATTCTCTTAATGCACATAATCTGTAGTCATGGGAGTTCTGTTACCTGGGGACAGCTAGTTTATGGTGCAGAGTGATGCCAACAGCATTGGTTCAGTTCCTGTGCTGGCTGAGGTTCCCATAAAGGACTCTCCTTCTCAGACATCTCCCGTAGCCTGAGATTTGGTGACCCTCAAGTTAAACCACCACCTGTCATGTCTCTCTAATGAGAAAGTAGCCCTCAGATCCTCTGGGACTGTGGTAATTTTACGGAATGATTCATACAGAAGCACAGAATTATTACATTGATTGCCAATATTTCCTTTTCATGGACCTTTTTCAATCCCTCCAATAATTCATTACTGACAGATTACTGAACACAGTAGTGTGTGGCTCTGTGTGGTTGACTGGTTTGATTAGATTAGATTACCTGGGCTCCGGGGGAGTTAGCTAATTGGACACAAAATTGCCTTGAAGAAAGGAAACAGACAGTGGTGGGAGAGGCTTGCTTTTCAGAGTGGAGGGCCTGTGACCAATGGCATGTCACAAGTGGCCACAGCTTTTCGTCATTCTTATAAATGATTTGGATGTGAATATAGGAAGTACGGTTAGTAAGTTAGCAGATAACATCAAAGTAGGTGGTGTGGTGGACAGTATCTCATTATCTTAGAATACAATGGAACCTTGATCAGATGGGCCAATGGGGTGAGGAATAAAATTGCATTTAATTTAGATAAATGTGAGGTGTTGCATTTTGTTAAGGCAAACCAGGGTGGGACTTATACAGCTAATGGTAGGGCCCAAAATGGGGAGTATTGCTGATAGTTCCTTGAAAGGGAGTCACGGGTAGACAGAGTGGTACAGAAGGCATTTGGCACACTTGCCTTCAATGGTCAGAACACTGAGTATAGGAGTTGGGATGTCATGTTGTGGCTGTACAGGACATTGGTGAGGTCACTTTTAGAATATTGCATTAAATTGGAATGATGTCGTTAAACACGAGAGGCTGCAGAAAAGATTTACAAGGATGTTGTTGGGTTTGATTAGAGAGAGGCTGAATAGGCTGGGTTTTTTTTTCCATGTGGTGTCAGAGGTTGAGAGGTGACCTTATAGAGATTTATAAAATCATGAGGGCCAAATTCCTTTTCCTAGGGTGCAGGAGTCCAAAACTAGATGGCACAGGTTTAAGGTGAGAGGGGAAAGATTTAAAAAGTACCTGAGGTGTAATGTTTTATGCAGAGGGTGGTGTATGTATGGAACTAGCTGCCAGAGGAAATGGTGGAGGCAAGTACAGTTACAGCATTTACAAAGCTGGATGGATATATGAATAGAAAGGGTTTAGGGGGTATAGGCTAAATGCTAGCAAATGGGTTAGGACAAATTGGGATGTCTTGTCGGTGTGGACAAGTTGGAGTGAAGGGTCTATTTCCATGTTGTATAACTGCATAACTCCATGACGTAATGAGCAAGTTCGACAACGGAGAGACTGTGGATCCGATCAATTTGGATTTTCAGAAGGGCTTTGACAAGATGCTGCACAGGAGGCTATAAAATATGATAAGAGCCCATTGTATTAGGGGCAAGGTACTGGCAAGGAAAGAGGATTGGCTGACTGGCACAAGGCAGAGAATTGGGTAAAGTGGTCTTTTTCAGGGCGGCAACCTGTAATTAGTTCCACAGGGGAAAGTATTATGATCACGATGATTCATGTTATACAGTTATGATCTGGACGAAGGAACTGAGGGCACTGTTGCTAAGTTTGCAGAAAACACAGAGATACTTGGTGGTGTTGAGGAAGTGACGAGGCTGCAGAAGGACTGGCATGTGCTAGATGAGTGGGCAAAGAAGACGCGGATGGAACACAATGTGGGAAAGTGTGATGTAATTTACACTTTGGTAGGAAGAATAGAGGCTTAGACAACTTTCTGAATGGAGAAAGGCTTTGTAAATCTGAGACACAAACGAGATTCCTAGTTCAGGATTCTCTTAAAGTTAATATGCAGGTTCAGTTGGCATATAGGAAGGTCAACGTAATGTTAACAAGCATTTTGATGGACTAGAATACAAGATCAGGGATGGACTGCTGAGGCTGTATAAGGCTCTGGTCAGACAGCCTATGGAATATTGTCAACTGTTTCTGGCCCTGTGTCTAAGTAAAGATGAATTGGCATTAGAAGGGTCCAGAGGAAGTTCATAAGAATGATTCCAGGGATGAAGGGCTTGTCATATGAGGAGCAACTGAGGGCTGAACTCGATAAGAGTTCAGAAGGATGAGTGAGGAATCTAATTGTAATTTAGGGAATACTGAGAGAGCTGGATTAAGTAGATGTGGAGAAGATGTTTCCACTTGTAGGAGAGACTAGGACTCCAGGGCAAAGAGTGAAAGGATGACCCTTTAGAACTGAGTTGAGGAGGAATTTCTTCAGTCAGAGGATGGTGAATCTGTGGAACTCATTGCCACAGAAAGCTCTGTGGATGTACTTAAGACAGAAATTGATGGATTCTTGATTAGTAAGGGATCAAAGATTACATGGAGAAGGCAGGAGAATGGCTTGAGAAACATACCAGACATGATCGAATGGCAGATGAGACTCGATGGGCTGAATGGCCTAATCCTGATCCAATGGTCTTATGGTCGACAGATTTTTTGGGAAATTTTGCAGAAGACTTGGTTGGGGTCAGATGTAAGAAGAGTTTTTCCTCGAGAAGAGAATTTATTCAGAACAGTTAGTTTGAGAATTTCGGAATATCAAAGGGTTATTTGAAGAAAGCTTAGGATCAATTGTGTAAATAATCAAGGAAAAGCTATCAAACTCAAAACCTGGAATGGAAAAATAAACAGATAAGTAATCAATAGATGTGATAGAGAATGAAACTCTCTCTCTGATGTTTGAGTCTTGTAAAATAATGATTTTGGGAAAGACAGGATTCTATCTTATGGGTTTTGAAATCTTTCAAATTGCATTATTTGTACAAAGCTAGGTTGTTCTATTCTAGCTCAATTTATTTTGTATCGCAAATCTCTTTTATTGTTAAAATAAATCCTCGGCATTATGTGCTTATGCTTCAATGAAAGACCATCATGTTAAATTTTAAAAATGCTCTATCAAGTCAGATTTTAGTCTGGCATCAATGGTAATATCAGCTAGGATCATTGACATAACACATACTTCTCATTTTCTATAGGTATAAAGGGAAACAAAATTGTACTTTGAGAGCAAACCACACCTGTCTCTGTACTTTGAAAAAAAATCCACATTCTTTAATGCATTGTCATAAGCAATTTAATTACTTTACTATTATTATTGCTGATACCTTGTGACTGAAATATTTTATGAGCATTTAAACTATATCAGTCATGAGCATCAATGATCTTTTGCACAACTGTAATGTGTGTAACCTCTCATCAATTCTGTCTTGTTCAATTTGCAACATGGATGTGCTCTGAATATGTTTCAGTCTCTGTTGCACAATGAAAGTTATTAAATGAGAACTAATTTGTTTATTTCATCTTCAAATAGCAGCCTATTGCTTAAGATATTTCTTAACTCTCCACACTCAATATAAACCCTGGCTCTGGACTCCTGCTTATTTCTACTCATCGATTCCTTTGTGCTCCTACTGTCTGTCACAAGAAGTGAGTATTGCTAATGAGACCAGCATTTATTGCCTACCCTTTAATTGTCCTTGAACTGAGTGGCATGGTCGGTCATTTCAGTGACCATTAAGAGACAACTGCACTGCAATGATATTCAGTCACAGAAAAGTAAAGATGGCAGATTTCCTTCAGTGAAGAGCATTACAGAAACAAAAGGATTTTTGACAATGATCTTAACTGAGACTAAGTTTTTACATTTCAGATTTATTCATTGAATTTAAATTCCTCCAGCTACTGTGGTTAGATGAGAACTAATTTCCCACAGCATTAGCCTGGCCCTCTGGATTACTACATCACTTACATTACCAGTATATCCTGCCTTTTCTTCCTCCTTAGGTTTAAATTAATTTTAACAGGGCCTAAATTAACTTTGGAAGCAATGCAGATGTGGCCTTTTGCAAATATAGCAACCAATCACTTTCTGTTTCATAGTGAGTGCTTCCATGGAGAACTACCACAAGTTCCACTGAAACTAACCCTGAAAGAGCATCTATTTTAAATTAAGAATGGTGACCTTTTCTTCTGTGCAAAAACACATTTTTTTGAAGAATCTTTTCCCTGTGTTAGTTCAGATCTTTGTAAACCTCTGCAAGTCTTCCTCACAACAAACCATGGCACACTGAGCTGATAGCACCACCTGGTGGAATGATAATGATCAATCTTTCAACAAAGCCACATATCTCAGTTCAACACAAGTTCAATAATCTTATCATTCAACAACAAAAATTCAACAATTATATTAACTGCTGTCCTATAATTCTGCCTGCTTTTGTTGATAGATTTGCACAGATGTTATGATGAATGCCGGGCTATGTTTAGCATTGGCGTAGGTGAAGAGTGGTGACTTTTTGTTAAAGTGATGGTGATGCGGCAAAGGGGATGCCTGCCTGGCCACTATATCCATGACAGAGCACTTAATGAGAAGGACAGTAAAGCTGGATACTTTATTTCTTTGCCTTTAAACTTTGTGGCGTGGAGAGTGGCAGCACCAAACAACCTATTTTGCTGTATTTTGTAACAAGATACTCACGACGGTAAATAAATCAAATCATGATATGGGGGTGCTGGTGTTGGACTGGGGTGGACACATAACACCAGATTACAGCCCAACAAGTTTATTTGGAAACATTAGCTTTTTGGAGCGCTGCTCCTTCATCAGGTGGTTGTGGAGTATAAGATTGTAAGATACAGAATTTATAGCACAAGTTTACAGTGTGATGTAACTCAAATGATATATCGAAAAAGACCTGAATTGTTTGTTCAGTCGCTCATCTTTTAAAAATGACCATGTTGGTTTCACTTCTTTCATATGTAAATCTCAGATTTTTAAACTTCTTTTTAAAGTTACATTCTCAAGTGAACTTTAACAATAGGTGCCATGTCATTTCAGATAATGCATTGAAGGTGTGAGGCACCCTGTGCCCCAATGTTCAGACTGATTTTATTTCTAAACAAGGGATTTACAGGATCATACATGGACTCGTGCAGTTTTTGAAGGGATATGAGTGTCTGTGAGAGAGTGTGTATATGTGTGTGAGTGTGAGTACAAGTCTGTGAGAGGGTCTGTCTGGGTGAGAGTATAAGTCTGTGTTTGGGTATATGAGAGAGCGTCTGCATGAGTATGGGTCTGTAGGCGTGTGTGCGTGTGCGTGTGTGAGAGAGAGAGAGAGAGAGAGAGAGAGAGAGAGAGAGAGAGAGAGAGAGAGAGAGAGAGAGAGAGAGAGAGAGAGAGAGAGAGAGAGAGAGAGAGAGAGTGAGTGAGTGAGTGAGTGAGTGAGTGAGTGAGAGTGAGAGAGTGAGAGAGGACACCTGTAGTGTGACATGAACCCAAGTTTCCGGTTGAGGCCACCCCCAAGGATACCGAACTTGACTATCAGCCTCTGCTCGGCCACTTTGCATTGTTGCCTGTCCCGAAGTCCACCTTGAAGGATTTGTGTGTAAATGGAAACATTTCTACTCTTGGATTATATGTATTGTATGATTTCCATCTCAGCATCCTTCTGGCGTGTGCACAGTGACCTGGGAGAAGTCATAGTCCCTGCATCCTCAGGCACTCCCAGGTGCCACAGCTCTTTGCATCCCTTGTTGATGCCCATCAGGCATCCATGTTCTGAGGCACAGGAGAGGTACAACGTCAGTCATGCCTCCACCAGGACGACCATAGAGAACCACAAGTCTGTCTTGACTGATCAGCTGCAGTTTTGCAATAAACACCAAATTGTTTAACCTTAATCATTTGTAGTCTGCTGCACAACTTGGTATTGCAGAAGGGGAAATGACTTGTAGGTGAAGACATGGAAAACCACGAGGCATCCTCAGATGAAGAATCCAACTATGACTGAAGAGGAAAAGGAGGGTACACATTACCATGGAAAATCATATGGGGGCCATCAGTAAATGTGTACCAGCAAGATCAGAGAGTCCCAGCTAATGATGTTTTTAAACAGAAGCATTGCAGGCCTCACTCAACAGCCATATGGAGACAACCTCTGACATCTAGACACCCCACAATTCATTCAAAAGGCTTGTATCTGCAAACTTCTCTTTAAGTGCCTCCGATTTTCATCAGGAACTGCCAGGGTTATTAATGCCAGATCGTCTCCAGTTTGTGCATAAAAAACTAATAACCATAAAATGTCTCATCTATTTAATAAAAAAAGTGTCAACATTACGCAGTGATCACCCACGCTGGAAGTTTTGTATTAACAGTGTTGTTTCACTCCCCCCCCCGGTTTGATACCGATGGAGGCAGGCTGCTGACCTTGATGCCTATTGTCCTAGATGATCTTGGCAGGAACTCTTGTTCATCTGAGGTTGTGAACACCCAAGCTTTGTGTGGGTGCAATAGCATCTTAAGGCACTTCTGTCACTAGCAGAGGGGTAAAGGAGAAGATATCCCAGAAGGAGGCATAGACAGGAGCCCTAGATACTCTCATCCACCAACATCAGGTCCAGTTGGTCCTCCTTACTTACCTGAAATGAATAAAGACCTCATGACAGCTACAGAGTATACAGACAGCACTCCAGATACTTTAAATGCTGTCTATCTCTTACACTGGTATTACCTACTTCAGGCCATTGACAATGCAATTGTGTGCAAGTCTTTAACCATATCCAGAACCTGATGATTGAGTTGCTACCTCTTGCTGGAAGAAGTGTCACGTTCCAATGAGGGGGTGATCGCAGTGCTCACCTACCATCCTTCAAATAGAACATAGAACATAGAACATAGAACAATACAGCACAGAACAGGCCCTTCGGCCCACGATGTTGTGCCGAACTTCTATCCTAGATTAAGCACCCATCCATGTACCTATCCAAATGCTGCTTAAAAGTCGCCAATGATTCTGACTCTACCACTCCTACAGGCAGCACATTCCATGCCACCACCACTCTCTGGGTAAAGAACCCACCCCTGACATCTCCCCTATACCTTCCACCCTTCACCTTAAATTTATGTCCCCTTGTAACACTCTGTTGTACCCGGGGAAAAAGTTTCTGACTGTCTACTCTATCTATTCCTCTGATCATCTTATAAACCTCTATCAAGTCACCCCTCATCCTTCGCCGTTCCAATGAGAAAAGGCCGAGAACTCTCAACCTATCCTCGTACGACCTATTCTCCATTCCAGGCAACATCCTAGTAAATCTTCTCTGCACCCTCTCCAAAGCTTCCACATCTTTCCTAAAGTGAGGCGACCAGAACTGCACACAGTACTCCAACTGTGGCCTAACCAAAGTCCTGTACAGCTGCAACATCACTTCACGACTCTTGAATTCAATCCCTCTGCTAATGAACGATAATACACCATAGGCCTTCTTACAAACTCTATCCACCTGAGTGGCAACTTTCAAAGATCTATGTACATAGACCCCAAGATCCCTCTGTTCCTCCACCTGACTAAGAACCCTACCATTAACCCTGTATTCCGCATTCTTATTTGTTCTTCCAAAATGGACAACCTCACACTTGACAGGGTTGAACTCCATCAGCCCAGCTCTGCATCATATCTAAGTCCCTTTGCAAACGACAAATGCCCTCCCTCACTGTCCACAACTCCACCTATTTTCGTATCATCTGCAAATTTACTGACCCACCCTTCGACTCCCTCATCCAAGTCATTAATAAAAATTACAAACAGCAGAGGACCCAGAACAGATCCCTGCGGAACTCCACTTGTAACTGGACTCCATGCTGAATATTTACCATCTACCACCACTCTCTGACTTCGACCGGTTAGCCAGTTTTCTATCCAATTGGCCAAATTTCCCTCTATCCCATGCCTCCTGACTTTCCGCATAAGCCTACCATGGGGAACCTTATCAAATGCCTTACTAAAATCCATGTACACTACATCCACTGCTCTACCCTCATCCACATGCTTGGTCACCTCCTCAAAGAATTCAATAAGACTTGTAAGGCAAGACCTACCCTTCACAAATCTGTGCTGGCTGTCCCTAATCAAGCAGTGTCTTTCCAGATACTCATAAATCCTATCCCTCAGTACCCTTTCCATTACTTTGCCTACCACAGAAGTAAGACTAACTGGCCTGTAATTCCCGGGGTTATCCCTATTCCCTTTTTTGAACAGGGGCACAACATTCGCTACCCTCCAGTCCCCTGGTACCACCCCCGTTGACAGTGAAGACGAGGAGATCATTGCCAACGGTACTGCAATTTCCTCTCTTGCTTCCCACATAATCCTAGGATATATCCCGTCAGGCCCGGGGGACTTGTTTATCCTCAAGTTGTTCAAAATGTCCAACACATCTTCCTTCCTTCCTTGGGCGGCACGGTGGCACAGTGGTTAGCACTGCTGCCTCGCAGCGCCGGAGACCCGGGTTCAATTCCCGCCTCAGGCGACTGACTGTGTGGAGTTTGCACGTTCTCCCCGTGTCTGCGTGGGTTTCCTCCGGGTGCTCCGGTTTCCTCCCACAGTCCAAAGATGTGCAGGTCAGGTGAATTGGCCATGCTAAATTGCCCGTAGTGTTAGGTAAGGGGTAGATGTAGATGTAGGGGTATGGGTGGGTTACGCTTCGGCGGGGCGGTGTGGACTTGTTGGGCCGAAGGGCCTGTTTCCACACTGTAAGTAATCTAATCTAAATCTAAAGTATCTCTTCTAGCTTACCAGTCCGTTTCACACTCTCCTCTTCAACAATACGGTCCCTCTCGTTCGTAAATACTGAAGAGAAGTACTTGTTCAAGACCTCTCCTATCTCTTCCGACTCAATACACAGTCTCCCACTACTGTCCTTGATCGGACCTACCCTTGTTCTCGTCATTCTCAGGTTTCTCACATACGCATAAAATGCCTTGGGGTTATCCTTGATCCTATCCGCCAAGGATTTTTCATGTCCTCTCTTAGCTCTCCTAATCCCTTTCTTCAGGTCCCTTCTGGCTATCCTGTATCCCTCCACTGCTCTGTCTGAACCCTGTTTCCTCAACCTTATGTAAGCCTCCTTCTTCCTCTTTACTAGACATTCAACCTCCCTCGTCAACCAAGGCTCCCTCACACGACCATTTCTTTCCTGTCTGATAGGTACATACATATCAAGGACATATCGTATCTGCTCCTTGAAAAAGTTCCACATTTCCACCACATCCTTCCCTGACATCCTATGCTCCCAACGTATGCTCCTCAAATCCTGTCTGACAGCACCGTAATTTCCCTTCACCCAATTGTAAAATCTACCTTATTGTGCGCACCTATCTCTCTCCATAACCAAGGTGAAAGTCACAGAATTGTGGTCACCATCACCAAAATGTTCACCCACTAACAAGCCCACCATTTGTCCCGGTTCATTACCAAGTACCAAATCCAATATGGCCTCCCCTCTGGTTGGACAATCTACATACTGAATTAGAAAAGCTTCCTGGACACACTGCACAAACACCGCCCCATCCAATCTACTTGATCTAAAGAGCTTCCAATCAATATTTGGGAAGTTGAAGTCGCCCATGACTACGACCCTGTGGCTTCTGCACCTTTCCAAAATCTGTTCCCCAATCTGTTTCTCCACATCTCTGCTGCTATTGGGGGGCCTATAGTAAACACCCAACAAGGTGACTGCACCTTTCCTATTTCTGACTTCAGCCCATACTACCTCCAAAGGCAGATCCCCCTCAAACTGCCTTTCTGCAACCGTTATACCATTTCTAATTAGCAATGCCACCCTCCCTCCTTTTTTACCACCCTCCCTAATCTTAATGAAACATCTGTAACCAGGAACCTCCAACAGCCATTCCTGTCCCTCATCTATCCACGTTTCCGTGATGGCCACAACATCGTAGTCCCAGGTACCGATCCACACCTTAAGTTCACCCACCTTATTTCTGATACTCCTTGCGTTGAAGTATACGCACTTGAGCCCATCTGTGTCCGCAAGTATTCCCTGTCAGTGCTACCTTCTCCACAGCCTCCCTACAGTCTTGGGCATCCTGATACACAGCGAGCTTACTTGCTGGACTACAAGTCCGGATCCCATCCCCTTGCCAAATTAGTTTAAACCCCCCCGAAGAGTGCTAGCAAACCTACCCCCCAGGATATTGGTGCCCTTCTGGTTCAGGTGCAACCCGTCCTGTTTGTACAGGTCCCACCTTCCCCAGAATGCAGTCCAATTGTCCAAATACCTGAAGCCCTCCCTCCTACACCATCCTTGCAGCCACGTGTTCAACTGCACTCTCTCCCTATTCTTTGCCTCACTGTCATGTGGCACCGGCAACAACCCAGAGATGACGACTCTGTCTGTCCTAGCTTTTAGCTTTCAGCCTAACTCCCTGAGCTCTTGAATGACCTCCCCACCCCTCTTCCTAACTATGTCGTTGGTGCCAATGTGTACCACGACTTCTGGCTGCACACCCTCCCCCTTAAGGGTTCTGAAGACACGGTCTGAGACATCTCGGACCCTGGCACCCGGGAGGCAACAAACCATCCGAGAGTCTCGCCCATGTCCACAGAACCGCCTGTCCGTCCCTCTAACTAGAGAGTCTCCTATAACTAGCGCTCTCCTCCTCTCCCCCTTTCCCTTCTGAGTTTTAGAGCCACAGACCCCTTCACTGCAGCTTACCCCTGCAAGGCTGTCCCCCCCCCAACAGTTTCCAAAGCTGTATACTTATTTTTTAGGGGAATGACCACAGGGGAACCCTGCACTGCCTGTTTCTTCCCCTTCCCACCTCTAACTGTTACCCAGCTACCTCTGTTCTCCGGCGTAACTATGTCCCTGTAGCTTCTATCGATCACCCTCTCGAATAATCCTCAGTTCGTCCAACTCCAGTTCCAGTTCCCTAACTCGTTCGGTGAGGAGCAGGATCTGACTGCATTTCCTGCAGACAAAGTCGGCAGGAGTATCGGTAGTCACCCCTACCTCAAACATCCTGCAGGAGGAACATTCCACTGCCTGCGCTGCCATGACTGTACACTTTGTCTCCAAAACAAGAACACTGAGTCACTTACCTGTGGACTTTAAAGTTAGGTTAGAGGAGGGTGGTGGGAGGGAGGCCCTACGATCGTAGGGCCTGAGGTCTAGAACACACCCACTCAAATACTAATCACTTGCCTTCCCGACCAGCTCTGCGCTCCAACCTCACTTCCGCCCAGCTCACGCCGCTGCTCCCACTCAAATGACCGTTGGTGTTAAAGGGTGAGTATTTATACTCACTGTTCTCCTTCCCGGCTGCCCCTCTGCTTGCCGTCACTCCCACTCAAATACAACCACACCTGGTTAAAATACAACCTGGTTAAACTGGTCAATTATTCTGCCCCAGGGATTCTGATTTCTGACCCTGATCAGATTAAAAATAACTCTCTTACCTTTTGATGACTTTTGAGCTGGAGATTCCTGGGCAGTAACCTTCTGTTCTGAACTTGTTCAAGACTTCTCAAATCTAGTAGCAGAGAACTGATATATTAAAAATAGCCCCTTTTACAGCATGAGTGCCATTGTAGAAAAGAATAGAATCCCTACCATACGGAAGCAGGCCGTTCAGCCAATCAAGTCAATTCCAACCCTCTGAAGAGCATCCCACCCAGGCCCACCTGTAACCTTGCATTTCCCATGGCTAACCCATCTAGCCTGCACATCCCTTGATGCTAAGGGCAACTTAGTATGGCCAATCCACCTAACATTTGGATTGTGGAAGGAATCCAGAGGAAACTCACCAGACAAGGAGAAAATGTGCAAACTCCACATAGACAACCGTCAGAGGCTGGAGTCGAACCCAGATCCCTGGTGCTGTGAGGCAGCAGTACTAACTACTGAACTGCTGTGCTGCCCCAGGTTTGAAGTGTATATATCCAGAAATACTTTGAAGACTAATGTGAAGTAGTAATTATATAAATTAAGTGAAAGGGAAGGGCAAGAGATGGGTGGAGATTTAGGGGTTGGGGGCTGAGGTGGGTGAGGAGTAATGTGCAGGTAGTTTAGGATTTAGATTATTGGATGGTGAGGTGAATAGGATTACAGGTAAGTGAGGGGGTCGGTTGCCAGGTTAGTTGTGTAGAGTTAGTTGGGTTAGGCCCAAAGAGTGCAGCCAGTAGATATTAGAATGGGTGAAGGGAGCAGAGAAATTAGGGCAGCCAAAGTCACATCAACAGCTCTCGATGTTAATGAGAAATGCATTCAAAAGGTCAGAGAAAGGGGTTGAGTTGTAAGACAGTGTGGACATTGGAGATGGGCAAAACAATCTGTGGAGTAGGGAGAAGAGAAGTGGGGTGGTGAACAGTCTCTTGATCCACTGCTGGAATCCACATTCCACAATCCACATCCAAACTGTGCTCTTAGAGGAGAGAATTCCAGGAACAGTGACGTATTCCTAATTTAAGGTGGTATGTGGCTTGGAGGGGAACTTGCTGGCAGTGGTGTTCTCATGTATCTACTGCCCTTGTGCTTCTACATGGAAGTGGTTGAGGGTTTGGAAGGTGCTGTCCAAGGATTGTTGGCTAATTTCTACTTTGCATGATGTGAACCGTACACACTGCTGTGAATGAACTGTGAAGAGAGTGGATGTTTGTGGACATAGAGTCAATCTGGTGGGCTGCTTTGTCCTGGATGGTGTGAAGTTTGTGAGTGTTGTCAGAGCTACACTTATCCAGGCAAGTGGAGAATATTCCATCACATTCCTGACTTGTGCCTTGTAGATGGAAGACATGCTCTGGGGAGGCAAAAGATACCTTAATCACTACAGAATTCCAAACCTCTGACCTGCTCTTGGTAGCCACTGCATTTATGTGGCTAGTCCAGTTCAATTTCCAGTTAACAGTAACCCCCAGAATGTTGACAGTGGAAGATTGATTATTGTCTTGCTATTAAATATCAAGGGGCAATGTTTAGATTACCGCTTATTGGATGTGATCATTACTTGGCATTTGTGGCGGGGTGGTGGGGGCTGGTGCGCAGTGTGAATATTACTTGCTATTGTACAGCTCAAGCCTGGATATTGTCCAGGTCTTTCTGGTAAAACAATGACTGCAGATGCTGGAAACCAGATTCTAGATTAGAGTGGTGTTGGAAAAGCACAGCAGGTCAGGCAGCATCCGAGGTGGACTGCTTCAGAGAAAAAGGATTCCTACCCAAAGAAACAGGATGGATATACAGGTGACAGAAGACAGGTCCAACATCATTGTGTGCCTGAAATTCATTTATAAGAAGGATAAAATTAATTTATTTGTTGAGCACAGATCATTCAGCATCAGAGAGGGGATAGTCAGAGGGTACAATAAATACATGGCAGAGGTGAGATAGTGTAGGAGGGAAGCAGAGGAGAAAGAAGAATTGAGAATGCTGTCATTGTCTGAGAGTTTTTCCAACATTGTGTTTATCATCTTGCTGGTAAAGGGTTCTTGTTGTTTGCATCTGGTGTGCCAACCTTTACCCGCAGAGGCCGAGCTCCAACTCTCAGAACCTTTTCCTCCTAGCTTCCCCTGAATCGTAACCCCACCATTCAGCAGTAAGGTTTTGTTTCCAGGCTAGTCACTGACCTCCCCTCCCCCTGAAGATATTCCCTCCACAGCTTCCTATCTCCCTCCCAAAATCCACAAAGAGGACAGCCCTGAACAGATCAGTCATTTCAGCCTGTTCCTGCCCCAATGAACTCATTTTTCCTAATCACGATTCTATCTCTTCCATAGGATCCCTACAGTGAGGAAACAGGCCCTTTGGCCCAACAAGTCCACACCAATCCTCCAAACAGTAACCCACCAGACCAGTTCCTACCCTATTCTTACCCCTGACTAATGTACCTAACCCACACATCCCTGAACACGATGGGCAATTTAGCATCCCTAATTCAGCTAACCTGCACATTTTGGATTCTGGGAGGAAACCGGAGCACCTTGAAGAAACCCACGCAGACACAGGAAGAATGTACAAATTCCAAGCAATCACCTCCTCCTGTCCAAGGTGCAAACAAACCTTCCAAGTGAAGCAGCATTTCACTCCTACTTTTCTCAGTCTACCTTATTTGCTTTCCGTTGGCAAGATGAAGCACAAACTGGGTGATTGCTTTGAAGAACACTTCCACTCTGATCACAAGAATGCCTCTGACTTCCCAGCTGCCTGCCATTTCAATAAACCATGTTGCTCCCATGCTAACATTTCCCGAGGATGGTGGGAATTTGGAATCTGCTGCCTGGAAAGGGAGTTGAGGTGGAAAACCTACAATCTTTCAAAAGTACTTGAATGAGCACTTGAAATGTCGTAACATGTGGACCACATGCCAGAAAGTGGGACTACTGAAGATTTAGAGTAGATTTTCTCAGTGCAGATTTGATGGCTTCTTCTGTATGTAATATGAATGTAATATTCTGCCTTTGTCCCTGCAGCAACTGACAAATTGGATGACTGACTTTTCCGGTTGCTACCCACAAGGCAAACTCCAACTAATGTATCCTCAAAATTTACTTTAACATAGTTCAGATTTTCTTAGTGTCTTCCAGAACATTTTCTGCCAAGTATGAAGTATCTAGCCCATGGGCCATCATTTTTTTGCTTGAGATCTGAATTTTTGCTAAAATCATAAATAGTAAGTGATGAAATTGCTCTGCAAATTTGGTAGCGTTTGTGGGAACAGAAATTTTGTTTCAAGTTCAATACCTTTCTTGATTTAAAATCAGGTAGACCTGTCAGTTGCTTCCAATTTCAATAAATCACCTTGCTCCAATACTTCCAGTTCCATCTTAAGGCTGCTAGAGTGTTCTAATAAAGCTTGACATAAGCTAGAGGAACAGCATTTCATCTTCTACTGAGGTACTTTCCAGCCTTCAGGTTTCAACACTGAGTTCAGCCCAGGAGCACTGTCTTTCATTTTGGTTAACCTGTCCCCGCTTACATCTTATTTGCATCATGTTGGCTTTTCTTTCAGCACAGCTGACCCATTTCCTCGTATTCCAATCTTTCATACTTCTTTTATATCTTAATCCTTCCCATACCACCATTAGCTTTACCCATTGTCTTTTCTTCTGGGGCACCCAACAACTCCGCTCACTCTTCCTCCTCCTTTGTTAACGGCGTAAAAACATTATTTTCCAGTCCCCTAAAGTTCAAAAGAAGTGCTTTGGGATTCCAAACGTTAACTCAGTTTTTCTCTTCCCACTGATGCTGCCAGATTGGCTGGAATTTCTCCAGCATTTACTGCTTTGTTTTTATTCAGATTTAAAGCATCTGCAGTATTTACTTTTATTTGAAGTAAACAGGGATAGTGGGAAGAAGGGAAGATGTGGGATATGGGAGAGGTCCGCAGAAATTAAATGATAGATGTCATGGAACAAAAGGCAAGAGGAATAATAAAGGGCTGCAATAAAGAGTTAACACATGTGTCTAGATTGAGTATAAGTACCAGAATAATGAGCTGCTCTCTCCAAAAGCAAAAGCATGAAAAACAAGATTCAGATAGGCACATGGCAAAAAGACTAGAATTAAATCAGCCATGGTCTGAAAATATCAAACTCTAATGCTCAGTCTCAAAGGCTGAAAAGCATCCAATTACGTCCAGTTTGGGGTCACTACAATTTATGAAGGTTATGAGATTTTGAAGACTGCATAGAGATTTATGAGAATGGTTCCAAGGATGGGAGATTATATCCACAAGAATAGGTCAGAGAAGCTGCGAGTGCTGTCATTGATAAAGGAGATTATGAAGACATTTCCTGGATGACACATAATTAGATGAAGTAGACAAAGAATAATTGTCCCTATTAGCTGATTGATAGAAAGACAGAGGGACACACAATTAGGTTTTTTGGCAACTCAGAGAGAAAGAGAGACAGAGAGAGATGAAGCATGCAAAGACTTCTAATTTCAACAGGAAATTAGAAGGGCACTCATGGGAAATAGATTTGCAGGGATAATGTGGGTGAGTGGAACTGATTGCACTGCACAACAGAGAGCTGACATGGACTCAGTGGGCTGACTGGCTTCCTTCTGTGTTGCAATGACTATTATATGTATCAATATGCAGAAACAGAACAGAAATCCTCTTGCTTGTGGAAAGACAACAGAATAGGTTAATCTAATGCTGAGCGATTCCTTTGAAAACAAACCTGTTTATTTGACTTTTTACAACAAGATTTAAAGTTGGCTTAAATTAATCTCTTGAGGAAGTGGTGGAGACTGATACAATTACAACATTTAAAAGGCATCTGCATTGGTACATGAATAGGAAGGGATATGGGCCAAATGGTTGCAAATGGGATTAGATTAATTTAGGATATGGCCAGCATGGATAAGTTGGACTGAAGAGTCTGTTTCCATGCTGTACAATTCTATGGCTCTATAACTTCATTAATAAAGGTGTAGATGACTGCACTGTGGGTCAGTGGTTAGCATTGCTGCCTTGTAGCACCAGGGACCTGAGTTCAAGTCTAGCCTCGGTGTGGAGTTTGCATGTTCTTTCTGTGCCTGAGTGGGTTTCCTCCAGGTGGTATTGTTTCATTCCACAACACAAAGATTCGCGCGTTAGGTGGATTGGCCTTGCTAAATTGCCCATAGTGTCCAGGGATTGCAGACTAGTGGGCTAGTGATCAGGGGATGTGGGGATCAGGTGGGTTTGGGTTGAATGCTGTTCAGGGGGTTGGTGTGGACTCAATGGGCTAAATGGCCTGCTTCCACACTATAGGGATGCAAATGTTCCCCAACCAGAAACTATGGATATACCACAAGTTTCACTCCTTACTGAAGTCCAGGTCTGAGGTGTTCAAGTCAGGTGATCATGATCTAAAGATAGGAAACCCAGATATGACCTTCATATGGCTATCAGAGCCACCAAAAGGCAATACCAAACTACGCTTCACCTAGACTAACCAAACGGGCACGCATCTGACACAGAAAGGCTTATACAACATAGTGGGCTACAACGCAAAGTCAAACTGAATCATGGGTAACAATGCATTCATACCCAGTGAGCTCAATGCGATCTCCACTCACTTTGAACAGAAAATCAGCAAAATACTATCATCTATCCCAACAACCTGAATGTATCTGTAGGCAAACGTGAGGACTGCAGATGCGGAAGATTAGAGTTGAGAGTGTGGTGTTGGAAAAGCACAGCAGGTCAGGCAGCATCCAAGGAGCAGGAAAATTGATGTTTTGGGCAAAAGCCCTTCATCAGGAATGAGGCTGGGAGCCTCAGGGATGGAGAGATAAATGGGAGGGGAGCTGAGAGTGTGATAGTTGGATGGAGGTGGGAAGGAAGATGGACAGGTAGGACAGGTCATGAGGGCGGTGCTGAGCTGGAAGGTTGGAACTGGGATAAGGTGGGGGGAGGGGAAATGAGAAAACTGGTGAAATCCACATTGATGCCATGGGGTTGGGGGTCCCAAGGTGGAAGATGAGGTGTTCTTCCTCCAGGTGTTGGGTGCTTAGGGAGTGGCAATGGATGAGGCCCAGGTCCTGCATGCCCTCGTCGGAGTGGGAGGGGGAGTTGAAGTGTTCGGCCATGGAGCGGTGGGGTTAATTGGTGCGAGTGTCCCGGAGATGTTCTCTGAAGCGCTCTGCGAGTAGGCCTCCTGTCTCCACAGTGTAGAGGTCCATAGGCAGACACTATGTGGCTGTGGTAACGAGTTTGCTTCAGAACGTGGCTGAAGAGCTTCAGGGCAGAGGAGATGAGGGGGAGGGTTACAGTGAGGGGAGGAGGAGAACGTCCTCAAGGTAGGCATCTTTGGAAGAGGATTCACAGTGAGGTTAAAATCAACTCGGTGAAACTGAGGACTGCAGATGCTGGAGATTAGCATGTCCCAGTCCTCACCTTCCACTCCACCAACCTCTGCATACATCGCATCATCCTCCAACGTTTCCACCACCTATAAACAGACCTCACCGTCAGGGTTATATTTTTCTCCCCACCCCTATCCACTTTCTGTAAAGCGACTACATCATCTAGTCCATACCACCCCCCCCCACCCACCCCCAAACCAACAACCCACCCTCCCCTCCTGGCACAGCAGTAAATTGCAAAACCTGTGCCCACAATTCCACCCTCACATTCATACAAGGCCTGAAAGGAGCCTTCCACATCCACTAAAGTTTCACCTGCACTTCCACACGATATTTACTGTATCCATTGCTCCCAATGCCATACATTGGACCTACTTGCAGAGCACTTCAGAAAATGTCTCCAGGATACCCACACCAAACAACCCCACAGCCCCGTGGCTGAACACTTCAAATGCCCCTCTCACTCAGCCGAGGAATGCAGGTCCAAGGCCTCCTCCACCGCCACTCCCTAACCACCTGATACCTGGAGAAAGAATGGCTCATCTTCCGCTTTGGAACCCTCCAACCCCATGGAATCAACGTGGATTTCACCAGTTTCCTCATTTCTCCTCCCTCCACCTTATCCCAGTTCCAACCTTCCAGCTCAGTGCTGCCCTCATGACCTCTCCCACCTGTCCATCTTCCTTCCCATCTATCTGCTCCACCCTATCACCTTCACCTCCACCTTCATCCACCTCTCGCACTCTCAGCTATCCTCCAACCCCAGTCCCCTCCCATCCATCTCTCCATGCTCGAAGCTCCCAGCCTCATTCCTAATGAAGGGCTTTTGCCCAATACGTCAATTTTCCTGCTGCTTAGATGCTGCCTGACCTGCTGTGCTTTTCCAGCAACACATTCTCAACTTGGATGTATTTGTACCCACAGTCACTGCCGCAAACATTAGATCAGCCTTCCTGAGAGTGGAGACATAGAAAGCAATTAGCTTGGATGGAGTGCAAATCCCCAGGACCTGATCAAGTGTACCCCAGAATTCTGTGGGAAGTGAGGGAAGTGATTGCTGGGCCCCTTGCTGAGATACTTGTATCATTGACAGTCACAGGTGAGTTGCTGGAAGACTGGAGGTTGACAAACGTGGTGCCACTGTTTAAGAATAGTGGTAAGGAAAAGCCAGTGAACAAGAGACGGGTGAGCCTGACATCGGTGGTGAGCAAGTTGTTGGAGGGAGTCCAAAGGGACGGGATTTACATGTATTTGGAAAGGTAAGGACTGATTGGGGAGAGTCAGCTTGGCTTTGTGCGTAGGAAATCATGTCTCACAAACTTGATTGTTATTTCTTCAAAAACACTCAAAGAGGATTGATGAGGGCGAAGTGGTGGGTGTGTTCCATATGGACTTCAGTAAGGCGTTCAACAAGGTGCTTCATGCTAATCTGGTTAGCAAGGTTGGATTTCACGGAATACAGGGAAAATTAGCCATTTGGATACAGAACTGACTCGAAGGTAGAAGACAAAGGGTGGTTGCTTTTCAGACTGGAGGCCTGTGACCAGTGGTGTGCCAGAAAGATTGGTGCTGGGTCCACTGCTTTTCATCATTTATATAAATAATCTGAATGTGAGCATAAGAGGTATAGTTAGTAAGTTTGCAGATGACACCAAAATTGGAGGTGTAGTGGACGGCGAAGGTTACCTCAGATTACAATGGAACCTTGGTCAAATGGGTCAATGGGCTGAGGAGTGGCAGATGGAGTTTAATTTAGATAAATGCGAGGTGCTTTGGGAAAAGCAAATCAGAGCAGGACTTACCATTAAGTATATAAGGTCCTGGGGAATGTTGCTAAACAAAGAGACCTTGGAGTGCAGGTTCATAGCTCCTTGAAAGTGGAATCGCAGGTAGATAGGATAGTGAAGAGGACACCAGAAGCATGTTGTGAAACTTGATAGGGTTCTGAAAAGATTTACAAGGACATTGCCAAGGTTGGAGGATTTGAGCTATAGGGAGAGGCTGAATAGGCTGGGGCTGTTTTCCCTGGAGCGTCAGATGCTGAGGGGTGACCTTATAGAGGTTTAGAAAATTATGAGGGGTGTGGATAGGACAAATAGACAAGGTTTTTTTCCCTGCGATGGAGGAGTCCAGAACTAGGGGGCAGCAATTCAGGGTGAGAATGGAAAGAGTTAAAAGGGATCTAAGGGGCAACTTTTTCATGCAGAGGGTGGTGCATGTATGGACAGGAAGTGGTGGAGGTTGATACAGTTACAACATTTAAAAGGCATCTGGAATGGGTATATGAACAGGAGGGTTTAGAGAGATATGAGCCATGTGCTGGCAAATGGGACCAGATTAGGATAGGATATCTAGATGGCATGGATGAGTTCGCCCGAAGGGTTTGTGTCCGTGCTGTACATCTCCATGACTGTATGAGTCCCCAACCATGCACTCAGATCCTGTGCAGACCCTTTGGTGGGAGTATTCATCAAGTTCCTTAACCTCTCCTTACTACAATGTGAAGTCCCCACCTGCTTCAAGAAGACTACCATTGTTCCTGTGCCAAAGGAAAATCATGCAGTATGCCTTAAATGACTACCATCTGATTGCTCTGACCTTCATAATTCTGAAGAGCTTTGAGACGTTCATCATGGCTCACTTTAACTCCAGCCTACTGACTGCCTTGATCCTCTGCAATTCGCCTAATGGCACAACAGGTCCCTGACGAATGCAGACTCCCTGACCCTATATCTGGATAAGCACAGGTCAGGCAGCATCTGAGGAGCAGGAGAGTTGATGTTTCGGGCATAAGCCTTCCATCAGACACACTCTCCACTCTGATCTCAAGGATCTGCAATCCTCACTTTCTCCTACATCTGGATACCAAGGATAGCTACATCAGTAATCCCTACTTATTGACTACAGCTCAGCCCCCAACACCATAATTCCTAACAAACCCATTCCTAAACTCCAAGATATACATTGTGGCTCCCGCCTCTACAACTGGATCTTCAACTTCCTGACCCTTGACCGCAATCAGTAAGAATAGGCAACAACATCTCCTCTACCATAATCCTCATCACCGGTGCCCCAGGTCTACGTACACAACCTCCTATTATACTCCTTATGCCCTCACAACTGTGTGGCCAAATTCCACCCCAACCCAATTTACAAGTTTGCAGATGCCAACACCAACGTAGGTTAGATCTCAAAAAGGCGACAGAATACAGGAAAGAGATTGCTTAGTCGCATGATGTAAAGACCAGAATCTCTCCACCAATGTTACCAAAACAAAGGCGCTGGTTATTGACATCAGGAAGCAGAGTGGAAAGCCCACCCCGTCTGCATCAATGACGTTGAGGTGGAGATGGTGAAGTGTCAAGCTCCTGGAAGTGATGATCACCAATGTTCTGTCCTAGTCCAATCACATCAATGCGATGGTCAAGAAAGCAAAACAATGCCTCTACTTCCCGAGGAGGCTAAGGAAATTCAGCGTGTCCACAAAGACACGGAGCAATTTTTGTAGATGCACCACAGAAAGCATCCGATCTCTATGCATCACAGCATAGTGTGGCAAGTCTCTTCCCAAGACTGCAAGAAACTACAGTGAATCACAAACACAGCCCTGTCCATCACACAAACCAGCCTTCCATACATCCACTCCATCTACGCTTCCTGCTGCCTCAGGAAAGCAACCAACATAACCAAAGACCCCTTACACCCTGTTACATTCTCTTCCACTCTCTTCCATTGGGCAGAAGAAAATACACATTAGAACAGATTCTAGAACAGATTCAAGAACAGCTTCTTCCCCACTGTTAACAGACTTTTGAACGGACCTCTGAAACGTTAATTTTGATCTCTCTCTGCACTTTTCTGTAGTTGTATTTTATATACATAGACATTTATTGTCATGTGTATTTTTATATGAAAAATACAATAAAAAGTTTTATAAGAAGGCATACATAATAATGAAAAAGTAAAATTAAGATAAAAGTTCATCACAGTTCAGTTAATGGCTTCTGGACTCAGAGGAAGCTGACCTAGAAATGATGGAACAACCGGAATACACAGTCAGGATAAGACTGTCATTCCCTGAAGAAAACGCCATGTCGGGACAAAACTGGCACACAAGGTCACTAGAAAACTGGGCTGGAAGCCCCCACAGAAGAAAACCGAAACGCCAGGCCAAGACCATCACTCCTGGACCAAGCCACCACACTGGATCATTAGAATAATGGGCTGGAAGCCTTCACTGGGCCAGGACCACCACGCCAGGAAAAAACACCCCGCCGGGCCGAGACCACCACGCCAGGAGACCTCCACACCGGGCCGAGACCACCACACCAGGAAAAAACACCCCACTGGGCCAGGACCACCACATCAGGAGACCTCCACACTGGGCTGAGACCACCACACCAGGAAAAAAACACCCCACTGGGCCAGGACCACCACGCCAGGAGACCTCCACACCGGGCTGAGACCACCACGCCAGGAGACCTCCGCACTGGGCTGAGACCACCACGCCAGGAGACCTCCGCACTGGGCTGAGACCACCACGCCAGGAGACCTCCACACTGGGCTGAGACCACGCCAGGAGACCTCCACACCGGGCTGAGACCACCACACTGGGCTGAGACCACCACACCAGGAGACCTCCACACTGGGCTGGGACCACGTCAGGAGACCACCACACCGGGCTGGGACCACGTCAGGAGACCACCACACCGGGCTGAGACCACCACGGCAGGAGACCGCCACACCGGGCTGAGACCACCACACCAGGAGACCACCACACCGGGCTGAGACCACCACACCAGGAGACCACCACACCGGGCTGAGACCACCACACCAGGCGACCTCCACACCGGGCTGAGACCACCATGCTAGGAGACCGCCACACCGGCCCGAGACCACCACGGCAGGAAAAGACCGCTACTCCACACTGCTGAAAGCCACTTCGTCACCAGGCGAGGAGAAGCCCCCAGCTGAAGTCGCCAAAGAAGGGAAGATGAATCTTAATAATAACTGGAAACATAACAAAGCAGACAAAGAAAATGAAAAACATAAAAGGAAACAGAATGGATGAACTACAGCTCCTGGACTGAGGCATCGGTACGTTGTGCTGTATGCCACCACCACCTTGAATAACATCTGTAACACTATTCTGCATTCTGTTCTGCTACTCTGGTGCACTTTGTATTGTATGATCTGCCTACATTGCACGCAAAACACATTTCACTATATCTCAGTACATGTAACAATAATTAATCAAAAACCAAAAATATGTTATATCAAGTGTCAGAATCAAACAGTGACAATCATTACAGTCACAGCTCGACCCTGCACACCTTTTTAAACATGCTTTCAGCAAATTTCACTGTGTTTCGTATACCAAGTGTCATTGTATTCTCAAATGTCATTGATCTTATGCTATTCTGCACACGTAAACAATGAACAGATGTCCTTGACAAACAGATCGCCAAGGAGCCAATGGGACCGATCTCAAAACCAGCCTCAAGCTTTAAAATTTTCTTTCTCTGCTTTTTTATTACCCCCACACTACCGCCTATTTGCGGTAGTGCTTATATTTTCCCCAGCACCCATGTTGTGTGTGTGCAGGTGTGAGACACAGTGAAAGACACAAGGTGTACAAATCTTTATTCAATTTCCACCACCAGGATGAAAGAAAACATCCAAGTGGCCAGTGACAAGCAGTACCCTTCACATCAAAGGGAAATGCTGCAGTGAAAGGGAGGGCAGAGGTTAAAACAGAATATAGAGTTGGAGGGGGAAATAATACTCCATTCTCTGTGGTGCCTACCTTTCCCTGAAAATCTCGAGGCTGTTGGTGGACACCGCGTGCTCCTTTTCCAAGGAGACTCCACCTCGGACATCACTTCAGAAGGCAATCGGCCCTAACGACCCCCTCCACAGCCCACTGTCTGGACCGGTTTATGGCCAGTTTGACCTCAAGCTTTTATTTTTCCTGTTTATAATATTTTATTAAACAAATTACAAAACAGCTTACAAAGTAAAGTTAACATTTACAGCTGTATACAACAGCAACTTTACAAGGGGGAGGAGCATCAAAGGCAGACCCCAAAACTTACCGTTCAACCAGTTTACAGGGAGATGAGGACAAACCTCAAACCCCAGTTTCACATATAAAAGACAGTACCTCAAAGGAATATTCAGGGTCTTTGTTAAGAGATGTAAACTACCTAATATTTATCCCCAAAAGAAATGCACCTCCACTAATGATCTTTTATAGACAATTACGTGCACCCAAAAATTACTAACTTTATCTAGCTCGTGCACGAGAATTTGGGAGTAGCACGAAGACTCAGTGGTTAGCACTGCTACCTCACAGCACCAGGGATCCAGGTTCAATTGCCACCTCAAGCAACTGTCTGTGTGGAGTTTGCACATTCTCCCCGTGTCTGCGTGAGTTTCCTCCGGGTGCTCCAGTTTCCTCCCATAGTCCAAAAATGTGCAGGTTAGGTGAATTGGCCATGCTAAATTGCCCGTAGTGTTAGGTGTAGGGGAATGGGTCTGGGTGGGTTACTCTTCAGAGGGTCGGTATGGACTTGTTGGGCTGAAGGGCCTGTTTCCACACTGTAGTGAATCTAATCTAATCAAAAAAATCATGAAAGTTACATCATATGAAAATAATGCTATATGGAAACAATTGACGTACTGGGAAACAACCTCTATTAATGAGCCTACAAAACCAACCAAGGAGAGGCAACAGCTAGCTGTCAAAAATCATAGGTTTAAATTATTGCCATAAAGCATGCTATAGCTACTAAATGTCACAATTCAAATTACATAACTACTGTTTGTTCATTAATTGATCCAGAAACTGCGAGAATGACATGTCTCACACAAATTTGACTTTATTCCTTGTCGTTTAGATTTCATCTTGTGCTGAAAATCACTGCAAGTACGAACAGGCTATTCAGCCCACCCAAGGGACCCAGCTTCAATTTCAGCCTGTGGTGACTGTGTGGAGTCCACCATTTTAATTAGGGCTTTTGTCTAGCCATGATGGTTTGGTTTAATAAGCCTAATGTCCTAAGAGGAATTTCGAACAAATGTGGGTTTAATAATTGATGCGATCAAAGGTTGAGAGTTGTGGTCTTGTTATGCTGAGTGGCGTTATTTATTTACTTACTTATTTATTGATGTGTAATGAGCGTAGTTGTGAGTTCTTTTGTAGACTAGTATTGTGGTTGGTTTATTGTTGCTGTTTTGTTGTTAATGTTATATTTTTATATTTTTGTAATTTTATAATTTTGTAAAGCAAATATTTTTCAATAATCATAGAATCAGAGATATACAGCATGGCTCCAAACCGTCCACGCCAAACAGATATCCCAACCAAACCTAGTCCGACCTGCTAGCACCCGGGCCATATCCTTCCAAACCCTTCCTATTCATATACCAATCCAAATGCCTCTTAGATGTTGCAGTTGTTAACAGCCTCTACCACTTCCTCTGGCAGCTCATTCCATACAAGTACCACTCTCTGCGTGAGAAAGTTGCCTCTTAGGTCTCTTTTATATCTTTCCCCTCTCACCCTAAATCTATGCCCCTTAGTTCTGGTCTCCCCCACCCCAGGGAAAAGACTTTGTCTATTTATCCTATCCATACCCCTCAAATTTTGTAAACCTCCATAAGGTCACCCCTCAGCCTCCGATGGTCATGGGAAAACTGCCCCAGCCTGTTCAGTCTCTCCCTATAGCTCCAACCCTGGCAACATTCTTGCAAATCTTTTCTGAACCGTTCCAAGTTTCACAATATCTTTCTGATAGAAAGGAGACCAGAATTGCACACAATATTCCAGTTCCACCCAAATAACTTCCATGGATGTATTTCTGGGAATATCCTCCCTCAGTACAGCTGTAATGCTCTCCCTAATCAAAAACGCCACTCCCCCTCCTCTCTTGCTTCCCTTTCTATCCTTCCTGTAGCATTTGTATCCTGGAACATTAAGCTGCCAGTCCTGTCCATCACGAAGCGGATGTGAGTGGCACAGTGGTTAGCACTGCTGCCTCACAGCGCCAGAGACCTGGGTTCAATTCCCACCTCAGGCGGCTGACTGTGTGGAGATTGCACGTTCTCCCCGTGTCTGCGTGGGTTCCCTCCAGGTGCTCCGGTTTCCTCCCACAGTCCAAAGATGTGCAGGTCAGGTGAATTGGCCATGCTAAATTGCCCATAGTGTTAGGTAAGGGGTAAATGTAGGGGTATGGGTGGGTTGCGCTTCGGTGGGGCGGTGTGGACTTGTAGGGCCGAAGGGCCTGTTTCCACACTGTAAGTAATCTAAATCTAAAAGTAATCTAAATCTAAATGAAGCCACGTTTCTGTAATTGCTTTTATAACCCAGTCCCATGTTCCTAACCATGCCCTGAGTTCATCTGACTTCCCTGTTAGGCCTCTTGCATCGAAATAAATGCAGTTTAATTTATTAGTTTTATCTTGTCCCTGCCTGCCCTGACTGTTTGACTCACTTCTGTTTTCAACTGTACCAGTCTCAGATTGATCTCTTTCCTCACTATCTCCCTGGCTCCCAACCCCCATCTTACTAGTTTAAATTCTCCCACCAGCTCTAGCAAATCTCCCTGCCAGTATATTAGTCTCCTTCCAAAATAATTTTTAAAAATTAAATTAAAAATCAAACAAGAACATTTCATTAAGTCACCATATAATTCCAAGTGTCAGTTATGCACTCCAGTCCCTTGGTCAACTAACTTACAAAAATTAGATATCTTGAAATTAAGAGGAATGCATATGAATGGTACAATGTTCACCAGAAACACAACCTTTAATAAATTATTTGATTTTTAACTAGTGCCATTTCAATTACATTTGTCTGTATTATGCTGTTAAAACAAAACATAACTTTGACATATTTCCCAAAAAGTATATTAAGCCTAATGATTATTACCAGAAAAGAACAATACATACCTCTTACATAAAATTGTAGAAGAACTTGCAACTTTTCTGTGTCCTTTAAGGCTTAGCTTTAAACGTAAATGGTTAAATCACAAAACAATGGGAATTGGGAAAGATCTTCACTGTTTTGAATCGTACCTGGCACAATGAAAGATGGCTGTTGCTGTTTGAGATTAGTCATCTCATCTCAGACAACGCTGAGGGAGTTTCTCAGGCTACTGCCTGCGGCCCAACCATCATCAGCTGCTTCAGTGACCTTCCTCCACCATAAAGCTCAGAAGTGGGGATGTTCAATGATTGCACAATTTTTAACATCATTTGTGACTCCTGATACTGAACCATGTCTGAATGCAGCAAGACCTGGAAACTATCCAGGTTTAGGCTGGCAACTGGCACGTAATATTTGCAACACACAAGTGCCAGGCAACGACCATTTGCAATTGGAGAGAATCTGAACATCACACTGGACATTCAACGGCTTTATCATTGCTAAATGCCATACGAACAACATCCTAAAGGTTATCATTGATCCACTTCAGTCTCTGAATAAGTCGGAGTCTAGGAATATGAGTTCCCAAAGCCTGTCTTCCATGTACAAGGCACAAGAAATGTGACAGAACATTTCCACTTGCCTGGATGATTCTAACAATACTCAAGCAGCTCAACACCATCCAGCACAAAGCAGCCTGTCTGATCATTTTGGGAGATGGCACCATTCACTCTCTCCATCAGAGGTATTCATCATCCACAAAATATACTACAGGTGTTTACCGGGGCTCCTTAGACAGCATCTTCTGAACTCATGACTATGAACAACTAGAAGGAAAAAGGCAGCACATACATGTGAACGCCACCCACTTGTAAATTCCCCTCCAAGCCACTCAGCATCCTAATCTGGAAATATCTCACCATTTCCTTCACTGCTGCTGGGTCAAAATCCTGAAATGCCCTGACAGTATTGCGGCTCTACTATGGATTGCACAAGTTCAAAAAGGCAGCTCACCACCACTTTCTCAAGGACATCTAGGGGATGGACAACAAAAGGTAGCCCAGCTAACAAAACCCAATATTGAATAAAACAAAATGAAGCAGCACAAAAAAGTGAAAAATTTTAACAACTTGCTTTGTTTGTGCTGTGCAATTTGCTAATATCCAATTAACCGTGTTTACTTTTTCTACTCTTAGTAATTCAGATGTGTGTGCACATCTGTGTTGTTAGTTAAACAGATAATGGTTACTTAGCCAATTATATAAATACTAAGGATACAAGAGCAAATCAGAGGTGAGGTCTTCTACAGTGATTAATTCATTATCTGAATTGTCCTCCATCTACAAGGCACGAGGAGTGTAATGGAATACTTAGACTTGCCCAGATGATTGCAGCTCCAATTCTGAAGAAGTGTCATTGGACCTGCTGAGTTTCTCCAGCAATTTCTATTTTCATTCAAGATTTCCAGCATCCATAGTTCTTTGGGTTTTACAGTTACTTAGCCAATTGTTAAAGTTTTATGAGTGACTTATGATGCAACAGATATTCAGGGAATAATTAAACATAGACTTTTATTTTTATAGAAGATCATCACTGATTTCTGCTAAAGGGTTCCAAGGATTCATCTTAGGAAATGAAGAAGGATTTGGAGGATGCAGGAAGGAAGGAAGGAAGGAAGGAAAATAAAATAGAATAAAATAAGATAAAGCTACAAATAAAAAACTTGTACATGTACATAGTGATATTTTCACTTTTAATTTTATTCTGTTGTGCCAATCACAGCAGTCAGTTTAAGAACCAGAAAACATTTTAGGGTATTAACATTCAACTGCACTGTTAAGTGAAAGCAGCATTTATCTTGTTTGTAATACTGTGTGAACATAACCATAAAATTTAATGTACTCACACCATGAAAGCATTTTGCAGTAAATAAACAGTCCAATACGCATTCTAATAAGTTAAACATAAAAGGGATTCAAACTAAAGTTCAAAATTAACTAGAAACATTAAATCTATAGCAACCTATTAAATTTTACACTGTAATCGTTACCGTCTATTTTTAAACTTAAAACAAAGAGTGGCATAATGCCCTGCATTTGTGTCAAGAATGCAAATGTTACTACGATGAAAGCACAAGCACCTACACATTGTAAAATTTGAGGTAGCCGATCTGATGCTAGACATTCAGTTTAGGCAACAAGAAGAACAGCTTTTTACCTTATGAATGGCTGACACAATGGCTTTGATAGAACCCACCCATCACTCATTACTTCACGGTGGAGGAGTCTCCAATTTGTCACATGAGAATATAGATAACTCATTGACATATTTAATTAATGTTCATAACATGCAACTGGAAGTTGGATTTAAAGAAGCTATGCAAGTTTCCCAGGAGATGCAAATGCCAGATCAAAAAAAAACTGAGTTCCTTTGACAGTATTCATTGTGGGTCAGAAAGATCAGGTATTCTCAGTTTCCTCAAGGAAGCACGTGGACTCCCCTCTGTTGACTGCAGCCTTTATCATCCAAAAAGACTTTCGCACTCATTCTCTCCCTTTGATGATCTTCCTTCCACCCACCCACACATCCAACACCTGGACTGTCACCAAAAGTCATTGGCTGCAAAAGTCTGCCTTTGGTTTTCCTGACAGTTTAGCTGGGTGCCAAATAGGACGTTGAAGAAAATAATTATAACAAGGTCCTGCAATTAAAGTGAGCAATGGAAGTGCATCCCAACCTTGCTTTTGAAACTAAAAAATGTGCAGTTTGTAAAATAACTGCAACTCAAAAACTTGTATAGCGTTTTTCACAATGCTGTTAAAGGAGAACTGGGGGTATCCCGAACAAGAATGAAGTATGGGAATGTGGCTGAAAGCAGAGCCAAAGAAGAGGTGCAGGCTTTGGAGAATGAATTCCAGAAAGGACACAATTGGAGAAGGTCATAGTGGAGCAGACATGAGAGATGAGCAGGAATACCACAGAATTAGAACAGCACAAGAGGTGCTGGAGCGCATTGCTTAAAAACTATTACAAAAGGTTGGGAGAAGTGAGGCCAAAGGAACAATTAATAAGGAAGAGGTCTTTAAGTTGATAAGCAGAATTACATTTGGGTGTCAACAAAGGAAAAAGCAATTGGAATGTAGCATGTATTAAAGAAACCAAACTGGAAGGTGACAATAACTCAGAGTGGTTTCAGTGATGTCCCACAGAAGCTAGGGATGTAGGTCAGAAGATGTTCTAATGGTAAAAAGTAGGTAGCATTGGTGAACAGACTGGATGCTGGATCTGAAGTTTAGCTCAGGATCGAAGAGGATTATTGGAGTTGTTGGATTCAGTCCAACTGAGCTGCTACATGAAGGCTGGAATTGCTGACTGGGAAGAAATATCTTGTGGTCAAAATCAAACACAAGGTGGCCTCACATTCAGAGCCAAAGAAAATCCAAGGATTTATAGTTCAAATAGAGGCCATCTGGGGTCTTGCCAGTACTATATGCTAGAAATACAAAGTAATTCCACTGCCCCTCTGTATATTTTTCCATTTTGAATGGATCAATAGTTTCTGTCACCATTACATTGCATTAAAAGATTTCATAATCCACAACCTACAGAAATAAATTTCTCTGTCTCTCTTGTTAACGTAGTTGCGATGATTAATGGTTATGTCTTCCCAGTGAGACTAGATAGTATTTCCCATTCATTCTGCCAATGCCTGCATAACTCTAACTTCATTGTTGAGCTGGTGAAAACTGTGGCTATACGGGCACATGATATTAAACATCAACCGCAAACTGTGAAACTTACCAACTAATATGCAAAAGATCATATGTGGAAGACAAAATTGGGTATTCTCTTAGCTGATCCAGTGCATAACACCACCGCAAATCAGTGAAAGATAGAAGATGGGAGGGACTAAACCTTTCAACAAGCCAAAGACGATGCAGAAATGGGGAAATTATAACTATTTTGAGATTATAGGAATGCAATCTTAAAATGCTGCAATAAGAGAGCTGGACATTGAACAAGAACTCGGAGCATGACCTATAGGTGAACTACTAGCTGTAACAAAATAGGATGTGAGACCCTAATATAGTACATGGTATCGGAGGATGGAGGGATTGATTGCGTCAATGATTGCAGAAAATTTGAAATCAACAAGAGGAACAGCACTGTGGTCATAGCCATAGCAGGCAACAACAAATGCCTGATCATCTTAACATCTGGTGAAGTAATTCAATTATAGATGTGGCACAAGTCAGCATGCCTAAAGAGGTTAACAGACCTTGACCATGTATCTACATCATCACAGCCCTCTTTTTTTGTTTTAAATTATCAAGTCTTGACAGGTACGTTTTGGCTACATCAACTAAGATACCATGCAACAACAATGGTTTTCTGGTGACAGTAAAATTAAAACTGCACATAAATCAAAACTAGTTTTTGGTGTAATCCATTCAAGAAACACATTTTTTTTCCTGCCATGATGCTTGAGAGGTATTTTGTAGATGTATCAAAAGATTATGTGCTGCATGGAATAAATCAAAACAAGCTATCCAATACAAACTATTCTCAAATGACATATACAAGCTGAAGCTTTAACTGCTGAGAACTCAATGGAAAATCAACTCTTAAGTAAGACCTCTCTCCCATCTTCTGCCCTCTCCCACTTTTATCCTTCTGTTTGCAAACTCGCAAACTATTATTTTCATGCAGAGGATTAGAAGAGAAGCTGTCCAACACCACAACCTTACAATGTCCAGAAGGAACACAGTATTTTATCAGGAGGGGCTCCCAACATTATTCTTGCTTGATTAAGAAAAGGAGTGAAAAAGTGAATCTCTGCACTCATCATAAAAAATGTCCATTGAATGGAAGATTTCCATTACAGGCGCTCTGAAATTTTTGGAACTAATTCTAAGTATTGCACAACCTAATGCCAAGAAAATCCCTGCCACTCTCCTTTAACAGCGCGCATCAACTTCCAAACTTAACCGTTTTTCCAGAGTTCAAAATACTTCTATTCTCCACAACAGTTATTCCTGCTGTCAGCCCATGTTGCCAAGGGCTGGCAAACATTATTCCACTTCGGGCCTTTATGACTGGCACATGGATGTGAATAGCATCCTGCAATTTGAATATTGCTTTGAAAGTTGAAAATGACTGTCTCACTGCAATGGCTGAAGACAGCAATAAGCAAATAAATCAGTCTCAATCTGCATAACTGTTATGAAACCCCTTCATACAATTAACGAGAAACATCTACAAGCTGAGTAAAAATGGGCGAGAATGCAAAACTTTCAGTCTATAAATAGTCATATAGTGCAAGTGATGAAACCAAGAGGTAAACTAACAACAAAGTATGTCAGGGAATAGAAATAATAATCCCATCATTACTTTCTCATGAATCTCTAAAAAGCTCTTCACTGTTTTTGAAACGTTAAGGTTTGTTGATCTCACTTTAAGAATCTAAATGAAAGCAAGTGAGGTTGCCCCATTAACTCGTTAAACAGGAAAGTTGCAGTAGAAAATGGAATATCCATAATGTAAACATATTCAGTGTTTCTTCATAATTATGTGAAGTTTAAAAAAAATCAGAAGCACCTAAAGCAAAGTTCAAACAACATACATATTAAAAAGTGCTATTCATAACAAACTTAGTACTTAGTTCAGTTATCGAGCAATTCAGAAACATATTCAATAAAATGGTAGTAGCACAGTTTGATGCCTGACTCCTGCAATCTAAGTCAGAGAAACATACCAACTAATACGTCAATTGACTTTCTCAGCACTGTGAGAAAATTAGAAAATGGAACTCTGGCAAATTACATTAGGTCCATGTAATTCTCTGCAACCCCAAAGCTTTACAGTTTCCCCTGCTCTGAGAGCATGTATAACTGACCTGCTCAAAGTACAATCAAAGAAAGCACAACAAATCAGTCACAGGCTGAGTGCTGCTTAATAGCCAATAAACAATTTCAAATAAAAAGAGAACAAAGTTTGGTTCTCTACGTTGTTCCTTCAATTGGTGCCCTCCGTACACGTGCTGATTTGGGTCTGTGGCGTAGAGGTGTGGGTGGCGAGTCTCCTACACTTTCAGTTTCTGATGGCTCCGTATCTCCCTGCAGTGAGCTGGTGTCACCTACAAGTTCACGAAGAAATTTGAACTTGGACAAAAATAGCTGCCAAACCACATACCAACCTAGAAAGCAAAAGAAAACCATTACTTACGATAATGATCAAAATTGGCAGCGTTCTTAAGATTCGTAACACCTGCTACTCGACAGGATAAGAGTTTGTAAGTAAATTGCAGCAGAACTACAGAACAACTAGAGACATTATTAAAGTCTTCAAGATCATAAGCCACAACAATGTACAACTACCTTCAATACATGATTCAAGTTCACAATATGATACAACATACAGGGAGGCTGTTCATGCCTGGTCTTGAAAAAGAAAGCAATCTAATCTCGTTCTTGAAGTCTTCTCCCTCGCAAACCATTAAAGAGACACTTGCCTGGCTGGGAATCAAGGTTACCTTCAACCTTCATATTAAGTTCAAAAGGCACTTGACATTGGTACAAATCACCCTGTTCTCCAAACCCACACCATGTATGAACTGACAAATTTTCCACAGAGTTAGTTAAACCTCACCATTTAGTTTATAAGAGGATGATCACGTCCTTCTATACGCACTCAAGCACACTCTACACTTTGAATAGCCTGGTAAAATTCTGAGACAATTCCTACAAATCAACCAATTAGGTCAATTACAGAATTGTAGGGGATTTTAACATTCCACACATAGACTGGGACTGCCATTGTGTTAAAGGTTTAGATGGGGAGGAATTTGTTAAATGCATACAAGAACATTTTCTGACTCAGTATGTGGATGTACCTACTAGAGAAGGTGCAAAACTTGGACCAACTCTTGGGAATAAAGGCAGGGCAGGTGACGGAGGTGTCAGTGGGGGAGCACTTTGGGGCCAGTGACCATAATTCTATTAGTTTTAAAATAGTGAAGGAAAAAGGATAGCCTGCGTCTAATTTGGAAGGAGACCAATTTTGATGGTATTAGCCAATAACTTTTAAAAGTTGATTGGGGAAGGACCTTTGCAGGTAAAAAGATTGCTGGAAAATGGGAAGCCTTCAAAAATGAGATAACAAGAGTCCAGAGACATCATGTTCCTATTCGGGTGAAAGGCAAGGCTGGTAGGTGTAGGGCATGCTGGATGACTAAAGAAATTGAGGGTTTGGTTAAGAGAAAGAAGGAATAGGTATAGATAGCAGGGATCGAGTGAATTCTGAGAAGGGTATAAAGGCAATAGGAGTATATTTAAGTGGGAAATCAGGAGGGTGAAAAGGGGACATGAGATAGCTTTGGCAAATAGGGTAAGGAGAATCCAAAGGGATTATATAAATACATTAAAGACAAAAGGGTAACGAGGGAGACAATATGGCCCCCTCAAAGATCAGCAAGGCAGCCAATGCGTGGAACTGCAGGAGATACTAAACGAGTATTTTGTATTACTATGAAGGAGAACAAGGCAGATTAGAATGGGGGGGGAAACAGATAGTGACATCTTGAAAAATGTCGATATTACAGAGGCGATGGATGTCTTCACGTGCAGAAATGTGAAATAATCCCCAGGACCTGATCAGGTGTACTCTAGAACTCTGTGGGAAGCTAGGGAAGTGATTACTGGGCCCCTTGCTGAGATATTTGTATCATCGATAGTCACAGGTGAGGTGCCCGAAGACTGGCTAACACGTTGCCACTATTTATGAAAGGTGGTAAGGAAAAGCCAGGGAACTATAGGCTGGTGAGCCTGACATCGGTGAGGGGTAAGTTGGTGGAGGGAATCCTGAAGGACAGGATTTACACGCATTTGAAAGGCAAGGTCTGATTAGGGATAGTCAACATGGCTTTGTGTGTGGGAACTCAAAACTAACTTGATTGAGTTTTTTGAATAAGTAATCAAGAGGATCGATGAGGGCAGAGCAGTGGACGTGATCTATATGGACTTCAGTAAGGCTTTTGACAAGGTTGCTCATGGGAGACTGGTTAGCAAAGTTAGATCACACGGATTACAGGGAGAACTAGCCATTTGGATACAGAACTGGCTCAAAGGTAGAAGACAGAGGGTGGTGGTGGAAGGTTGGTTTTCAGACTGGAGGCCTGTGGAGTGCCACAAGGATTGGTGCTGGGTCCACTGCTTTTCATCATTTATATAAATGATTTGGATGTGAGCATAGGAGATATAATTAGTAACTTTGCAGATGACACCAAAATTGGAGGTGTAGTGGATAGCAAAAAAGGGTTACCTCAGATTACAATGGGATCTTGATCAGGTGGGCCAAGGAGTGGCAGATCGAGTTTAATTTAGATAATCGTGAGGTGCTGCATTTTGTAAAGGCAAATCAGGGCAGGACTTAATGGCAAGGTCCTAGGTGAACAAAAAGACCTTGGAGTGCAGGTTCATAGTTCCCTGAAAGTGGAGCTCGCAGGTAGATAGGATAGTGAAGGCGGCATTGGGTATGCTCTCCTTTACTGGTCAGAGCATCAAGTATAGGAGTTGGGATGTCATGTTGCGGCTGTACAGAACATTGGTTAGGCCACTGTTGGAATACTGTGTGCAATTCTGGTTTCCTTCCTATCGGAAAGATGTTGCGAAACTTGAAAAGGGTTCAGAAAAGATTTACAAGGATATTGCCAAGACTGGAGGGTTTGAACTATAGGGAGAGGCTGAACAGGCTAAGGCTGTTTTCCCTGGAGCAGAGGCTGAAGGGTGACCTTACAGAGGTTTATAAAATCATAAGGTAGAATGAGAGGGGAAAAATTTAAAAGGGACTCAAGGAGCAACTTTTTCACGTGAGGGTGGGGGGGGGGGGGGGGGGGGGGGGCGTATGGAATGAGCTGCCAGTGGGAGTGATGAAGGCTAGTACAATTACAACATTTAAAAGGCATTTGAATAAGTATATGAATAGGAAGGGTTTAGAGGGACATGGGCCAAGTACTGGCAAATGGGACTAGATTAGCTTTGGATACCTGGTCGGCATGGATGAGTTGGATCGAAGGGTCTGCTTCCGTGTTGTACATCTCCATGACTCAATGACCACTTCAGATAGCAGTTAAAAATGAATGATATTGGTGGCGTCTCATCTGGACCAAAGCAATCAAGCATGACAAGTTTCCTTTCCCAAAAGCATTGTTGTAAAAATCCAAGGGGTTCACCAATCTATCACTTCTACTGACTGTTTATTTTTTTAAATTTCTTTGAGCCCAACTTTAAATCCTGTAATTGTTGCGCTGGGACTATAGCTCACATTCCTTGGATTACTAACCTAATAATTTAAGAATTACACCACCAGCTCAGATGCCCTTTTAAAATTAAAATTAAAATGTGAGAGGTGGTCTGAAATCACCATGTTATTTTCATTTGGGGGGTTGTGAGAATTTCATACCTCTTGCTCACAATTAACCAGGATGGTATTGAGCTTTTTTAAAACATTATCAGAGCAGCACTAATACAGTATACAACACAATATCCAGCCATAGGTGTGCAGTTTCCTCCTCTTCAATCTTTACCCTTTACTATCCAAACTATTACTGACTTAAATTTTGCATTAAGGTTCAGTTTTCTAATATACTGTCAGCAAGCGGCTGAAACGCGTGTAAGCCCAAGTCTGCTGTTGATGATACTGGTTGAATAAAAAGCAGCATCAGCGACTGCTGGGATAGTTGTCACGGCTAGAAGGCTGAAACATGAAACATCTCAAGAAACAGGAACAGAAGTAGACTAGGTTATTTATGGAGACTGTTCTATCATTTAATATGATAACTGACTGATCTTGGGCTTGAACTCCACTTTCCTGCTGACTCAAGATTTGTTGATTCCTCAGAAGCCAAATAAACAAAAATCAGGCTTAAATATTCTCAGCAATGGAGTATCCACCAAACTCCGGGGTGAAGAATTCAAAAAAGTTAACTCTTTGAGCAAAGATAGTCCTCCTTATTGTAGTCCTCAACAATTGTTCCCTTTATTCTGTAACTATGGCCTTACAGCTCGTAGCCAGCACAAACAACTTCTTCTATCCCATGAAATCCCTTCAAAATTCTTCAAGATCAGCTCATGTTCATCTGACTTCTAGAGAATGCAGGTCAGTTTACTCAGCCTCTCATCACATTCTTTCCAAAGACCAATCTAGTGAATCATTGCTGTACTGTCACCAATGGAAGTCGATCCTAAGTATAGAGACCGAAGTTGCACAATGCCCCAGGTGTGATCTCACCAAAACCCCTGTACAACTGTAACAGAACTTTATTCCTATAATCCAAATCCCTTTCAATAAAGGGGAACATGCTATTTACCCTCCTAACTGATGGCTGCATTATATCATACTAACTTTGTGTTCTGTGTAAAACAAACCCAAACTTCTCCAAATATCAACATATAATTTTTTTCACACCCTTTAAAAATATTCTGCTTCCTTATTATTGACTAATATGAATAACCCCACAACAACCAATATTATATATCACCTGCCAACTCACTTGTCAATACTTCACCTCTTTGCAGTCTTTCAGTGCCCTTTTCAGAGCCTTCAATATGACAGTGTACAGTGCTATGAGTCTATGACCACGTAGCTTTGAATCGTCAGTAAACTTAATTGCATTACTTTTTGCTTAAGTCAGTGCTTCCCAAGCTTCCACCACCATCCTACCTCCCTACCCACCCATCCCCACCCCCCAAAAACCATGACCCTATTTCAAGAACTGAAAATTGTCCCGATTCCTCTGAGAACTGAGAGTAGGGAGGGAGTTGGGAAGACTCAACAAGGAGACAAGTGCAGAAGAGCCATTGCTGCCTCTGGAGTTCACCACCCCCAAAAATCTCACCTTGGAACGCCACTTGGGAAGTCTGGTCCTGGCTGCAGAGACCACTACTTGTCCCTACTGACAAGATCGCCACAACATTCTCCACTTGAAAGGCAACTGCACTAGAGCACCATGGTCAGGCTGCTCATCCACAGAGGTAGCAAACACCTTATTCCTATTAATCAAGGACAAGGGCTGAGGCTACTCCACTTCTATCTGTTGGACCCATTCCTACACCTCCCTGATTTGATTTACAGACACACCCTCATGTTCCTAACCATGTATCAATTCGAGAGGTTTTAATAAACTTAAGAGACATGACTGCCTCCTGGAGTATGCAGGTAATTCTCCCAAACTGATGCTCTGTAGGCTGCATCTCAGACTTGTTGACACAAAGGTAAACAGTGAGGAGGAGCAGAGACTAGGCAAAAAAAGAGATAATAGGCAAGTTAAGTGAGTGGGCAGCAAGATGACAAATTTTTTAAAAAAGCAGATCTGGAATATGATAATATTAATCTTCAGAGAGATTAATCTTCAGAGGTGCGTTCATAAAAGGAATACAAACTTAGTGGGCAGGTATATTAGCAACCAAGGCAGCAAATGACACGTTTGCCTTTATTGCAAGGGGATTACAGGAAGTAAGTAAGTCTTGCTACCATAAACTATATTAATTAGGAACAGGAATAGGCTGTTTGGCCCCACCAACCTGCTCCATCATTCAATTGGATCACAGCTGATCCGACACTACTCATGTCCACTGTCCTGCCCTTTCCCCAAAACCCTTGATTCCCTTACCGAACAAACATCTACTTCAGCCTTAAATATACACGAGGACTCTGCCCGCACAGCTCTCTGCAACATGGAGTTCCAAACACTCAATTCTGAGAAGAAATTCCTCCTAATGTCAACCTCAAATTTGTGCCCCTTTATTCTGAGATTATGCCCTCTATGATTCTATGACCCTGCTTCTAGACTCTACCACAAGGGGAAACATACTCTCTGAATATCCCCTACTAAGCCCCTTAAGAATCCTATAAGTTATTGAATTCAATGAGATCATCTCATTCTTCTAAATTCCAATGCGTAGAGTCCCAAACTATTTAACCTTTGCTTATAAAACACAATCCCTCCATACTGGGAATCATTCCAGTCAACCTTCTCGGAAATGCCTCCAATGAAACAATACCATTTTCAGGACTTTGGCAAAACCACATCTAGAATACTCTGTGCAATTTTAGTCTCTGTAGCCAATGAAGGAGATACTTATATTGGAGATGATACAGCAAAAGTTCACTAATTTGGTCTCTGGGATGAAGAGGTTGCTTAATAATGAGAGGCTGAGTAAGTGGAGCCTATATCTCTCAATTTTTTAAATTCCAGAAAATACTGTCATTGAAGCTAGAATATTCTGAAGTGTCTGAATAGGATAGATGTTGAGAGATTGTTTTGCACAGCTTCAGATTAAGCAGAAATCATTAGGGGTGAGGAGAAATTACTTCACTCAAAGGGTTAGGAATCTTTGAAGTATTCTATCCCACTGGGTTACGAATGGTCTATTGGTGAACACATTGATGGCTAGAATAGACAACATCTGTTCTCAGGAAAGCAAAAGATATGGGGAGTGGGTGAGAAACTGGAATTTAAGGCCAAAATCCACCACAATCATGTTCAGTGGTGAATATGAGCTGCTCGTATTGCTTACATTCTGGTGTTCACCCAACCCTCCTTCCCATTTAGTATTGTAACTTAGCTCCTCTCCACGGTTGATACCTCTTTCCTTGCAAACTATTACCCACATCCAATCTCCCTCCTCACAAAATTTTTAAACATGTTGCCGCCTTTCAAATCCACATTCATCCTTTCCTGAACTGTGTTTCAATCTCCTCTACTGCATACACAGCCCTAATGAAAATCACAAATGGAATCCAACATGACTGGAATTCACTAAAGTCTTAACTTTTCTAAATCATTTTAACCACCTCGCAAACTTTGACAACTGACACATCTCCCTCCAATTTTCAGATCTGTTGGGCTGCTCTATTTTAGTTCCACTTGTACGTATTGGTATATAATCACTTATACTAACAACTCCTTTAACAGCTTCTCTACCTACCCAGAAACCACCACTTCCAGAGTTTTTGAAAGAGCCATGTTTGGCTTCCTCACCTACATGTTTAGTACTGCCTTCATGCTTATGAATGATAACTTCCTTCTGTGTCTCAATTTCTTTGAAGTCTCCAGTATCTGTGTGTATTGATAGAATGTTTGGGAAGTAAAGGACGGGATACAGGTGGTGGTGGTGGGAGAAAACTGCTTCCTCCAGGGTCATGAGTCCAGGAGAAATTCCTCTAGTGGCCCTGCCACAGCTTGATCAGCATGTGGTACAACAGACCTTCCTTCAAAGAGACTTTCTTTGTTAAAGTCCCCCTGTCTTTCCATCTCCCTCTCCATCTCTTAATTAAAGATGCTATTTAAGTGAAAGCTCCTGATATATACATTTGTACCACGTGTATCAGGCACACAGATAGTAAATGCAGACAAATGGGACTAGTTCAGTTTAGGAAACCTGGTTGGCATGGACAAGTTGAGCTGTAGGGCCTGTTTCTGTACTGTATCACTATGACTTATGACATTTTCAGAAGACAAAAATATCAGATACACTAATATAGGAGAGGAAAGTGCGTGTGCAAAAATATTGCAGGTGCGAAAATCTGTAATCCTCAGCAAAGATCTTAGTTTCTACTTCTGCCAACGCCACCTTCATAAATTTCAAGGTCACCTTCACCTCTGCACCCATTTCTTTTATCTGGAGTTTTCCTCCTTGAACATTAGATCTTTTCATTCATCTTCACAATTGTAATTTCACCTGGAGTCCTCCATATGGCCTCTTATCCTCTCTAAATCTTTTCATTTCAAACTTATTCCCATTTGGATTATCAGTGTTCCATTCTCTCAGATCCAATCTTAACCTTGTCAGTAAGCTTGCTGATCTTGTTTGGCAAACTGATCTATACACAACAGAAGGGGAACTCCAAATCTCTAACATAAGGGGAGATTATGAGTGATGAGGATTGAAGAGGCGTCTCACCAACACCCTGAACAGTTAGAGTAAGACTTCCTTGCTGGTGTGCTCAAAGCTCTTGCATTGAAGGCTGACAGAATGGTAGGGTATTAATCAAATAGTGATAGTTTAAAAACTGTTGACATAAAAAGAGACTCCATCACTGATCACGAAAAGCAAGCTTGCAGGTGCAGCAAGCAGTTAGGGGATAAATGGTATATTAGCCAGATTCCAAATTCTTTAAAAATTGAAAGAACTGTACCTGCTGGAAATCAGTAACAAAAATTGCTGGAAAAGCTCAGCAGGTCTGGCAGCATCTGTGGAGAGAAATCAGAGTTAACATTTTAGGTCTCATGACCCTTGGGACTCGACTCACTGGAGCCAAAACGTTAACTCTGATTTCTTGCCATGGATGCTGCCAGACCTACTGAGGTTTTCCAGAAATTTCTGTTCTAAATTCTTTAATTACTTGAACTTATTAATTGCCTCAACGGGATCTGAACTACTGTCTTCAGTTAGAGTCACTGGACTATCAACCCTAAAACATTACTCCTAAAACACCGTGTCCCCTAATGCAAGGCAAAAAAGGTCAGTTAAAAAGAAATGGACTTACAGTAGGCTAAATGTTGTGGTTCTGTTCGCCGAGCTGGGAATTTGTCTTGCATCTGACACATGGTGGAAGGATTCGATTCTTTCGGCATTCATGCAGGAACCGGAGTTGTTCGTGTGTGGCGCTTAGGCGGTTGGCACAGGATTCCCATTTCCTAGCTTGTCTTAGCGTCTCTCGCCCATAGGTATTCAAAGTTTGGGAGAAGATTTGTAGCTCGGGTGCTCATTGTTGTGGTTCTGTTCGCCGAGCTGGGAATTTGTCTTACAAGACAAATTCCCAGCTCGGCGAGCAGAACCACAACAACGAGCACCCGAGCTACAAATCTTCTCCCAAAGTAGGCTAAATGATTAGATTAGATTACTTACAGTGTGGAAACAGGCCCTTCGGCCCAACAAGTCCACACTGCCCCGCCGAAGCGCAACCCACCCATACCCCTACATCTATCCCTTACCTAACACTACGGGCAATTTAGCATGGCGAATTCACCTGACCTGCACATCTTTGTGACTGTGGGAGGAAACCGGAGCACCCGGAGGAAACCCATGCAGACACGGGGAGAATGTACAAACTCCACACAGTCAGTTGCCTGAGGTGGGAATTGAACCCAGGTCTCTGGTGCTGTGAGGCAACAGTGCTAACCATTGTGCCACCGTGCCGCCCCCAAAATGGATATAGGAGAACGCTCAGCAACAGCTGGCCATGAAAAATAGGGGCAGAAGTTATGATGTGAAATTGCTGAACACATTGTTGCATCCAGGAGGTTGTAAAGTACCTAATTGAAAGATTATGTGCTGTTCCTTAAACTTCATTGAAACAATGTAGAAGACCAAGGGCAGAGAAGACAAACAGAAAGCAAAGCAGAGAATAATAATGATAGGCAACAGGAAGCTTATGGACCGAATAGTAATTTTCTAGAAATTGCTCACCTATCTGTATCTGGTGCCCTCAGTGTGGAAGAGACTGCATTTTGAACTGCTTGTACAATATAGTAAATTCAAACAAGTACAAATAATTTGTTGTTCCACCTGGAAGGAGTTTGTGGATAGTGATTACAGAGGAAGTAAAGAGCAGCTGCTGCATGCCCTGCAATTGTAAAGAAAGGGGAGATTTTGGGAATGACAGAAAAATGGACCAGGTTGATGCAGAGTGAACAGTCCTTTCAGAATGCTAATAGGGAGGGGAGGTAGTGATGACAGGTTTCCTTATGGGAGGTTTGAAATGGTGGAGGATGATCTCTTGAGTATGGGGGCTACTGGGTCTGAAATAGAGAAAAAGGGAACTTTATGTAGGATTGAGTAATTTTTCAATAATTGATAGTTACATCATTCTGGAGGTGAGGAGGGGTGACAGCAGAAGTACAGGAAAGCAAATTGATATAGCCAAGGGCCCGGTAACCCATGATAAACGGGCATCCTGAGTTGAGGAATTCTATTTCATTGACCCTATTTCTCCCTCTGTTATGTGACTTTCTACCTTCTATACCAGAGTTTAGAAGGTAGAAAGTCACATAACAGAGAGAGAAATAGGATCAATGAAATACAATCCCCTTATAAGAAGTGAAGTGGATATTAGTTAATTGTCTTCATTTCTGTGGATAGGATGCCCGTTTATCACTACCTCCCCTCCCTATTAGCATTCTGAAAGGACTGTTCACTCTGCATCAACCTGGTCCATTTTTCTGTCATTCCCAAAATCTCCCCTTTCCTTACAATTGCAGGGCATGCAACAGCTGCTCTTTACTTCCTCTGTAATCACTATCCACAAACTCCTTCCAGGTGGAACAACAAATTATTTGTACTTGTTTGAATAAGAGAAGTGAGGAGTTGGAGATTAGATTAGATTACTTACAGTGTGGAAACAGGCCCTTCAGCCCAACAAGCGCAACCCACCCATATCCCTACATTTACCCCTTACCTAACACTACGGGCAATTTTTTAGCATGGCCAATTCACCTAACCTGCACATCTTTGGACTGTGGGAGGAAACCGGAGCACCCGGAGGACGTGCAAACTCCACACAGTCAGTCACCTGAGACGGGAATTGAACCCGGGTCTCTGGCGCTATGAGGCAGCAGTGCTAACCACTGTGCCACTGTGCCGCCCACTATGGACCACGTAAAAAGAAAAGGTGGAAACTAAAAGCAACATAACAGAAATATTCTAGTTCAGGACAATCAGTAAAATATAGTCTAGGTGGGGGAAATAAATTTTCAACAGAAGAAAATCGTTACCTTTACCTGATCTGACCTACATGTGATTCTACATAAAGAAAGTGGTATGACTGACTCTTAAGTGCCCTCCAAAATAGCCTAGCAAGTCATTTAGTTTGTACCAAACAGTTACAGAGAAACTACAATGGAATAAAATCATTAGGTCTACCTGGATTAACTAGTAACCAGAAATGACAATGGCACACTCAGGCCAGTTGATTCTGCAAAGTCCTGCTTATTAACATCTGGGAGCTTGTGCTAAAAAAAAATGGGAGAAGTGTCCCACCTTATTAAGCAACAGCTTCACTTTCTTGCACTCTCAAGAGCACAGAATGTACTCTGAGTTGGGGACTTCAATGTCCATCACCAAGAGTGACCTGGTAGCACAACTGGCTGGTTGAGTCCTGAAAGACATAGCTGCTACACTGGCTCTGCAGCAGCCAGTGAGGGAACCAACAAGGAGGAAAGAGCTACTACAAAACATCCTCTCCAATCTACCTACCATAGGTACATTTTCTATGACAGTATTGGTAGCAGGCACAATGCACATACCTTGAAGACAATTCTTCACAATAAAAATACCACTTATTGTGTAACACTAGCACTGTACTAAATAAGATTCATAACAGATGTAGCAGCTCAAAACTGGACATCCATGATATGCTGTGGTCCAGTAGCAGGATTTTACTCAACCACCATTTGTAACCTCTTTGTTCAGTATATCCCTCACTTTGTCATTGCCAACAAGACAAGGGATCCAGATTAGTTTAATGAAGAATGCAGGAGTGTATGTCAGACACAGCATGAGACATACCTAAAAATTGGTTGCACTAATATTCAGGTTGAGTTCTACTAGGGTCACTCTGCTTTCAATCTCATTACAGCCTCAGTTCAAATGTGAACAAAAGGCCTGAACTTAGAGGCAAGGAAAGTACAACTGCCCTTGATTTCAAGGCAATATTTGACCGACTGTGGCATCAAGCGGCCTTAGTAAAATTGAAGTCAATGGAAACTGGGGAGATAGTACTACAGGAGCTCTATAATTTTGTAATTTGCCTTTTAATTCACTAAAGCTGTCCTCTGACAAAACAAAGTTTTAAAAAAAAAAGTGTCTTAGAATATACCTCCTTTGTGTGCCCAAGTAGAGCACCTTCCAGATCTGCAACCTCTACAACCGAGAAGGACAAGGGCAGCAGGCACATGCAAATACTACAATCTACAAGTTCCCCTTCTAGCCATCAATATGCTGACTTAGAACTATAATCACCAGTCCTTTACTATATCCAGGTCTAAGTCCTAAGCACCCTTCCTAACAGCATTGTGGGTGTAAACGCAGCAGTTCATGAAGGTGTGTCACCAACATCTACCAAGAGCAATGTGACCTGGGAAGCAAACTCAGGCTTTGAAGAAAGTGTTGCTACATCTCAAAACAAGAAAAAAAGTTTCCACTGAAACAGAGAATTGGCCACAGACTTGTGCTCTGAAACGGAGGCAGGGATGACTGGCCATATCTTGACTGTGTACAAAAGGAAGATAGTGACCTGGGATATAGCGCTGTGCTGATAGGACTCCACTAGAATCTTTATATTTAAACCAGTGTTCTTCTGCATTAACATCACTGTTTCAGATTACTTCAACAGGAATCACAATTCACATCATTTTCTAGGGAGATAATGACCAGAACCTCTGTAGATTGGACAGAAAGGCAGAAGGAACAGTCAGTGATAAATCAACCATTCAGAGCTAATGTCAATTAGTTACAATAGAAAGTAGCCTAGGAGACACTGGGAAGAAAAGATAATGAATATGGCAGTTGTAAACCATGGAAAATGTTTCAACTAGAAATTATTAGGGAATCAACAGCCAGACAATAATGTTTATAATTGAAAGAGAAACACATGTGCACAAACCAAAAATACTGATCAATCCATTTATAGATATGTAATTGGATAAGTAATCCAGGCTAATGTTATGGGGACATGAGTCAAAATGCCACCATGGCAGCTGGCAGAATTTGAATTAATAAATCTGAAATTAAAAGCTAGTCTTATGAACAGTCATCATGAGATCAGTATTAGTTAGTGTAAAAACATATCTCGTTCATTAAAATCCTTTTTAGAAGCAAATCTGTCACCTTTACCTAGTACTCGGTGGTTAGCACTGTTGCCTCACAATGCCAGGGACCTGGGCTCGATTCCAGCCTTAGGCGACTCTCCGTGTGGAGTATGTACATTCTCCCACTGTCTGTGTAGGTTTGCTCCGGTTTCCTCTCACAGTCCAAAGATGTGCAGGTCAGGTGAATTGGCTATGCTAAATTGCACAGTGTTAGGTGCATTAGTCAGAGGGAAATGGGTCTGGGTGGATTACTCTTCAGAGGGTCAGTGTGGACTTGTTGGGCCAAAGGGCCTGTTTCCACACTGTAGGGAATCTAATCTAATCTGGCATACAATTGACTCCAAACACACTAACATATTCTGCCCCTTTGACTGCCTCTATTCCGTTCAAAGGCAATTAGCAATAGGCAACAAATGTGTATTTTCCCAGCAGCAGGCACATTCCATAAAAGAATAAAAATGTACAAGTAAAATCAGATCCTTGAAATATATACAAATGCACAGGTACCATGCTAACTAATGTGTCACATAAACTATAAATACTAATTCAAATGTATATGAAAAATATACATCAACCTAACTACACATTTGAATGCATTAATATAAACGTCCAAGTTCGCACTATCTGTCCAACATTCAAAAGCTGTGAGGTCTTGAGTTTTGCATGCATTTTACTGCAGAGTCATTTGCCTCGGAGAAAAGAATATGGTGTTGGATCCTACCACTTCAGGTTAGATAATGATGAGATCAAAAATGACACGTAGCATCTTTAAATCTGTTCCAAGCATTTTTTAAAAAAATTTTTATTGTAAAGCTCTCAGACCAATTAAAAGATTAAATAATGATGAAGAAGCACACACCAATGCCAATATATATTGCGTTGTTTTTGAAGAAAGTAAAAAAAAAAACACTTTCTGATTTTTTTTGTACTAAGTTTGATTCATGATTCAAGAAAAGGTGGGGGATAACATTATCACCCGCAGCAGAAACGCGATATATACCCCAGGCCCAGAGTGTAAGAGGATCACCTTCCAATTTCGGTGTTCTTGCAGCAGGCTTGTTACTCACCAAAAACCATAAACAAGAGGACGCATAAGAGAGTGGCGACCAAAACCAGCAGGGTCAGACCGATGCTCTGTAACATTGCGCGCCTGAAGGCGGTGTCCCGTGTCACCAGCAGCTGCGGGACTCACTCCGTGATTCCACTAGGCCCAACATCGGCTCCTCACTGACAACGAAGCTTCGACTGAGATCACAGCGCCGACTCCCCCAATCACATCCTCCACAATCACACTGGCCGTTGCTAAAAAGCCGCAGAACGACGCGCTCTGATTATAGAACCTATCGGTTACCGCAGTTTCCGGCAATCTTTCCTCTTACATTGACAGATGTTCTTGCCCAAGGCCTGCCCCGCGGCATGTCGGAGGTTGTAGTTTTCCGACGGCAGAGTCAGCTCGGCCTTTGTGCAGCCGAGAACTTCAGTTCCCAGCATGCAGCCTGTTCCGGGGTCAACGAAGACAGTATTTCCGGTTGGTGCGGTTTAATTGAAGAGCCAAAAGAAAGTTAATTCCAAAAGGAAAGTGATTTAAATTGGACGTGGCGCGAACTTCATCCTCCAGTTTATAAATGGCATTTGTTTCCTCAATGCTGGGAAACTCAATTGTTGCCTTTACTATATATTTTCTTACGATGTTCTAGCATCTCAGTGTTATCTGGTTGCTAGGTGATATCAGCAATACAAACCTTTCCAGCAGGTACGTGGAGATAGTTTGAGCATCAGAGTGTAGAGAGGTGAATGCCAGCAAGTACAAGATTACTGGTTGATCGGCCAAAGCTATTTTAATCAAAACATCTTGATATGCAGTCAGTTATTAAATTTAAAATATGGAAACATTGCATTTTTCGTTCAATACTAGTGTATCAATCTGCAAACTCGAAAATCAAGTTTAAGGGCAACATTAGGGATTTTAATAAGTTGCAGATGCTGGAATTCTAAGTGCTGGTAAGACAAATGGATTCAAAGTTTGGGAGAAGATTTGTAGCTCGGGTGCTCGTTGTTGTGGTTCTGTTCGCCGAGCTGGGAATTTGTGTTGCAGACGTTTCGTCCCCTGTCTAGGTGACATCCTCAGTGCTTGGGAGCCTCCTGTGAAGCGCTTCTGTGATCTTTCCTCCGGCATTTATAGTGGTTTTTCTCTTCCGCTTCCGATTGTCAGTTCTAACTGTCCACTGCAGTGGCTGGAATATTGGGTCCAGGTCGATATGTTTGTTGTTAGAATCTGTGGATGAGTGCCATGCCTCTAGGAATTCCCTGGCTGTTCTGTTTGGCTTGTCCTATAATAGTAGTGTTGTCCCAGTCGAACTCATGTTGCTTGTCATCTGCATGTGTGGCTACTAAGGATAGCTGGTCGTGTCGTTTCGTGGCTAGTTGGTGTTCATGGATATGGATCGATTGGGACAACACTACTATTATAGGACAAGCCAAACAGAGAACAGCCAGGGAATTCCTAGAGGCATGGCACTCATCCACAGACTCTATCAACAAACACATTGACCTGGACCCAATATACCGGCCACTGCAGCGGACAGCTAGAACTGACAACCAGAAGCGGCAGAGGCAGAGACAAACCACTATAAATGCCGGAGGAAACAACACAGAAGCGCTTCACAGGAGGCTCCCAAGCACTGAGGATGTCAGCTAGACAGGGGACGAAACGTCTGCAACACAAATTCCCAGCTTGGCGAACAGAACCACAACAGACAAATGGGTTAATCAACATCCTGAGTTTACCAGTGACCAGAAATTGAACTGGACCATTCATATGAATACTATGTCTACAAATTAGGTCAGAGGCTAGGAATCCGACAGATAGTAACTCACCTACTGACCCCCACAGAATTTCCACCATCCACAAGATACAGATCAGGAGCGTGATGGAAAACTCCACACTTACCTGATTGCGTGCAGTTCCAACAACGCTCAAGAGGCTTGACACCATCTTCAACTAAGCAGCCCACTTGACTGGCACATTCACTCCCACCATCACACATGCAATGGCAGTGGTATGTACCATCTACAGAATATACGGCAGTAATTTATCAGAAATGCACCTTAGACAGCAGCTTCCAAACACACAACATCTACCACCTAGGAGTATAGGGCAACAGATACATGGGAGAACCAACTTCATGTCACTCAACATCCAGACTTGAAAATGTATTGCCATTATTTCAGGGCTATTGGCTGCAAATGCTGGAACTTCCTCCCTAACATCATTGTAAATGTACCTTTCTTTTTATTCATTCATGGGATTTGGGTGTCACCAACTAGGCCAGCATTTATTACCCATCCCTGATTGCCCAGAGAGTATATAAGTGTCAAACAAATCTCTGTGGGTCTGGGGTCACATGTAGGTCAGACCAGATGAGGATAGCAGTTTCCTTCCCGAAAGAACGTTAGTGAACCAGATAGTTTCTTTTCCTGACAATCGACCATTAGACTTCCAATTCCAGATATTTATTGAATTCAAATTCCATCATCTGCCACAGAAGGATTCAAACCATATCCCCAAAGCATTACCAGAATCTCTGGATCGGGTCAAGCAATAATACCACTAGCCCATCACCTCTCCATAACATACCCCAAACGACACCAGATTATAGTCCAACAGGTTTAATTGGAAGCACACTAGCTTTGTGCTTCCAATTCAACCTGTTGGACTATAACCTGGTGTTGTGTGATTTTTAACTTTGTACACCCCAGTCCAACACCGGCATCTCCAAATCATACCCCAAACGGACTATAGCAGTTCAAGAAGGTAACCAACTACCACTTTCTCAAGGGCAATTGGGGATAGCCAATAAATGCTGGCCCAGCCAACAAAGCCTATGCAATGGAACAAATGAAAAATATCTGCATCAGAAAAGTTAAGAGGCAGGCAACGAGGTTTCATCAGCACGGACAAATTTCTTGGCTTTCCTTTATAGTGGTTTGTGCGGTGATAATTCATATAACCCAAACGTAGTACTCTGTATTTCAGGAAAATGTCAAAGTTAATTCTCACTGGTGTGAAATCCTAACACATATACATTTGAAGAAGGGTCACTGGATTTGGAAACGTTAACTGTACTTACTCTGTACAAATGTTGGCAAACCTGCTGAGTTTCCCCAGCAATCTTTGTCTTTTGGTTTCAGATCTTCAGCATCCGCAGTTCTTTGTTTTATTTTTGCATTTATATGGTTTGTTTTACTCTTTTTACTGTGTTCCATAGGAATATGACTGTGCCATGAAGAGGAGATGATGGGTGGTCAGTGAAGCTTCTGTGGAGCATAAATTCCAGGTGCAGATCAATTGGGTTGAATGTTCTATTTCCACAACTGCACATGCTATGGAATTTAATCCTTCACTTATCTCTCACCATTCAATTAATTCACAGTTGCACTAGCTCAACTAAACTAATCTGCCTTTGAATTGTTTGACATATCCTTAAAAACATTCAATGATGTAAATTTTGTTTGACAGTCCTAGTTTCTGCTAAACATTATGTGAAGACCTCTTTCCTGATTTTTTTTTAGATTAGATTACTTACAGTGTGGAAACAGGCCCTTCGGCCCAACAAGTCCACACCAACCCGCCAGATCGTACCCATTCCCCTACATCTAACACTATGGGCAATTTAGCATGGCCAATTCACCTAACCTGCACATTTTTGGACTGTGGGAGGAAACCCACGCAGACACGGGGAGAATGTGCAAACTCCACACAGTCAGTCGCCTGAGGCGGGAATTGAACCCAGGTCTCTGGCGCTGTGAGGCAGCAGTGCTAACCACTGTGCCACCATGCCACCCATTTTACTTTTAAATGACTGAGTGCTAATTTTAAGATTGTCTATGGCAGTGGGATTCAAAACCTGACAATGTCTGCTCCATCCAATCTACTGATAGAGGTTTATAAAATCATGAGGGGCATGGATAGGGTAAATCGACAAGGTCTTTTCCCTGGGATAGGGGACTCCAATACTAGAGGGCATAGGTTTAGAATGAGAAAGGAAAAATTTAAAAGGGATCTAAGGGGCAATTTTTTCATGCAGAGGGTGGTGCATGTGTGGAATGAGCTGCCAGGGGAAGTGATGGAGGCTGATACAATTACAACATTTAAAAGGCATCTGGATGAGTATATGAATAGGAAGGACATGAGGCTGTTTTCTTTAGAAAGAAGAAGGTTGAGAGGTGACTTAATAGAGACAAATAAGATAATCAGAGGGTTACATAGGGTGGACAGGGAGAACCTTTTTCCAAGTATGGTGACGGCGAGCACGAGGGGACATAGCTTTAAATTGAGGGATGATAGATATAGGACAGATATCAGAGGTAGTTTCTTTACTCAGAGGGTAGTAAGGGTATGGAATGCTTTGCCTGCAACGGTAGTAGATTCGCCAACTTTAAGTACATTTAAGTCGTCATTGCACAAGCATATGGATGTACATGGAATAGTGTAGGTTAGATGGGCTTCAGATTGGTATGACAGGTCGGGGCAACATCGAGGGCCGAAGGGCCTGTACTGCACTGTAATGTTCTATGTTCTAAGGGTTTAGAGGGATATGGGCCAAGTGCTAGCAAATGGGGCTAGATTAGGTTAGCATATCTGGTCAGCATAGACGAGTTGGACCAAAGGGTCTGTTTCCGTGCTGTAACTCTCTATGACTCTGTGACTCGACTGAAATCTTCTATCACTGGGATTGGAAGCAACAAACATTTATTTAATGCATTTTACACAATTGCGCTTCCCAGGAGAATTCATTCTCAAACTTTAGTAAGATTGCAAATGACACCAGAATTTGAGGCGTAATGGACAGCGAAGAAGGCGATCTCAGAGTACAATGGGACCTTGATCAGATGGGCCAAAGGGCTAAGAAGTGGCAGATGGAGTTTAATTTAGATAAATATGAGGAGTTGCATTTTGGAAAGGCAAATTGGGGCAGGACTTATACATTTAATGGGTGTGTTGCTGAACAAAGACCTTGGAGTGCACGTTCATAGTTCCTTGAAAGTGGAATCCCAGGTTGACAGGATAGTGAATGAGGTGTTTGGTATGCTTGCATTTAGTAATCAGTGCATTGAATATAGGAATTGGGAGGTAACGTTGTAGCTGTACAAGACATTGGTTCAGCCACTTTGGGAATTCAATTCTGGTCTCCCTATTAAAAGAAGGATGTTGTGAAACTTGAAAAAAATTTTAAAAAGATTTACAAGTATGTTGCCTGGGTTGTAGAGTTTGAGTTATAGGGGCAGACAACGTAGTGCTGAGCTATTTTCCCTGGAGCATCAGAGGTTGAATATAGAGGGGCATGGATAGGGTAAGTAGCTAAGATCTTTTCCCCAGGATGGGGTTGTTTAAAACTAGAGACCATAGGTTTAAGGTGAGAGGCGAACGATTTAAAAGGGACCTTAGGGGCAACTTTTTCACACGTGTTTGGTTTGAGCTGCCAGAGGAAGTGGAGGCTGGTATAATTACAACATTTAAAAGGCATCTGGATAGTTATATCAGTAGGAAGCATTTAACTTAGTATGGGCCAAATGGGGCTAGATTAATTTAGGATATCTGGTCAGTATGAATGGGTTGGACCGAAGAGTCTGTTTTTATGATGTACAGCTCTATGACTGTA